>NC_141691.1:1482723700-1483177660 GCF_964263255.1 Lissotriton vulgaris
AATCTGGAACCTCTCCTTCTGGAGATAGCCCGGTTTGGGGAATACTCGGGCCTTCGAATTAACTGGCGCAAGTCTGATATTTTCCCGCTCACGCCCTCCACAGTACACTGGGACTGTCCATTCCCACTTGAATGGAATACGGACTCAGTGAAATATCTGGGTATACACATACACTTAGATACAGTCTCCATGGTTCGTCTGAACTATGGCCGGGCGTTGGAATTTCTGGAGGATAACCTCACCCATTGGCTTCGTCCCCCTCTTTCAATGGCTGGCCGCATCGCTTTCATAAAAATGATAGTGCTTCCCCGTTTCCTATACTTGTTTAACAATATGCCGATCCCGCTCACTAAGGTCTTCTTCACCCAGCTGCGCTCGTTGTTGCTGCGGTTGGTGTGGGGGGACAAGAATCCGCGAGTTTCCTGGCGGACCCTGACTCTGCCCTATGAACGAGGTGGCTTCGGTGTGCCAGATTTTTATCTTTACTACCTTGTCGCTCAGTGCGCTTACGCACACCCCTGGTTCCACCCTCACGCTCGGATCCCTCATCTGAGACCAGAGGCGGACTTGGCATGGCCTGTTGCCCTCCAGGCGTTGCTACCTAGAGGCCTACCCCGTGACCCCCAGGATATTCAGACCGCCTCCACTACGTCTTGGGCTTGGATGCAGCTGCGTAGACTGCTCCGGCGGGACGTGCTATATTCACCGTCTCTCCCACTGCCAAACCCCCACTGGCTCCCTATCACTGCTGAAAAGGTGGTTTGTAACACTCTATCCAAATACCACTTACCACAATAGGGGATTTGTTCCCGGAAGGTCACGTCTTTTCGGTATCGGACGACCACCGATTTACCGATCGGATGTTCATGGACTCATTCGTTTTGACCCAGTTGCGATCCATGCTCAGAGCACAGTTTCCCTCTTTCCCGCTTCCTCCGGACGAAATGGAGGCCCTGACTTTCTTGATACAGTCCCCAAATGGTGCGCATGCTGTCTCTAGGTTGTACAGACTCTGTGTGGCGGCACTTCCTGCTTCGGACGCACGAGTTTGAGCAGCATGGGAGGCTGATCTGGGCGGCACTATCACTGATGACCAATGGTCCGCTTGCTGCCAGGCCACCAAAAACGTCTCTGTCAATAGAAGACACAAACTGATACATTTCAAGTTCTTGCGGCGGCTGTATTTCACACCGGCCTTGGCTCACAGGCTCGACCCGTCGAGGCCACATTGCTGTCCCAAATGCAGGGCCCCACATGCCGACTTTGCACACCTTACCTGGACGTGTCCCAAACTACAGGACTACTGGCTGCAGGTGCACCGAATATTGGGTGACATTCTAGAATGTGTCCTACGTCCCATACCTGAGATTGCGCTGTTGGGATATGTTGTTGAATTTCCCCGCACCACGTGGAAACTTGCTGCCATTGGTTTTCTGCTCGCAAAACGGGAAATTGCTATACTCTGGGGTTCCAGACGACTTCCCACCTCCAAAGCATGGCTCCGCAGCCTGGCCTAGTGTAACATTAACAGTGTGGAATACTCCGCACAGATCCCAACGGCCTCGCGCCCCGTCGATATCTGGGGCCCATACAGACAGTACATCAGCAAGTTAACACAGGCTGCGCAGTCTCAGGCTGCGAGCTGTATTGTCCCAGAAGGGGTGGGATAGATGCTGTTCACCCGGCATGGGTGCATTGTTTGCTGAGTCGGGATTGTTTTGTTGTTTTTCTGCGCTGCGGCAGGAATGTGGAAGGGTGCTGCAGATACCATTGTTGAGGATGCCTGGCGACGGGATGTGTGGTCCCCTGTCTCTTTGCTTACTGGTCCCTGAGTGCCAAGACTGTTCTACCTGCATTTACTCACATGTTACACCGGTGTCCCATGATCGCCTATGCAACCGCTATTACCACCTTGTCATGATTGATGTGTTGCTTGTCGCTCTCTCTCTCTCGTTGGCATTTTTCTTTTTGATGTGTTTTGAATTATGTTTATCTCTTTGCATTATCCTCGCATGTGTGCGAATCACTGACAGTACTAGAAAAGGGAAAATGGAGTTTCTAGAATGCGTAACACCGTTCGTCATATTATTGGTCACGCCTTGCAGATGCTTATTTTGTATTATTGCTAATGAAGTTTCTGATGTTATTTCCATGCCATGTGCTTGTATGCTTATGTGGACCAATCTGATGCAAATAAAGAGATTTAAAAAAAAAAAACATAGGTTTCACACCAGTTATAGTTAGGAATTAGCATTTAAAAAACCTATTAAATTCTCTGAAAAAACCATAGGTTTCACACCAGTTATGGTTAGCTGGAAAATGTACTGACATAAAACCATTGAAATTCCCACGTTATAGTTAGTTGGACTCACTATAACTTGCGCGCCGGCAATGCACTGCTGATGACGTCACATATTACATCACTCATGACATGGTCAGTGACATCACTCATGACATCACTGATGACACCATCCTTGTGACAGAGTGACAGACCTCCTTTCAGTGTAATGTAACCCTTGAAACACATATTCAAAAATAGAAACTAACATTTTCAAAAAAATGGAGATACCCATACCAGTTACAACAACTAATTCAGTAATACCACCATCTATATACACATCCACTCATTCAGCAACAGTTCTATATAGTTACTCATACATATACTCACTCATCATATGTAGTGATACACATATACATCCTGTTACACACCAACAGTCTTCCAAAAGTTACTCACACACATACTCACACATGCAAATAAACTATTGAACATCCATTTATGAGCGTATACAACTATACACACACTACCACCTTACTTCTAAGGAAACTTACACATACTTACTCTCTTAAACAATCACTTATAGAAACACATACTTATTTAAACAGGAACTCTTACAATCTCTTACTCTCACATATACTCACTTATATACATCAATACTCACATATACTAGATTAAAACATATGTCGTTACTGATAAAGACACTAGTGAGACAGTCATTCACTCACTAACATACCCATATACACACTGATCCACCCATACAGTCCTGCACATATGTTGTGTTCAAAACACATACAAACAGAGAGTCAGCCATTGATGCATCTATGTGCTAAGTCATACCTCCACCAAACCATACACTCATACTGATACTAAAAACAACATCTAATAACCCATATACACACACATGTAGCTACTCACCAAACCATGCAGCCACTTATACACAAAGTGAAACACTAATACATGTATTTAAATATTTAAACATTTCTCACTAATATATGTATTCACTAAGATACACTTAATAAGCCAGTTAACCAATCATTTTTTTTAAAAAAACATCCATTTAGACACTTATTTAAACATTTATTCTTCCATTGACTTTTACATATACATATATAAAACATATTTATTTTTCAGAAAGACACACATTCCCTGGATGGTGTCATCAGTGATGTCATGAGTGATGTCACTGACCATGTCATGAGTGATGTAATATGTGACGTCATCAGCAGTGCATTGCAGGCGCGCAAGTTATAGTGAGTCCAACTAACTATAACGTGGGAATTTCAATGGTTTTATGTCAGTAAAATTTCCAGCTAACTATAACTGGTGTGAAACCCATGGTTTTTTCAGTGAATATATATATATATATACAACAAAGCCAAAGTTGCAGCTTTTTTATTTTACACCCATTAACAAAACGGATAATCCTGACTTGTTGTAGGTGTGATGTATTATATATCTGGATGCAATAACAAAAGTAATAGAATACCAGTCGGGCAGCACACTATGCTAAGCACAGATTTTTAGCTACAGTGTTTTAAGCCATGCCCTTAATTACATCGAACACACCCTTTAAAGAGACCCCCAAGTTTTTTCAACCCACTTACAGCCTTGGAAACAGCACCATGTCACAGTCACCTCAGGTTCTGTCAATGGGCATCATGCATGACTCATGACTTCCAAGTTTTCAGATTGCCTATGTGCAGGGGCATAGGAAACCCTCCCCTGCCACAGGCTTGCTTTGGGAACAACTGCAAGCGTGAAGTTCTTGATTAACCTCTTCTGTCTTCAACTCTGCAGTCAAAGGCTCAGCTCATAATTAATGTGAAAAAGTGAATGAGTAAGTAAGTGAAGGATTGGGTAAATGGCTAGATGGATTAATGAAGGGATGAGTGAAAGGGTGAAGGGATGGATAATGAGAGAAAGGATGAATGGATGAGTGAGTGGAAGGATGCATGAGAGAAAGGGTAAATAAATAGATGTATTGGTGGAATGGTGGACGTATGGATAAAAGGGTGGATGGATGGGCAAAAGGGTGAATGGATGGGTAAAAAGGGGAATGGATGAGTGAAAGGATGGATAGACGAGAGAAAGGGTGGATGACAGGCAAGTGAATGGGCAGATGGATGAGTGAAAGTATGGATGGATTGATGAATTGATAAGTGAAAGGGTGGGTGGATGAATGAGTGAGAGGGTGGACATAAAGATGTGTGATAGAGTGAAATGAAGGGCAGATGGGCAAAAGGCTGGATGGATTAGTTAAAGGGTGGCTGGATGAGAGAAAGGATGGATGGATGAGTTATAGGGTCAATGGATGGATTCATGAGTGGATGGATTGTTGGGTGGATGGATGGTTGAAAGGATGGCCAAGTGAAAGGGGGATGGAGAGAGAAAGGGTGGATGAATGAGTGTAAGTATGGATGGATGATTGACAGGATGGATGGCCAAATTGGTGTACAGATGAGTGAAAAGAAGGATGTGAGGATGGATGAGAGAAAGAATGCATAGATGTGTGAAAAGGAGGGTGAAGACCTGGAAGAAAGGATAGATGGATGAGTGAGTGAAGTGTTGAACGGATGGACGAATGGACGGATGAGGGACTGGGTGAATGGATGGATAAATGGATGAGTAAGTGAAAGGATGGCTGAATGGGTGAGAGAGTAAATGGTTGGATGGATGTGTAAAAGGGTGAAAGGATGATGGATGAATGAGTGAAAGGGTGGATGCAGGGATAGATGAGTGAAAAGATGAATGGAAGGAACGATAATAGATAGGTTTGGAAATGATTGAATAGGTTTGGATATGGATGGGCATACAGATTGAAGGACAGAATAAATGGTGAAAGACTGAATAATGGATAAAAGAATGAATGAATGCCACACACCCGGGTGACTCAACCCACCATCCCAAACCGACACATGACATCAGGCAGCAAGTGCAGAACTCTAGCTTGAAATGCTCCTTCTGCCTGCCAAAAAGCAGAAACAAGTTGCTCGTATGGCGCTGTAGTACCACAAGAGAAGTTCCACTGTTGTGCCACTGTGCGGCACTACTCTCAGGCCACCTGGAAACAGTGCAAGTAGCTCCCACCTGCCCCGAGGCCATGAGAGATTCATGAGGGCACAGCTCCGTGAAGCCTTTCTGCGGGGAAAGGCAGGCACGACAACATACCCTGCACTTGCAGACAACAGCACTGATGTGACTCGAGTCTTTTCCACCACAAATGTTTTTTCTTTTAAAATGTTGCCCCTTCTATGAATATTGCACCCGGGGCAACCACCCCTGTGGCCTCACCCATGCTACGTCACTGCCTAGCAGTATGGGTGACATCTGACTCTTACACCTTGTAGCCCTCAATGTCTTAAGTAACATTTCCTATATTTATTATTATTATTTTATTTATTGAACTTGAATTGCGCACAGCTACCCGCAATGGGTTTCCCGGCGCCAGGGACAGACTGGACAAGAAAAACAAGCAACTGCAAAGAGCAAAGAAAAACAGAACCGAAGAACTTAGAACAGAAAAGTCTTCAATTTTTTACGGAAAGCAAGAAGACTAGTTTCTGTTTTTAGCGCCAACGGGAGAGCATTCCATATCTTGGGTCCTAGATATGCGAATGAACAGCCTCCCATTTTTGCCAGTCGGATTCTAGGAATCACAAGATTGCCATTGTTGGATGACCTAAGAAAGCGGCCTGGCTGATATGGCTGGGCAAGATTTTGCAGGTAGATGGGAGCAGAACCCTGACGAATCTTAAATAGGAAGCACAAAGTTTTGAAGACCACACGATCAGAAATTTTTAACCAGTGAAGGTCACGCAGAGCTTGCATTGCGGACGTTCTCCGTGGAACATTGCGCAGCAGGCGAGCAGCTGAGTTCTGTACAACCTGGAGTTTACTGATTGTGGCTTTATCTGCTCCTAGATAAAGCACATTGCCATAGTCGATACGGGACATCACTAGGGCCTGTACGACAGTTCTTCGAATGGACTCAGGCAACATCCATATGATCTTCTGCAACCAGCGTAGAGTATTGAAACAGATTGCAGCGACCTTGGTTGCCTGCTGCCTCATCGATAGTTTATCATCGATCAGGACACCGAGGTTACGGGCAACAGGCACGGGGGTAGGCAACGGACCCATATCACTGGGCCAGTGTCTTGAGCCCCACAGATCTTTATGTTTGCCAAGTATGATCACCTCGGTCTTGTCTCCGTTGAGCTTTAACAGATGCGCTTGCATCCAAGCTGCAACACGAGAAAGGCCAATTTTAAGGGCAGAAGTGTCCTGAGCCCTGCTGCTAGATAGAGAAAACACAATCTGCGTGTCGTCTGCGTATGAGTATATAGACAAACCGGCGTCCTCTACGATAGAAGCAAGTGGTCTGATGTAAATATTGAACAACAAAGGGCTCAATATAGACCCCTGAGGGACGCCGTAAGCAGAGGAGTGAATCGCAGATTCAGCTTTGTTTGTGAAAACCTGAAAGGTGCGCTCATTGAGAAATGAGGCCACTCAGGCAAGCGCTGGTCCAACAACACCAAGGGAGCAGAGAGACTCCAATAGGATGGAATGGGACACGGTATCGAAAGCAGCGCTTAAATCAAGAAGAATGAGCGCAAAGGTCTCACCGCTATCGATACCGTGTCGGAGTCGCTGAGTCACCCAAGGAGTGCGGATTCGGTGGAATAGTTGGCGCGAAAGCCTGATTGGGATGGATGAAGATATCCCACGTTTTCAACAAACTCATTGAGCTGGGTGTTAACATGGCGCTCTAGTATTTTGGAACAGGCTGGCAGCAGGAATATAGGCCTGAAGTTGGCAAGATTTGTGATGTCAGCACCAGATTTTTTAAGCAGGGGAACGACCATGGAATGTTTCCAGTACTGTTCCACCCGAGATTCAGTGAGAGAGATGTTAAGTAGCCTCATTAAGAAACTCCGTGGTTCAAGGTAAAGTTGTTTCAGTATCTTCATAGGGACTGGGTCCCGCGGGGACCCTGACCTGATGCTTTTTAAGCAGGACAGGAAGGAGGAGTCATCAAATGGCGTCCAGTTGTGAATGAACTCAGTAGGGGAGATGGAAGCATTGCAGAAAGAACCGGGTTGAGAGAGGTCAATTGGTGGTGGAAGGGAGGCCAGAGATTGATAAATGCCCTCAACCTTGGATATAAAAAAGCCTGCAATGGCATTACATTGTATACCATCTAAAGCCGGCAGCGCGGGAGTGGTATCGGCTCCTGTGAGTTTTTTAACTGTGGCAAAGAGAGTCCGAGGACAGTTTTGCACTGAAGTGATTGTGGAGGCAATGTAAGAGGCCTTAGCACGTTTACAATTTGCGTGATAGAATTTTAGTTCTTCTTTGTAAATCACTTTAGAAGGAGTGGAGTAAGACATCCTCCACTTCCTCTCCAGGGCTTTACATTTGGCACGTTGGATTTTTAGCTCATCCGAGTACCAAGGTGCTGGTGGGCGCAAGGATCTGCATTTGCTGGTAGACCGAGGAGCGAGAGCCGACACTGCATCTGTCAACCAACCAGAAATGGGAGCATTCAGATTCTGCTCAGTGTTGATAAAGGATGGAATTGTCTCAGTCAGACGCAGATTAAAAGCGGCTACATCAAGCCTGTCCCAGCGATAAGATGATTTAATTTCCTCCACAAAAACACTGGCCGAGTATAGACCAGGTGGTAGCACGAAATGTATCGCATAATGATCAGACCAGACGAGCGGACGGGCCGCGTAAGTGCAGTCAAATGAAAGAGTAGAAATGATTGGATCCAAGAGATGACCAGCAAGATGAGTAGCTCCGGAATTACAAAGTTTGAGGTTAAAAACCTCAAGATCGGAGAGAAAAGATTTATTAAGGGGATTATTGACATCATCTAAGTGGATGTTTAGATCACCAAGAATGGTGAAATTATTCGATTTTAGTAGTGTTGCTGATAGGCAATCAATGAGTGAGGTAATCCATGACGCGGCATTTCCGGGCGGCCGATAAATTAGCAGACCGGAGAGCGTCATTCGAGGATTAATCATAAGTTTAAACAATGCTGCCTCACTACCTGGAAGATGTAATAATTCCAGTTTACATTGGTAAATAGATTTAAAGATGATTGCGATTCCACCGCCTTTACCTGAGGGTCTATCCTGATGCAGCACAAAATAGTTGGGAGGAATAGCTGCAGCAATGTCCGGACCCGAGCTGGCATGTATCCAAATCTCGGTCAGGAACAGAGCGTCAGGGGGTTCCTCAGTTATTAAATCGAAGATGTTTAATTTATTCTTAGGAAGCGATCTACAATTTAGGCTCCAAAAATGGAGCGGGGATGGAGAAGAAGTATTGACTTTCACATTTATGAGTTATTGTCTCTATATAATATATGTGTGATGTAACACACTCCAAACCCTGCCATACATACTTCGGGTGAGTAGCTCTCATTTTGACTTAGATCCCACGCAAAGCCACCTTGCATGGCTTTGAGTGGCCTCAGAAATCATGACTAAGGTGATGCACCGCAAAACTCTGCGTCGCCTTACTCTGCGCCCTGGAGGTGTTCAATGGGCGTTGTAGTGGGTTTTCCTACCCAACACCAATGGAAATTGACGCTGCTCCAGATTTACAAAGTTATGCAAACCTGGGGAAGCGCCAAATACATTCGCTTCACAAAAAAAAACTGACGCGTAATGAGGAGAAGTATGTTAATTTCTCCTCACTGTTTACTCCTTCTATGTGTGCTGAAGTAAAAGGAAAACACCTATTGGCCTAGTTTTTGTGCAGGAAGGTGCATTTGCGCTAGGCTGCAGAAACGGCACCAGCGCAGGGTGAAAGGACAGGAATGCATCATGTTGCAAAAATAAGATGCATTCCTGCCCTTTCACTTTGGCATAGGGCACCAGACCAAGGTGTCTTGTTGCACTGCTGTATACCAAAATCCCATAAATAAGCCAGTAAGGGGCAAGACGGTTGTCATGTGCACCCTAAATATGGACTAGATTCTTATTTTACATGTAGAAGCATTATAGGCTGTTAAATCAAATGCAAGACGTTTTTATACAGTGCTCAAGTTTTTCAAGGTGCTGCCATGTGCAATAAGAAAAGGAGGTATGGTGAAATTAAATATTACCTAGGATCACACCATTTAGTCAAGCAAGGAAGCTGGGATTGCACTCAGTTTTTCTGGTTTCTTATTGTGAATTTCCGACACTAAATGGCGATTACTTTCACCTGTTTTACATCACAGGGCAATACTTTGTTTTTGATTCTTGCTGCATGAGGTTAGAGTGTGAGTGCCAGTGAAAAGCCTCAAGCAAACTTGGTTTGTTTTGGTCTTAAAGGTCTATGAGGACCTCAAGGTGAGCCAGAGCAAGGCATCTGTCTCAAGCCTGGCTTGAGCCTTCAGTCACTCAACCAACTCTAAAGCCCACCGTACATCAATTTGAATTTGAATTCCAACAAAGGCATCTTACCTTTCATTGTTCTGGGATCGATAAAATAGGTAACCCAATCCTGCAAAAAATATCAAATATCTGGTAGCCTGTATAATGTAGAACACAAATTTATATATGTAATTTAAACAGTTATCAAACAAAGCTAAGTTTACAATGTGCTGTATACTGGAAACCCCTATAAATAAAAGTCTTGAAAGTACTGAAGGGCATCAGTTAGGTTGTTTTTTTTAAATCACAGCGCTTTCAGATATCTTAATTATGTTGTGTGCTGTGGAGTAATGGTTACTCATTTAGAATTAGGTACCGTTTTAAAAGCACAATAAATGATGGTTTTCAAAAACATTTGAGATATATTTTTTAAGCATTGAAGTTTTTTAGTGCCCCCCTTTGTACCATGCTTAAAACTTAGTGTTATATGGACTTAAGTGGTTAAAGTCATTGATTATGTTTAGCCTAGTTAATTTCAAAATGCTCCTGGTACTGCACATATCCACATCACAAGCTCCACAACCAGAATATTTTTCCCAGGAACATTTCAACAGATTTCCCTTGCCAAAAGGTACCTGGGAAAACTTTGCTGGGGCACAAGTAGTGCCTTGTAAATAACAGATCATGCAGGGTTTGGTGCAGAGAACAATACAGTCTGTATTGTATGTCCCATTTTCAGACAAAACTCACAATTGATGCTATTTATCACACTGGATAAATTGAGACTGCCTCTCAGTATCTAACAAAACATGTGCAATAGATATCACACTCTCCTCCACGGCATTTGTAATCAGGGCCTCAGTAGAATTAGGTAGTTCACAGTACAACATTGTACAGTCCTAATGAGTATACTTTTCAATGTTTTGGGGGGATAAGATATATGCATGCAATATTGTTACATACTCTTAAGCTTGGAATGGAAACAAGAGGAGTGAGAGATGCAAATACTGACTACCAGTACATACGAGACTGACTAAACATTGTGGGTGTGAGAAAGTGCCCTCTTTCTGCCTGGTAGCCCCCACTTTCTGCTGAACTGCTGATGTGCTTTGACTGGGTGTGCCCTGGGCTCCTGCCAAATCAGGTGCCCAGGGCCTATGTTCTTTCCCTAAACCTTCATTCAAACAAACCCAATTGGCATCTCTGGCCATAGGTTAGCCCTGGTAAATGGTAGCACAGGTACCCAGGACACTGGGACAAGGGAAGCCTTTAAGGCCTGCAGCACTTACTGTACCACCCTTAGAGGCCCTGTACCATTACACTCACACACTGCCTTTGCAGGCTCTGTATCTTGGTGCAGAACAAAGTGAAGCTTCGGCATGGCATCCCTGTGTGCCATGCCTACAACCCACTGCCCCGGCATATATCAGTCACCCCTCTAGCCGGGTGCCCTATACCAGTGGTGCATGAGCCCTGTACCCCTACAGTGTCTAAGTCCATTCTTAATTCTTTGATGTGACTGCGCACTACTGCCTTTTAAGGAAACTTGATGAAAGTTGGGTCGTGCTCCTTAGGTGTACTCCCTGCGCTGCAGTAAATACTGTGATCAATTGGGGTTGCACCTACACAGACTGTGTGAGTGTCTCCTGGGGCACAGAGGTGTGCGTTATGTCTGCTGAGAGATTTCTTCAAAATTAAATGAAGAACACTATGGAGTGTGTCTTCAGAGTATTTTAATCATACTTCATTTATCTATATCATGTATTTCTCTTCAATTTCACGAATACACAAGGTTTCTAGTGATTAAAAAATAAACTTCGATGATCATCATTCAATCATTTTCATATTAGTATTCCTTTTCATTCCAATGCATTTCGGCAATGAACTTGCCTTCATCAGGGAAATCTGCAAAAAACAATGAAACTTTATAATATTTTACCTTTAGAATAAACGATACATATACTACTATATACTGTTCAACAAATGATAAAGTTGATAACTATTTATCCTCAGTATTAGGTGGTATCAAAACTCATTGTCTTGGAACGTATTCTATACAAGATTATGGACACTCAGAATTAAATGATAACAAAATGATAACAAGGGATAATTCCTATGTTCACCATGTACACAACATGCTACTTTGATGGATAATAGTGAATTGAGTGATCGATTTTAACATGCTACAGGATACAGCGCATATAACTGATACTTCTCATAGACAGGTTATCGGGCGCTGTTTTGTTAAGAAACTATAGTTATGTGTGAAATAAAATCAGTAGGACACCAATATAACTCGTGGATTTATACCAAACTTCTCTTTAACTGCGCTGAAAAGCAACTATGTGTGAACACGCGATAAAATCTTAACGCGTGTGTGAATTGATACAAACTATTTTACACTTCACTGGATGCAACAATGTATAAACGTGCGATGTGCGCTAAACGTGTGTTTGTTAGTATTTAAGCTTTGCATAATTGCTAGAGTTACGCATGATGTATCAAAATATCGTCCTGTAAAGAAAGCTGCTTAAAACGTCTGAGTGAAATTTCACTTACCGTTAAGTAATGAAATATCAAAGGGAACGCCTGGCTTTGTGCATAACGTTAATCCAACCGGAGAACACGAGTAACCGATACGGGTTCACTCGACAGTTGAAGATGGCGTGTGACGTAGGTTAGGGGATGGGTTTTAGCAGTGAGCTGCAGTGTTCGAAATTAATTAAAGGGAAAGTGTAAAAAAAACTGCGGGTGCTAGTGCAGGGGAATAATAAAGTTATAAATGAGTTGAAAAAATGTCTATGTTGATGCTTAGAAGGTGTGTGAATACTAAATGTCAATGTGCATAATCAAATGCAAAATATATTAAAGTTAACAGTTGTCCAAAACGGTCCTCAAGAATAATAAAACTGCAATGAATTCACAGAATATAATGAACTGTAATAGTATACTAACTAGGTAGCATTTATAATTATAAAGTGATCAACTACAGCGCTGAAAAGTCAATGGTTACAAACAGTAAATGTAGATCTACTATACAATGAGTTCATAGAAAAGGTGTATTCATATGTAACAATTAAATTCCGTCCTTTCATTCATCCCTGTGGGCTTCAATGTCTGTAGATTATATATCCAGTAATTTTCTCTTTTTAACAAAGTGTTTTTATTGTCTCTGTCAGCTCTTTT
Source organism: Lissotriton vulgaris (assembly GCF_964263255.1). NCBI lineage: Eukaryota > Metazoa > Chordata > Amphibia > Caudata > Salamandridae > Lissotriton > Lissotriton vulgaris. The sequence goes on from NC_141691.1 coordinate 1,482,736,541, forward strand.
CTCCACAATCTCCAAAACGCAGGTTTTGATCTGGCTTATCTGGTGATTTGCTTCAATAAAGTGGGTTGCCACGACTGATTTCAAAGCTTTGGTTCTAATATTACTTTTATGTTCATTCAGTCGTATTTTTAATTTACGCTCAGTCTGACCAATGTAAGCTTTGCCACTTGGGCATTTAATCATGTAGATAATGTTGGTGGTATCACAAGTTGCATTCACTTTCAGGCTGATTTTATTGCCCCTCATCAGATGAGTGATAGTATTGCCTTGTAGGATATTGTTGCAATTTCCACAATTTTTACATGGGATAGTTCCTTTAAATTTCTGTACAATGGATGGTTTCAATGGTCGTTTAATTAATTCACCCAAATTTCTACCTCTGTTGAAAATTGGCAGATCATTGAAGATGTCTTTAAAATCTGGTTCTGCTTGTAAAATAGGCCAATGTTTTTTGATAATGCTTTTGTATTGAGGAGTAATGGTGAAAAATTTGCTGACACATGTTGTTTTTGGCTCTTTGACAGATGGTTTAGATGCCAGTAAACTGTTTCTGTCTCGACTATATACTCTTTCTATGGCTTGTTTCAAAAACCTATCCAGGTTTCCTCTCTGTTTGAAACGCTGTACCATTTTTTCTGATTGTTTAATGAATTCCTCGGGGTCAGAAACGATCCTTTTTACTCGTAACAGTTGCGAGTACGGTAAATGTTGTCGAAGTGCTTGAGGGTGGAAGCTCTTGTAAGCTAACAAGTTATTACGGTCAGTTTTTTTAATGAATAAGGTAGTTTCAAATTTGTTGGGATTTTTCATTACAGTAACATCCAAGTAGTTAATACACTTTTCATGCATCTCAAAAGTAAACGTTATCCTAGAGTCGATTGTGTTTAATTCCTAAATGTTCTCAACCAGCTCTTCTTTGGCACCTTTCCATAAAATAAATATATCGTCAATATATCTGAGATACAAACGTAATTGATTCTGCCATTTTGTGTTTTGTAAAATATGATCATTTTCGTATTGATGCATGGAGATATTGGCATATGCAGGCGCCGCCAAATTGCCCATAGATGTTCCACTCTTTTGGAGATATCAATGGTTTTCCCAGGTGAAATAACTGTGCATCAAGGTGAAATTCAACAATTCTAATATGAATATCTTCATGGATTCCTCTTAGTTCATTGTTAGCAGTGCCTTCTCCACTGCCTCGATTCCAGCAAGATGGGGTATGGAGGTATACAATGTCTGAACACAGTGGCGGTTTCTCCATATGGGCGTCGGGGCTCCGCCCCCGTTACAATCAACAAAAGAAGTGCTCAATGACTGCTCATATTTTTTTAAATAAAAAAGTACCTGATTTTGGTAGTCTTCTAAATTATACTCTGCCAGTAGTGAACACAGGGCACTGTCTGCCCCACTCATCGATAAAACTGCGGTGACGGTGGCTGTTTTGAAGTCTGGATCACGTGACAGTATCCTTCCTTGCTCCCTGGGCGGGCCTAAAGAAGCATAAGTGTTTGCCGGCTGACAACCTCACAGCCCTGAAGGCTGTGATGTCATCAGCTCGGCAAAGACCTAGCTTCAGGGCCCAGTCTCCACCCCCTAATGGCGTGGAGGTTAAGTTAGCCACAGGCGTTTTAATACCAAGCCCGATATCGCTAACCCTCCACGTCAATCAGGGAGTGGAGAGCTTGTCACCACACCCCTTTCCCAACTCATTACAGGGCGTGCTGGGACCCACCCTGTAACGAGTTGGGAAAGGGGTGTGGCAGGCGGGAAGCTGGGGAATCGAGTCTGAGCAGACTCGTTCTCAGACTGCTTTGCGCACGTGAGTCTACACTGTCCACTGTGGTGGAACTCCCTGGAAGGAACTGGAAGCCATTTGATTAACTGTGTCAAGAGCCATAGTTCGACTCCAGCAAGACGGACACGGACTGCATTTAGAACTTACTCCGATAGTCCCGAGACAGTCCAGCATTACTGCAGTGCACCCCTGGCAGCAGCTATTCCCAATGTTTGCTGCTTGCTGCTGCCACAGCACTGATTGGACTGCAGGTGTCGGGACTAAAGTGAACTCAGGAGTCAGCAGTTCACCAGCGCAGGTAAGGCCCAGGCGGACATTTTTTAAGGTTATATTTTGGCTTTTTTTTTGTTTGTCCTGCTCCGGGAATTTGCTCTTAGTTTTAAACATTTTAGGCCTCTCTCTATCCACCATCTACAGCCCTCCAATTGGGTCCATCAATGGGCTACGTGGCGTGTGCTGACTTTGAGCTTTATTAATGTTTTGTATCCCAAAGGTCAAGCTATTAAGATGCACAGATTATGAGGCCATTGCCTGGCTCGCTCCGCTTCAAAACCAGCTTTAAGGCAGACAAAGGAGGAGGGGGGGGGGCTATTTTCTGCTTCCAAGGGTCACGGACACACAACAGTCTGCCAGGTGCCCTCTAAGTTAACGTTCTACATGAATATGAGTGCAATTCGAAGAAAAGTGCCATGAGGAGCAAAGCATCGGATCACATAAAACTGGGTCAAATTAACCGGAATTGTGGCAAGTAAGGGGGAAACAACAATTATCACGACTAAAGACAAATAGATGAGCATGCAATATTGTTTGTGTGTGTTTTGGTTACTGTGGAAATACTTGAGTCTGTTGTGTACCTGTGTATGTGAAGTAGTGTGCATATTGTGTGTGTATTTAGTTGGTGTTGATGCACAAAGGGTTTATGTGGTTGCGATAGATGTGTGCGTGTGTGGTGTATTGTTGCCTAATCCTCTATTGTTTATTTTGCTCTTTATTTCAGGGCAGGTTTTTTGATTCCTGGATATTCGTGTCATTTTGCATCTTTGTGAGTTTGTAATGTAAATATACGCCTGTCCTTTGTGCAGTACTTAAGTTATTCCAATACCTATATGTTTTCATAATTGTCACTTGTGCCTGGCACCTACACCTGTGGCATGCTTGCAGGTTTCATTCATAGATTGCATTTGTTATGACACATTCCTCCCATCACTCTCTCCTATAGATGCATGGCACTCTTACAAACAAGCTGTTTGCTGGTGTAGGTAGTGCTGCTACAGCCTGTGTTGAGAAAAGTTGGGTAGGAGAGGGGCTAAGGGGGGTTGTGGTGATTTTGTTGAGCAGCTCCTGTCAGAAGGAAGGGGGGGTTTAATGACATGATTGCTGCTCCCCCGCACACATGCCAACAATAGGGGTTGCGTTACCTGCAATGAGCAGGCTCCAAGCCTAGAACTCCATCATCGTGTTGTTCACCTTCTGACTTAAGAGCTAAGCATCTTTCCCGGGTATCCCAGGCCCAGCAACGTCATCATTGGATCTGTGTACCACCTCCTACTGCAGAGTCCTGCACAAACATGGAGCCCTGTACCACAGTGTTACAACGCTCTCTGTCAAACCATCCCTGTCAGCACTTGTCTGCACTGTCACATCATCCTTGTGTGGATAGCTGTCTTGACACTGCACGAGAATGGCATATTAATGATAGCACTAAGCTGACACTAAACATTGGTTAAACTACACTACAGTGATACATTGGGAGGGATAGACTATGTGATGGTGACAACAGGTTGGTACATTGCACGATGGTGACACTGCACAGTAGTGACAGAGCAGGGATAGCACTACATGCTGGTTACACTGCATGGTAGTGACAGCAGAGTGGACAACATTGCACCAGGGTAAAATTTGCTTGAAAATGCAACATTTGCACACTGTTATAAAAAAAGTTCTCCCCCCCCCCTCCTGAATATCCCTTATGACGGGCGGGCTCGCCACAGTGCACTCACCACAACTTATACGCCTCACCACTTTCAAATGTCACCAGCAGCCACTGCCTGAAAATCTATGCTACACATGATTAGTTCTTCTTCTTCAGACAGTTTGACGGGCTCTAATTTGTTCAAAAAATCCGTAGTATCTTTCACAAATGAGCCCATCGTGATGACGAAGGGCTGCAGATATTTATCAATTAGTTTGCCAACAGGTTCGTGTATACTGCCTCATGTGGACACGATCGGCCAACAGGGTGGTTTCTTGAGATCTTTATGGATAGTCTTGTGTCATATAAAATGATGGTGGTTTGGGGTATTCTGTGGTGAGATATTTTTTTATTTTTTCATCAATGACTCCTTTATCCATGGCATCTTGAATGATTTTGTGTAAGATCATTTGAATTTCCATAGTTGAATTGAAATCCAATTCCATGTATATGTTTTCATCTTGAAGGTGTAACTTTATCTGTGTTTGATAGTATTCCGTGTTTAGAATGACAAGTGCTCCACCTTTGTCAGCCCTTTGACAAGTGATGTTTTTATTTGTTGCTATTGCTTTTAAGGTAGCCTGTTCTTTTACTGTTATGTTTTTAACTTTCGATGTTTTGCGGTAATTGGTTTTGGCTATATCTTTTTTCACCAATTGTTCAAATAGATCAAGTGTCTTATGGCTGATGGGAGCCATATAGGAACTTTTACTGGTTAAACCTTTAAGAGTGTCTTCTTTGAGTTCTTTGGGTTCAGTGATGACGTTTTCGAAAAAGTGACGGAGTCTTAGTTTTCTCATGAGTTTAAAAAAACTTATGTCTAACTCTAGATGATTAGTACTGGAAGTTGGAACAAAAGACGTTCCTTTCTGTAATGTAGCAATCTGGAATTTGGACTACTTCACATCGGAGATGTTTATTACCACGTTGTTAGTTATCTGTTCTTCTTCTTGTCCTTCTTGGATGTGACATTCCTCGTTTGTGGTAGGTCCTTCTCTTTCTCTACTGCATCTTCTTCTCTTTGACCTCCTGAGTCGTCCCCTCCTGGGGGGCCTGATTCGAAAAAAGGCTGAGGTGCCATACTCGTGCTGGGTTGCATTCTAGAAGAGGTTACAGTCCTTCTTGTGGTTTTCGATGTGTCAGTATCTGTAGAGGAGGTATCAGTTTGTGTTGTATATGGGCGGTTTTGACGTTTTTTGGCGTATACTTCAGCCCAGGTATAAACCTCGCCCAGTTTATAGTCAATAGTATCTCTACGATACTTTCGTAACTTTCTTTCATTAACCTCTTCTGTGTGTTTATTGAGTTGGGTTTTTATGTCTTCCAGTATTTTGTTTAACTCTTCTGTTGACACTGATTTTTCTAATTCTTCCTTAACCATTGTGATATCTTTTTCAAGTTCTTCTAGGATTTGCAATAGTTCCTCTATAATAAGCAGAATAAGGGCGAGTGAACACATGTTCAATATTGCGAACCATCTGTCTGTAATTTTTTTTGCATTTTTGCACAGGGAAGGTTTTAGGGAGATCCTTAGGCCTCGAGGAATCCTGGATGCTTTATGGTATCTAACCATTGTTGTCGCATGCAAGCGTTGGTTGATCACTTTACACGATAAGTGAAGCAGTTGTTTTATTTGTTGTTCTTTGGTTCTGGAGGTAGAATATTGTGTGGTTTCTTCATTGACCAAAGAGAATATTCTAGTGATTTCTTCATTGGCATATGCGAATGTATCCGCTCTACTTTCAGTGAGTTGCATAATTTCTTCATATTGCATTGTTTCTTAAACTGGTGTGCCGCAGTCCGTGGCAGGACGACTAAATGAATTCTTTGATGTGACTGCGCACTACTGCCTTTTAAGGAAACTTGATGAAAGTTGGGTCGTGCTCCTCCGGTGTACTCCCCCAGCACTGGAGTAAATACTATGATCAATTGGAGTTGCACCTACACAGACTGTGTGGGTGTCTCCTGGGGCACAGAGGTGTGCGTTATGTCTGCTGAGAGATTTCTTCAAAATTAAATGAACAACACTATGGAGTGTGTCTTCAGAGTATTTTAATCATACTTAATTTATTTATATCATGTATTTCTCTTCAATTTCACGAATACACAAGGTTTCTAGTGATCAAAAATAAACTTCGATGATCATCATTCAATAATTTTCATATTAGCATTCCTTTTCATTCCAATGCATTTCGGCAATGAACTTGCCTTCATCAGGGAAATCTGCAAAAAACAATGAAACTTTCTAATATTTTACCTCTAGAATAAACGATACATATACTACTATATACTCAGTTGAACAAATGATAAAGTTGATAACTATTTATCCTCAATATTAGTGGTAGCAAAACTCATTGTCTTGGAACGTATTCTATACAAGATTATGGACACTCAGAATTAAATTATAACAAATGATAACCCATTGGAAGCGGAGCTGCCCATCTTCTACATAGGGCCTCATGGCAGACTTCTCATGATCCTCATTATAATTTATTTATTTATTTATTCAATCTTTATTTCGGCCACTTGGCCATAAAAGATGTACAACAACAATAAAACATATACAACCATGATAAAATCAACAACAATAACAAAACAGCACATGTTATTCACTGTAAAATCATTCATTTCTGTAAATTAAAACTACCAGAGTTACGTTTTGAAAGACTTGGGATTAAATCAGGGCCTGTGATTTCAAAATGCGAGTGCGGGTATGCCAGACATTGGTGAGGAATTTTGCCAGTACAAACACGGTTAAACTCGAAACATCGGTTTTTAGAATTCTGTACATCGGGAGATACTCCCTGCAACCAAAGTTTCTAATAAGTGGTAAAAGCCAGTGCTTCCTAGCTCATTATAATGATTACATTTAGCCGAGGAGACAGCAGGAGGGATTGTGAAAGGGAGAGATGACTTCTTTGAGGACAGAGGCCGGCATGATTGTCTTGTCTTCTGCAATAGTTTATTCGGAAGAAGGCTATGTTAGCAGTAGAAGCAGTGCTTACAATGGATAATACTTTGTGAAGGTATTTGCTGTCTCTGCAGTAATTGCTTCCTTCTCAGATGAGCCAATATATTAACTTGAATAAGGTTAGGATTAGGTTTGCAGGGCCTAGAGTTTGTTACTAATTTCATACCTGCTACATCAAAACAAAGACTAGTTTGTCTGCAGTCCAATCTTTTTCTCACACTTTGGTTACTCCAAAATGTTATGCAATTGTTCTAATTTAACCCCAACATTCTTATTAAAAGACAGACTCATGCAGCCAAAGTTCTTCCTGGGATTACTTTGTCATACTGCTACTAAGCTTCCACCCAAGAAGTCATATTTCATACGTCATGTGCTTCACACAAGAATTCAATAGAAATCTGCAAAAATTGTTATAAGTAATTACATTCTCATTCTTCGAACACTATTGCAAATTATTTTCACAAATGTTACAGCTTTTTAATAATCTGGTCCCATTTGTGCATCAAAGGTTGATCCCTTTACCGATGCTTAGCTCCACAACAGCTACTTATTTGCTACCTGTTGGCTAGGTAGAATGACTGGCATGTAAACAATACTTAAGACTTTTAAAGCTCGGTTTAGTTTATGATCCTTTCACTTAGGCAAGGGGTACTGAGTGCAGTGCGATGAGTGTCAAATGGAAAACTAGGTCAATATCTCTTACCCTTGGTAATCCCAGATTGACACCCATCTGTGATTTGGGAATATCATCTATAATCATCTTGTGTGCTCAGTGTCTATCTTTAATGTATGTTATTAGAGCAAATCTTATCAAAATGGGTTGTGTTTCTTGCTAAATTACTACCCAAGCAATTTGAATTCAAAGATATTTGGTGTGCGTTGTCACAAAGTATCAAATAATATATATTCAACATTCTTTGTGCTATAGAGCTAGGAGATGTGGCAGCTTCCACACAAACAGCAACAAAGCTGTTTACTATACTAAGATCATATTCAGAAAATAACATAAAAGTATTGTGTGCAGGTAAGTGAAGCATGAACAGAGCAGTAACTAAACAAATATGCTTAACTGCATTATTTGCTTCCAATTTTCAAAACCTTCCTTTGGTGGAGGGATGGTGAAATTTCTTGTAAAATATTTTTGTAAGGCTAGTTAGGTCGACAAAACTGGCACAGAGGGTTTGGAGTGTATGATTTTCCCGAGATTGTGGTGTAAAATAGAATCTGGAGTTTCCCATTGCACCAAGTTTAATGGCCTAATGTGTATTAAAATAGAACATTTGTCATTCACTGTGCTAAACTTCCTTGAGAGCCCCAAAATCATGTTATGCCGAGAATGTTACTGACCCTGTGTGCTTTAAAAAGCACTATTTGCCACATGTAGTCTCAAAGAATGACTCAGTGTTTTACGCACTACTACTACATCGGAAAAGTGAAGGGAGCCCCCCCCACAAGTAGTTTTGATTCGGCTCTTATGATGTCTTTGTTTCCACTATTCCATGTACTAGCCCCACCAGAACTTTGAGGCTAGGTGCGCTCCGGCCTCACTCAAGGGGGGCTTGGGGGAGGGGGCAGCCGACCCCGGGGAGGTCCCCCCGGGCGGTTTGGGAGGGCAGGCGGGGGGGGGGGGGGAAGGTCTTGCAGTCTCCCGGGCATTTTTTGGTTTTGGGCTGGTTTTTCCCTACTAGTTATAGCCCAAGTATAAATTCTGGTGACTCCGCCTCTCGGACACCATTTTAGGTTTGGTGACCTGGTGGCCGGGAGTTTGTCTGTGAGAACATTTTTTGTCGTGAGGTATTTAGTGTTAGTTTCTTGTTGTTTAGTCTTTTTGTCGTCATATTCCTGGGCTGCTGAGGACTATAGAGTTCTGGAGGCTATTCGACTTCTCAGTGAGGCTCGGAGGTTGGATTTAGTTATTGGTAATACTGAGGGCCCGTCGCAGCCTCACCGTCAAGCTTCTAACAGTGTTGCCGCTGTCGTGGCGGCCTGTGTCACCCCCAAGCGTTCCCGCTTGGGGGCATTGAGCGAGCGTGGCCGCTCTTGTGTTAAAAAATCGACCCAGAATGTACAGGCACGGAAGATGGACGAGTCGGCGAGTGATGACGCCCAGCGGTCTCTGGTTACGGTAAGACCTGCTCAGGTAGAGGTTTTGACTGCTGGGGGCTCACAGGAGCTGTTTCAGGCCCCGTCGGTTTCGGTGCGGGCGGGCTCGGTGTCGGCACAGCGGGGGAGGAGAGGTGCTCCGCGTGGCGGACAGAAGCGTTCTGCTTCGGCCTCCACGTTGGCTTCTGCGGCGGTTACCCGGGGAGGGGGTGAGGAGCGGGTGCGCGTTACTTGCTCCCCGTCGCTCCCGCAATTGAATACCTTTACTTTCGAGGGGATGGTCATACCTTGGCTGATGTTTCCACGAGTGATTCCATGCCGAATATAAGTGTGTTGGGGGGTTTCAGGCCCTCTGTCTCCTGTTCGTTCTTTTCAGAGGCAGGACGTTAATGTACGGCAACAGAAGCTTCAAGTTCAAGTGGCAGAGCCAGTTTTCGGTCAGGGTGCTATGGGACAATTCAGCCCCTTGTTGTTTTCCCCTCCTCTTTCCAATAGGGGTGACGTGGTCTCTGTTCATAGTGGATCAGTAGCCAAAGGGGAGTGGGCGCAGTCGGGTGGTTGGGTGGATATGTCTTTTGGGGCTCAGGGTCAGGAAACTCGCATGCTGACTTCCCCCGTTCCTATATTAGGGACCAGTAAGGTGGTTCCTTTGAATGTATTGCCTTCTGGTTCTTTTCCCTCTAAGGGAGACGGGCGGAGGACGTTTGGTGTGGGAGCTGGGTCTTGGGAGGGACTGGATGTTTTTCCTTCCTGGGCTGAGGGTGTTCGTGGGGACGGTAAGGGCGGGAGTGGAGTGAGTTTTGGTTTTCAGGAGGCCAGTGATGTAGGGGCTCAGAAGCAGGTGGCGCCTGTTGGCCAATCTTTAGGTCCTGCGTCTGCTGTGTTGCAGTCTATGCTGGAGTGGAGCATTGGTGAGGAGGTGGTGGAGCCTTCCCCTCCTCCACGTAGGGTTGGTTTTACTTCAGGTGAAGTGGTGCTGCAGGATAAGAGTTTTATGCAGGGAGATTGGTTGAGGGGGCCTGTTGGTCCTGGTGGTGTTAGTAGTCAGGGGCCCGGCACATCAGTCCAACCTTTTTCTTTTCAGGTCGGGGACCGGCGTGGGACAGCAGACTCGGTAGGGCATAGCCCAGCCCATTTTTGCCGAGAAGGGAGGGTGGAGCCCGGCACAGCACATTCCGTACCGGCGGGGGATCGCGGCGCGGTCAGCAGATGCAGGTCCGGCGCGACCTCGCTGGCCCCTACATATCTTCACACACGGAAGATGGATTTTTCTATCGCAAATCCTGGCAGGAGTAATAAAAGGTCAGGGGAGTACCGGCGTGTACAGTTGGCTTCCCCTTTAAGTGTTCAACAAAGGGTTAGTAAGGCCCAATCTGGTGTGGAAGAGCCTGGTAAGGCTCATAAGAGACTGTTGGTTTCAAGCCCTCCCCGGTTGGAGGAGCCTTTGCTCTTGGATTATGATGAGGAAAGCCCCGAGGAAGGGGAATTATGTGATACTGTGTCGGGGGCCATTTTCATGCTTCTTGTACTGTTTTACAGGCACCAGTGGCGGTGCAGGCAAGGAAAGTAATGGTGTCCGGTCCAGCTCGAGAGCGCAGCCCCGCTGGAAAGGTTCCTCGGATGGCGGACAACGTGGCCCACATGGCATGGAGGTCGGGGCCAGGGCAAGTCCCCGTTTTAAATCCAGGTGAGCTTCGTGAACCACGGGCCAGACGAAAAATGGTGTCTGTGGAGATTGGGGGTGAGTCAGGAGTTGGTGAAATGAGCGGTAAATTGTTTAAAGGGCGTTATGTCAAAGATCAAGGGGTAGGAACAGGTGATGGGGAACGTGCGGCCGCCAAGGTTGAGAGTGGCATGAATACTGAGTCCACAGGGAAGGGGAAAGATCCTTTGCATAGCAAGGAATTGAAAATTAAGAAGTTACCTTATATGGGCGTAACCAAGCCTTTGGGTGCCCATTTGATGCTTTCTACTAAAGAAAGGATTTGGAAAGGTGAGTATGTAGAGCTTTTGAAGCTGCTTCACAGAGAGGTGCGAGCTAAGGAAGGTTCAAAGGAGGAAGAATATGAGCTGGCTAAGAGCCCCAAGGTACCGCTGACTATTGAAAATTGGACATCAGCTTTTTTAATGTACGCTAGTGTGTACTGTGAAAAGTTTCCGGAGCGCTGCGTTGCTTTATTTAAATACATGGATGTTATCAGAAAAGCCCAAATCACGGGGAGTGGTTTTGCTTGGGCGCAATATGATGAAGAGTTCAGGGCCCGTATGGCGTGGGACCCTGATGCCAAGTGGGGTGAACTGGACACGGATCTTTGGCAACACACGATGGGTGTGTCAGTTGGTGGTAAGACTATTTTCACGGCCAGTGGCTTACCGTTGGTTTATCGGCCCTTTCAAGGAAAGCCCACCAGGGGAGGGGTGGGCAGCACAGCAGTTTCACAGTCCGGAGGGGGGACCTGTTGGGATTTCAACAAAGGGCTCTGTTCAAGGGAGTTCTGCCGATTTCGGCATGAGTGCTCGCAATGTGGTAGGAAACACCCATCAGTCAAATGCTGGGGGCGTAGAACAGCGGGAGGGCAACAGTGTTCCCAGCAGGGTGCTAGCACGTTCGGCCCCTCCCAACAATCCCAGGCTAACAGAGGAGGGAAGTCTGCTCCTGGGGTTGGGCCCAAAGGCTCGTAATCCGGTTAAATTTGATCAGTTGGCAATTAGTTTGAGGGGTTATGGTGATGTGAGGGCTCAGGATATTTTGTTACAAGGTTTTCAAGATGGTTTCAGATTGGGATATTCAGGCCCTCGGGTGCAGAGGTGGTCCAGACATTTGAAATCAGCTGATAAGTTTCCAGCGGTGGTGCAGGAGAAATTAGATAAAGAAGTGCTTGAAGGACGGATGGCAGGTCCTTTTGTTGATTGGCCTTTGGAGGACTTGGTCATCTCCCCTGTAGGAGTTGTTCCTAAAAAGGAGCCTGGACAGTTTTGCTTAATCTAACATTTATCATGGCCAGAGGGTGCCTCGTGAATGATTTCATTGATGAAGAGTCAGCTTCAGTGTCCTATTCATCTGTGGATGTGGCCATGTCTTTGGTAGTGGCTGCGGGCCCTTTAGCTGAAATGGCAAAATGCGATATCAAATCAGCATTTAGATTGCTTCCAGTCCATCCTGAGGACCGGTGTCTTCTGGGTACCCATTTCCGGGGGAAGTGGTACGTGGACAAAGCACTGCCAATGGGTTGCTCGATGTCCTGTGCTCTTTTTGAAACTTTTAGCACTTTTTTACAGTGGTTTTTCACTCACAGATCTGGTCATGAGCTGGTCACTCACTATCTAGACGATTTCTTTTTTGTGGGGTCCCAGGGATCCTCTGAGTGTCAGGCAGCATTGGAGACATTTCAAAACCTTATGAATTTTTTGGGAGTGCCATTAGCACCCGAAAAGACAATGGGTCCTTGAGCGACCATGTCCTTTTTGGGAATTGAACTGGATTCAGGATCTATACAGGCTTGTTTGCCTCAGGATGAGAAAGTGAAAATGCTGGACCTCTTACAAACAATGCTGGCAAAATCAAAAGTTACAGTGAAAGAGATACAGGTCCTGTTGGGTCATTTGAATTTTGCTTGCACGGTGGTGAGGGCGGGCAGAACTTTCTGCAGGCGTCTGGGCAGGGCTCTGTCAGGTCATCATTTGCCTCATCACCGTGTGCGTTTGACAGCTGGAGTGAAAGAGGATTTGCGGATGTGGTCCACCTTTTTGCATTCCTTTAATGGGGTGCCTTTGGCTCGAGAGGAGGACTGGTTGTGGGAGGTTCACATTTTTTCAGACGCAGCAGGCAGTGATGATTTTGGTCTGTATTGGTAAGGCAGGTGGTGTGCAGAAAAGTGGCCGGTCTTGTGGACGAATGGTGGTAGAAGTATTGCTTTCCTGGAGCTGTTTCCTGTGTTGGTAGCTTTGACACTGTGGGGGCAGGACTTGGCCCATAAAAAAGTTTTGTTCCGCATTGATAATCGGGCTGTTGTGGATATTATCAATAAACAGTCTGCCAAGGATCCCCAGATTCTGAAATTGCTGCGAGTGTTTGTGTTGGGGTGCCTTAGATATGACATCAGTTTTAGGGCGCTGCACACTCCTGGTGTGGACAATGACATTGCGGATGCTTTGTCTCGTTCGCAGTGGGAGAGGTTCCATGGGCTTGCCTCGGAGGCGGACAGGACACCGACACGCATGCCGGAGCACCTTTGGGAGGTCGGCAACACAGGGTCCCACAGTTGGTGGTAGGTTCGTTGTCATCTTCTACTCAAGCTGCATATGACCTGGCTTGGAGGGACTTTTTGGCATCTGGAGCCTGCAGGCGTGAACCTGGTTGGAGACGTCTGGATGATGTGGTTCACTTTATTCTGTCATTGATAGATAAAGGGTTATCTAGGGTTACTATTGCTGGGAAGTTAGCGGGCATATCCTTCATGGGTAAACTCCTTTGGGGTTATGCTCCTTCGGCCGGTGAAGTGGGAAGGAGATTGTTGGAGTGCTGGTCTCGAGAAAGCAGTATGCAGCAGTCAGTTTGCAACCCTTTGTCTTGGCAGAACTTGGCGCGGATGGTGGAAGCACTACCTTCTGTTTGTACGGATGATTTTGAGGTTTGCTTGTTTTCCACCCTCATGGTGTGGATGTTTTTTGGAGCATTTAGGGTTTCGGAGTTGTTGGGCTCTAAGTTCCATCAAGGTGTGAGTTGGGGGGATGTTCATTTGTCTGAGAAAGGGGTTCATGTTTGGCTGCATCGCTCAAAAACAGATCAAAGAGGTAAGGGTAAGGGTGTTTGGTTGGAGGCTTCCTCCCCTTGTATTACGTGTCCTTTGCGTTGGGCCAGGAGATGGTGTGCTGTTTCGGGTGGGGCTTTGGAGGCTGTCGTTTTTCAGCATGCAGATGGCGCAAGGCCAATGATTATCAGTTGCGCATGGTTCTCCGCAAGACTTTGAGGATGATTGGTTTGGATGATAAGATGTATGGCACTCATTCTTTTCGAATTGGGGCAGCTACTGAGGCCCATAATCGGGGATGGTCTGGGCAAGATATTATGCGCTTAGGGCGTTGGTCATCCAGGTGTTTTCAGCGCTATGTACGACCTGCTGTGGGCGATGTGCTTGCGTCTTCATCTTTGTCTTAAAATTTGATGCTGCCTTTTTCATTCCAGGTTCGGTGGCTGGTCCCCGGTCAACGGCTTCGACTATTTGGATTGTGGGCCATTCATTCGTGAAGAGGGCACAGATTCAAGCACGGAGTAGTTATTTTGGATCATTGCTTGGTTTTAATGAACGTTTTTTCAATGTGCTTCAGGACCTGTTAGATCTCAGCGCCAGGATGCCCGTTGGGTGACAGTAAGCGCTTTACAAGTGTGTTATACATACATACATACATACAATGTTATTTGGAGAGGGAGAGGGGGCATGTGTTGGAAGGAATTGGTGCCTGCTCTTAATTCTTGGTTGGGTGGGGGCTCCTGTCCTGATGTTTTAGTTATTCATCTGGGTGAAAACGATCTGTTCAAGGTGAAGGGTGTGGTTCTGTTACGTGCAATAAAGAAGGATCTTTCCCTTTTGAAGCAACAGTGGGCGGGTTGCCATGTTTTTTGGACGGAGTTGGTTCCGAGGAGATCTTGGAGAGGGGCTCACAAGCCCAAGGCAATTGATAAGGCTCGGAAAAAGATTAATTCAGAGGTTGCTAAGTTTTGCAGGGAGCTGGGTTTTGGTCGTGTGTCGCATGGTGACATACGGTATGAGGCAGTGGAATTCTTTCGGGATGATGGTGTACACCTTTCTCGGTTAGGGATGGACCTTTATCTATTGGAGTTGCGAGAAGTTCTGTCTCGCTGTTTGAAGATTCAGTAGTTTGCTGGTTAATCTCGCCTTTTTTTCTTTTCTTGGTTTATCTGCAAGGTTTTTTGGGGGGCAGAAAGGGGGATGTATTTACCCCCCCCCCCCCCCGCTTTCTGGGTGGCGGGGTTTAGTAGTTTTTTGTCAGGCTTGGTAAGTTTGTGGTTGGTTTTTTCTTGGTTGGCACATTTGGCAGGGGGAATTGAGAATGACGGCTGTTTGGGATGGTTGCATAGGTTGGGGGGCCAAGAGGGGTTTGAGGGTAAACAGTGGAGTTTGTTTTATGCTTTGAGGGTTTGTAAAGTTGAAATGTTTATGCAGGGTTTTTGCATTGTTGGATTTGTAATGATGTAATGTTCGGGTGGGGGCGGGGTCCATGACGTGTTCGGGGTGGGGGCGGGCTGGGGAAAATTAAGGAAGTTATTATTTAGTGAGGTTTAGTTTTGTAAGGCATTGGCCGAGGTTTTAAATTTGTTAATGTGCACCTGTTTCAATAAAAGCGGCTTTTTCACACACATATACTTGTCTGGTGGGCTGCTCACTCCCCCCTCGCCCCTCCCTCCCAATAGTTCTCATCTGCCCAAGTACAAGAATACCTTCACTGGAAAATAATAATACACACTGGGATACAAACTATGATTATTTAAATTGTTTATAAGGAAAAGCGCACTTCCCTTGCACCAGGCTTGTTTGCAAATGTTGTGAAGGGTTTATGTGGATAAAACAATGCTGTATGTCCGACTCGCTGTCACTGGCCTACTTCTGTTATTACAGCAATGCTTATGTTTGCTCGACACTCTTGGCTCACAGTTAACTAGCTCCCTGGCAAAACATAAGCGGACACGTGCATGATCAGCAGCCCAGTCCGTGTCTTCGAGGGGGCGGGGTCATGGGCGGTGCGCGAGGCTTCTCAGGTTCCTTCGGAGTTACCAATTGAGACTGCCCCCGCCTGTGATATAAAGGTCTGCGCGCTGAACTGTGAATACAGAGAGCAAAGGATTGGAGTCGTTTGTTTTACTTAACTTCTCTGCTCAGAGCCCTCTGCACAGAAGTAGGTTTCCTTCAACCTGAAATACTCATCGCCTGTCAGAAGTAGGAGCGACCGAGGCGAAAAACGCCCGCGTTTTACGAAGCAGGTAAAGCATGATTTTTTTAAATAACTTTTCCCGTTAAGTTGAATTGGGGCGTATCACGGGCAGTTTTGAAAACTCATTTTCCCTCTGTATGTAAATCACTTCTAGTTCTGCTTCTTTAGCATGTTGTTCGCGAGAGCCAATTAAATGTGTCACACACGTCATGGGGCTTCTTAGCAACTTCGTATAATTAAAACGTCTTTCGTCCACACAAATGTGTAAACTATTGGGAACCGGACTGATAAGATATACGTAGCACAAAAACCGTCCGTAACATCATGTTTTCGTTCGTAAACGTCCGTGTGCAAACCATTCCCCCACGGCTCTCATTTATCTAGTTGCATGGATAGCTCAGCCTAGACCAGGCTTTTGGTGCATCCTGGGGTCAATAGTCCAGATTATTTCATTGTAAAACAGTGACTACAACTCCCCGGAGTCCAAAGAAAGCACCTGGCATGGGTAAGCTGCTCGTGCATGGAACTGGGAAACTTGCAAGCCCCATTACGTTCAGGTGTGCTAGTTAAGTGCACTCAATGGAGGCAAAGGAAGTCTCCAATGGTTGGAGTGCACTGAGGTGTAAAATGAAAGCTGTGGACTGGACCAAACACACACCAAATCTGCCTGAAAGTGGTGATATTTCAACAAATATATCAGGAAAAAAGACTATGTAAATAGTGAAACCCCTAGAAAGGGAGACTAGAATGACTAATCTCCATGAAATACATTACAATAATTGTGCACGTGGCATGCTGTGTAGGATAAATCCATCCTGTGTTCTAATTCAGATATATTCTTAACATCATAAACCATTGTATAGGGTTGCAAATACCAAATCTTGATTCATAGGTAGATTTCTGACTTTTTAAAAGCTGTTTATAGATCATCCTCACTAAAATGAGTTCTGCGGAAAGCATGAAATTGCCACGTCAATTAATGAGAATTTTTGTTTTCCCAGGTATCTGCTTCTAATTTCCAGAAATCTCGTACTTGGGCAACGTGTCAGTTGCTGGAACATGGCATCCGTACCATCGACTAGTTGCCTGATGGCCAAAAATCAGTATCATAGAAGTAAGTTTAGTGCTTTAAATGGGCAGATATTGCACTTATTTAATTTGAAAAGGAGCACCTCTCAGGACTTGCACAATACATTTAATGGGAGAGTAGCCGCACTTCTCAAAAGTAAACCGGTACTCTGGGTATAAGGTATTTACACATCTATATTTCCATTTGAAGCACTGAGTAAGTTGCCTTGGCCTCAGTTGTTTAAGCAAATCGTGGTAGCATTGTAGGAGACACAATATATGTGTACATGTCCTTTCAAATGAGCAATTAAACATTTTATTGTGAAAACACAGACGTCATCAGACTGTTCTGGTCTACTCGCATCCTGTTGGTTTAAATCAGTTCAACTGTGATTAAAGTTGTAAATAGGCAACTCCTCAAAGCATCCATTTTGTTTCCATGCTTAGCTCGTCAGAATTCTGAATCCAGTAATTGTTCCAGCAGTTCATCTTCCATGTACTGCGACTCCGGACACCCAGGAGAACAAGAAAAAGCTAGCCATGGTATGAGCCATCATGTCACTTAACAAAGCTATACATTCAGTTAAGCATTGTTGATTAAATGAGACCTGCTATCTGACAATTGGTGTCTCCGTTTTAGGGCTCCCTGAAATGTTTGAGAAATGCTGGTGGCTGAAAAACTTTTTCCACTGTGAGCAAGTCCCTGTCACGTCTACCAGGATAGATATTTCTACAGAAAGGTGAGATTTGTGTATTTTTACCCATGACTAATGTGCCCAATCTTAGGGCCTTATTACGACTCCGTAATCGTAGTGGCAGTCCGATGACAGCCCACACTATTAAAACTGCGGCAGTTGTACCGCCAGGAGCAAGGATCCTGCTGGACTGGGAAGAATATTCTGGCGGTCCATGAAAAGGGTGACGGTGAGGAAACTAAGGGGGTCTACAGAGCCCCTTGTTGCCACTGTGCATGGGGGTGCATGCAGGGGGGGGCATACGGTGTGCCCACCTGTATGTCTGCACCCCTGTTCCAACACAGAAATTAATGCATGACATGGTGCGTTTCTTTCTGTGTTGGAATGTTCTTTGGTGGTGGCACAGCACTGCCTTTCTAAGTCCTACATATGAGCCTTAGAAATGTAAGTCCTAATCTGGCGGTCGGGTGATTATGGGTTTGGCAGTCTCGCAGTGGGGCACTGGTGTGGCGGCCCCTTGAAAGACTGCCAAACTCGTAATAAGGCCCTCAATGAGTAGTACTTGCGGAGCTCTTAAATTTGCTGGGTTCATCAGTAAGTAGATCATCCAGATCAGGTTTTTCTTTCTAGTCTGGGTCCAATTTTCTAATCTGAGAAACGGGGCTACAAAAATGTATAGAAAAATCTGTTCTGGATGAGCTAGTCACTCATGAGAAATGGAAAACTTGCATGCAATGTACTTGATAAGATGGCGAGCAGTATATTTTCTGAGAATCATTCAAATTTTAAAGCTGAAAACAAAGCAACATTTGTGGTACAAAGAGCAGGCAGGAGTGGAAAGGGATCTGGTCTACTGTCACATCTATACTCTTAGATATATTGATGTATATTTGCTGAGGCTGCTGCTTTTCTCTATACATAACCCTGATGAGTTGTGGATAGAGGAAATGTTTGTGTCATTTATCTACAAACCATAGCCTTTTTATTTTCCCCCAGGTATGTGTGTTTTATTTATTTATTTAAACTTATATTGCGCACAGCTACCCTCAATGGGTTTCCCGGCGCCAGGGATAGATAAAAGAAAGAAAAACAAGCAAAAGGCCCAAAACAGAACAAACCGTGCAGAGGGATTAATTGAACAGAAGGGTCTTCAATTTTTTACGGAAAGGGAGGACCTTTGTCCTTTTCATTGCACTTCAGCCTGGATTCTGACAACAGTAATAAGGAGTGGACTCCAAGGACTTCTATCAGTGGTTTGGCATCACTTTGGAGGGCACTGGAAGTAGTTCTGAACAAGAATATTATAGCAAAACAGAAAATACCTATTTCCTGCTTCCTGGTGCTATAAAGTAATGTAATAAACCATTTTGCTTTGCATTCTCTCTTCCTGGATCTCAACAGAGAAGGTCTTGTATGGCAGCAGCTCCGAAGGAGCCACTGAATTGTATGGGCTCTCTCCTCCCTGTAAAACGTCTGTTTTACAGGAGGAGACTGAAATGAAAGGTCACAGGTAAAAACTTGCATTTCATTTGATGGCATGATTAACGTGGAAAAAGTAGTGGAATACCAGCAACTCCAGGCAGTATTTATTGTCTTCTGAGCCAAGCCTTCCACATCGATCCCAGGTGGTTTATTGCTAAGACCTGTTAAAATACTTTTCTTTAGGCCAGTGATATGTTCTTTGGTCAATCTACTGGCCATGGGCTAAAAATATAATCAGCAAAATGCTAGTCCAAATTTGTTTAGGTACAGCACCGACTGATCATGGACAGACAACTTTTGCTAGGAGTGCGACTCAGCCCCAAAATGGCGCTCTCAGCATTGCAGAGATCTGGCTGGGACTTAAACTGGAGGAAGACCGTTTGGCTTTTTGTAATGGGCAGTAAGTGCCACCTAGCAGTAGCAATTGGCCATTTTTGTGATGACCTTCAAGTTGTTGTATTTATATAATGTAAAAAATTAGGCCCGTTCCAATTTAAGGCTGTAAGAATTGAATATGGTATTCCTTACAAATCTCCACTATCAACAGTACTGTTTGTGTTAATTTTTAGTTTTGTTACTAATGCACTATGGAATCTACTATTTAGGTAAATAATAGCTGGCAAACATCGATGGGGCCAAAGACTGAAGTTCTACTGATGTATGCAACTTTAAAACCCATGCCAGGGAGCCACTAACCCACCCTTCACCCTGCCCTAAACCCCAGAGTAGTTTGGGTTGCTGATTCTCTCTGGCAAACAGGCACAACACGCATGGCTAATATGATGTGTTGAATTAACATTTTAATACACTTTTTGTCTCGGTTGGTATTCTACAGTGTAAGAAAGTTAAACTAAACACATTGATCGGGCCTAACATAAAATAATTCAGTCCTTCATAAAACCAAAATTAGACTCTACCAGTACTCTCAAATGGGGGAATTACCCAGTACCAAATAGTCTGTTTACAGCAGATTTAAAACCTAGATGCCCCTATAATTTTAATAGTGAATAAATCTGATAGTATCTCTACCGGTTTAAAAGTGCTATACCCATGCCAAAAGGACCACTTTCTGAAGTACACCTGATTTACACACGGGATAGCACCTACATGGAATATTTAATAGGTATCACATCATCTGATCTGTTCAATTACCTATTCTACGGTTTCTGATAATCTACAAATTTGCAGGTGATGAAAGTTAGAGTTAATTCTCTGTAATTTTGCCACTGATCTGGAATGATTTATTGTAAAGATTAAAAAATGGACTCCCATTAATGTGTTTCAGAAAAACTCCTATTCACAAAAAATCTTACACAAAAAGCCCTATTCAGAAACAACCATTGATGGACTGGAATGGCATAATATTTAGCTCCAACATAATTTGTTGTTGATTGTCCATATTTATTCCTTTGGGAGAATAAGTGCTGTGCTTCTTCTTTCAGTTACTTAAGAGAAATGAAAGCCTTACACGAAAAAGCGTGCTTTTGTAAATCGCGAGGGTCATTAAAGGTTGATCTGTGATGTAGGACCTTGTTCAATCGTCTCCTGTTGTGACCTTTTAATTGCATCAAGCTCAATGGTGTGCCAGTTTCACACACCTAGAGGCAATTTTGATTTGTGGGGTGTGCAATCAAATGAATACAATAATTTGGGAATCCTGAAGCAAGGTGGTGAATGATAACTAGTCCATTTTGTGCCATGTTTGGCTGCCTATTAGCTTCCATTTACGTCAGCTGGGTTAGTTTTGGTAGAATGGAAGGCATGTCATTGGTTGCCACATGTGATAAATTTGCACAAAGCTTTAAGTTGTATTTTCAACCACTGAGTTTTATTGTGTGCCACAGAAAACAAGATCTAGGATCTCAAATCCTTTGGTGTGAAACATTGCTGTTGTGGATGGTGAGCCTAACACAATTTCCCTTGTGTAGAAATCCATACTTTGTCTTCATTGTTGCAATTGTCATTTTTGTTTTTTAAACTTGTTTATTTCTTCTTTGCAGTGCTCGCAGCTGACTTTGACCCCGAGCAAGACAGAGTGGCCTGGCGTGCCTCTGTTGTATGAACAATTTCAGTTCCTCAATGTCTCAGGAATTTCCATATGACTGCAGAAGAAAATATGTGTTGATTGCAAAGGAAATGTAGCAAAATTGCGCTGACATGCGTTGGAGCAGGCAACAGTGCAGTACTCTAGTAATCCATCTTTGAGATACTTCAGCTTAATGAGTTATACAATTTGACTTTAAGGCTGAACAGGTGGTGTTTTACATATAGGTCCACTGAAAGAATTCACGGATTAACTGTAGGCAAAGCAATCATACTTGCCCTCAAATTGAACTGTGATCTTATATCTAGCGTTTTGCATGTGGCCTCATTCAGCAAAAATGCTCCTGCAAAAACTTCCGAGGTTGTTTTCTTTAAAGTGGCTGAAACTTGATGAATATTTACATTACAGCTAGTAATTTACTGCAACTGTGAGGTTCCACTGACCTCTTATTTTCCACCTAACGTCTAGAATATGCTGAATGTTGGCTTTTTCTTTATCCTAAAGTAATTGTTCAGCCCATATAAGCAAACGCCACTTCCTAAATACAGTATGGCTTTTCCCTCCATAACTTAACTCACTTATCTCTCCTTTTCCTCACCGTCTTATTTCTTAATAATTTTACCTCCCTTCCTGTCTCTTGCTCTCTTTAACTCTAGGGATCTTAAAAACTCTGCATTTCTTTTTTCTCATTCATTCGTTGTCTTGTCCTTAATTTCACTGCTGCCCTGTTCGGTAATCAACCTTTATCCCGCTTTTTTTTTCCCGCGGACTTTTAGGCCGCATACTATTAATCCGCAATGTCATTCATCCCGCATACCATCATCCCGTATTTTTTTTACAACGCATGTGCTTTTATCACGCATGCCTTTACAACGAAATACGTTGTAAAGGCATGTATGGTAAATGCATTTGCGTTGTAAACGATGATGATGACGAGAGAGGTAAGGGGGTTTGGGTTAATTTTTAAGGGTGGAGGTCGTGCTGGGGTAGTGATTGTGTAGTGTTGTGTTAGTGTAGTGTAGAGTTGTGGTGGTTGTTTAGTGTAGGATCGTGCTGGGGGAAGTGTAATAGGGGTTAGGGTAGTGTTGTAGTGTAGGGTCATGCTGGGGTGTAGTGTTGTAGTGTAGGGTCATGCGGGGGTGTAGTGGTTTGGGTAGTGTTGTAGTGTTGGGTCATGCTGGGGGTAGTGGTTTAGGGTAGTGTTGTAGTGTTTGTATTGTGGGGTCATGCTGAGGGTAGTGTTTTAAGGTTTAGGGTAGTGTTGTAGTGTTTGTGTATTGTAGGGTCATACTGGGGTGTAATGGTTTAGGGTAGTGTTTGTGTAGTATAGGGTCATGTTGGGGGTAGTGTTTTAGGGTTTAGGGTAGTGTTGTAGTGTAGGGTCATGCTGGGGTGTAGTGTTTTAGGGTAGTGTTGTAGTGTAGGGTCATTCTGGGGTGTAGTGTTAGGGTTTAGGGTAGTGTTGTAGTGTAGGGTCATGCTGGGGTCTAGTGGTTTAGGGTTTGGGAAGTGGTGTACTGTAGGGTCATGCTGGGGGTAGTGATTTAGGGTAGTGTTGTAGTGCAGGGTCATGCTGGGGGTAGTGTTTTAGGGTTTAGGGTAGTGATGTAGTGTAGGGTCATGATGGGGTGTAGTGGTTTAGTGTAGTATTGTAGTGTTTGTGTAGGGTCATGCTGGGGGTAGTGTATTAAGGTACTGTTGTAGTGTTTGTGTAGGGATGTAAAGTGCTGTATGGTAGTGTTGGGGGGTCGTGCCGGGTAGTGTAAATGTAGTAAAAGGACTGTGTGTCAAGGGTGGGTGGTGCAGGGGTACTACATTAGGGTAGTGTACTTTTACTTACCTTTACAATGAGTATACCTTTAACATGCATGCCTTTACGTTGTAAAGGCATGCATGCTAAAGGCATATTCGTTCTAAAAGTTTTCGTTCTTTTAATTTGCGGCCTAATAGTAGATGCAGGATTATTTTTGCGGACTGATGGTATGGGGGCTGTTTGTCTGCGGGATAACGTCATATATTCGCCCTGTTCATCACAATGTCTGACACAACTTCACTACTCTTGCTCATCTGTTCTGTTTGACTTTGATTGTTCAACTGGCAGGGATCCAGTTTTGATTCAGTCAGTGATGTATGCAGTCAGTTAGAACATCAGGAAACAAATCAGATTCATGATCTGTGCCCACTGTCCAGTGCCTTGTTGTAGCTGGGCGTCTGAGTATGCTATGCACTTTATCAATGTTTGTAAAATGTGCGAGATCTAAGCAAAATTCATACGTTTAATTCAGTCATTAGTGTCTTAACTTGTATTTTTTTACTTTTCTACAAAAATAAATGGCATTAAACTAGTGTTCAGAGTTCTTTCAATCATTTGTAAATTAAGCTTTTGTATCATAGTATGGAGGTTTCTCTCCTTTTTATTGACCTTTTAGACATGTGTTGCTTGCCGTTGTTGTTTTTTTATTTTTTAAATATTTTTATTGAGTTCTTGGCAAAGATTGAATAGCATACTGATTGCAAAATATCCAAGAAAAGCAAAAATTTACAATCCCACAATTAAATCTAAACATAGTGAGCAAAAGATACATTGAAATCGTCAAAGATAAGTACAGAACTCACAAAGAATTTATATTTAAGCATAAACAAGATATTCCAAATATCCAACACTAAACATTTTTCTCAATCAAAATAATTTTTCCAAATTTTAGTAAATTTACGCGATGCTCCCATTCTTTTTGCATACAAATATTCACTACTCCTGACTCTTGATTTTTTTTTTTTTTAAACACTCATCTGCTGTTGGAATTATTTCTGTTTTCCAATTTTTAAGAATCAGAGATCTGGCAATTGCAACAATAATATACAAAAGCTTCACTAAGGAATCTTCCAAATTAAGCTCTGGATCAACCCCAAGTATAATTAACTTATTATAACTAGTGATCGTAAAATGTAAATATTGAGGCAATATCAAACATATTTTCCAAAAAGACCTTAATTTTGGGGCAAAAGGCAATGATACGCGACCAATTAGCCAAATCCGGTTGGGTGCATCTAAAGCAATTAGACAACGTATTACTATACATTTTTGACATGACTGCAGGCGTATAATACAACAGCCATTTACTAAAGAAAGCATACGTCTCCAATTGACGCCTCTAAGAACCCTGAAGTTTAATTTATTAAGGGTTTTCCAGTCTAATTCCTTTAAGTTGAAGTTTTCATGCTTTTGCCATTTTTTTAATCGCTTTGGCACTTAAATCCTCCTCCCTACTTTGCGCCAAACTTTTCCTCCATGCTCCCACCCTCTTGAATACTGGGGACCAGAAAATATCATTCGTTAAATTGGAAATCTGACTCATCTGTGTTATGTCAATATAACCCATTAGCCTATACAGTACTGCGTATGAGCCCATGAGGAGAAAATGTCCACGTAACAAGGACATCTCGTTAAGAGTCAACCAAGCTCCATTTTTAATAGAATTAGCTAGGTTAATGAACCCATATCTCGCCCAAGTGTGTGTAATATCGGATTCTAATCTGGTCCCCATTCCAAAAAGAGCCTCTCTTAATGGAGTTACTAAGGTCCGGAGAGAAAGTGAGTACCTTTTCAGCATAACATCTCGCTTTTTGAAAAACCAACGCAATGTCTTGTATCTTACTAGTTTGGGCGATTTAAAAATCACAAGTGGAGAAGGTATCTTTGTTTCTTTACAGATTAAATCAAAAAAGAAATTAATAAATAATACATCTCTAAATGCTGGGTATTTAAATCTCGAGAGATACTGTACAAAATATGCATAGTAATAATCTTTCAAATTTGGTAAACCCAATCCGCCGTGTTCCTTATCTGCATATAGGGTTTCTATAGCTATTCGTGGGGGTCATTTTAACCCAAACGAAGGCTGAAAAAAAGGGATTCAATCTTTGAAAAGAAATAGCCTGGAAGAGAACGGGAGATGGTAGAAAACAAAAAATTAAATAGGGGGAGTATTGACATTTTAATTTAATGCCACTCGACCTAAAATGGATAAAGGCAGTGCTTCCCATCATGAAAGCATATCACGCACTTTCCGGATTAAAGGTTCAAAATTCAGCGTGTATAGATCATGTACTGAAGATGTAAAATATACCCCTAGATATCTTTTAGGTTTATTGTTTATGCATCTTTGAATATCTGGATGCAGCTCCGGGTTTGTATTGCCGCAAATTATGATCTCAGTTTTCCTTTTATTGATACGATACCCCCAAAGAGCTTCAAATTGTGAAAAAATAGAGAAAGCTTGTTCTTGCGACTGCATCTCAGATTTCAACAAAAGCATAATATCATCTGCATACAGTTTGATCTCATCCATACCATCTATCGGCGGAGCAATATCTTTACTTTTTCTTATTGCAGAGGCTAAAAGCTGAATAAAGAAAGCGAAAAGAGTGGGAGAAAGAGGACAACCTTGCCTCGTTCCTCTTTGAACTGGGATTGACCCTACCATCGATTTATTAATTAGAATATGGGCTTTTGCACCCTGGTACAGATTTTTAATTAAAGCAATAACTTGAGAAGGAATACCAAATCGATATAAAATGAAAAAAAAAGTGTCACAAACTACTAAATCAAAAGCTTTTTCGGCGTCTAAAAGAAGAACTAAAGCCGATACCTTACGTGTTTCAAAAAAATCTAGTGCTTCTACTAAATAATGTGTGTTAGTGAGCAGCTGACGGCCAGTGATAAATCCATTCTGGTCTGTATGAATTAACTGTGATGCAACCTTATTTAAACTAATACAAAGCAATTTTGTAATGATTTTGTAGTCTGAGTTTAATAAGGTTATGGGCCTATAAGAGTTTGTGTCTTTTGCTTCTTTTCCTTTTTTTCAAAAAACTGACCACTGTACCATCATAAAAGGATGTCGGGATTAATCCCCCCTGAAGCATCAAATTTACTAATAAGAGAAGTAATTCAGAAAGACAGCCAAAAAATGTAATAAATTCGGCCGGAAGTCCATCTGGACCGCAAGCCTTACCTTGTGGCAGATTTTTAACTACCAACTCCAATTCGTTAATAGAAAAAAAGACATTACTTATTGATCCATACTGGAAAGAGAAGGAAGGGGATATTTATCTAAAAACTCATTTAAACTGACTTGATCCATAATGTGTGAGGAAGAATAGATGTTCTCGTAATGGGACAACATAATTGCCCCTATTTCAGCCTGATCAGAGGTATCTACTCCAGTGATTGGGGATTTTAAAGATCGAATAAGGTTAGCTGCAGCTTGTTCTTTTTCTTGCCATGCCAAAAATTTTCCGGTGAAATTGCTGTGCTCATAAATATTTTGAGCTTGCCTACAAAAGATTTCTCACTTCTTGAAAAGTAGTGAGCGCTCAGTTCACGCTTTGCAGCGCCTAATAAATTTTGTAACTCAGCAGAGGGATTATAATACTTTTGATGAACTAAAGCCTGTATTTTTTGCTGTAGTTGATTTTTAGTATCTCGAAATATAGCTGCTTCCCTAGCATCCCTATTTATAACGATGCCCCGAATAAACGCTTTCAAAGTGTCCCATTTAATATGAACAGGGGCTGTCCCCATATTTCGTTTTAAAAATTCCTTGATCTCAGCCTGAACAGTCATAACCCAAGGTTCATCATACAAATAGGATTTGTTAAAGACCCAACATTTCACAGCACTAATCCTTTTATCTAGCGCAATTTCAAAGACACGCATCGCATGATCGGAGAAACCATTATGTAAAAACCTATGGTCCCGACTATGGAGTGTTGAGGAAATTAAAAAGAAATCTATTCGAGAAAATGACTTGTCTCCCCGACCAACATGTATACTTATTGTTATGAGGGTGTATTACCCGCCAACACTCAGCTGGATCAAAAGTCCTAATATTATTCAGGGTAGTCTTATGAGATTTGGGTTTAGACTGCTTTTTCCCGACGAGGGTTGAAGCAAGTTGTGGCTTCATCAATATATTAAAATCCCCTCCAAAAACCAGATCTCCATCGATCATAAGAAGAGACTGAAACATTTCTTCATATATTGCAGGGCTATCATTAATGGGGAGCATAAAAACTCACAAAGGTAATGGATGAAAGTCTATTCTTGATTTTACATTTAGGCCAACACCAACGACCCTGTTTATCTGCTTCAGTATGGAATATTTCTGCCTCTAGTTTCTTATTGAGAAAGAGTGCAACCCCCTGCTATGACTCCACAAAGGAGAACCCTCGATAGGCAGCCCAACCTTTAAGCATAGAAAATGTATCTGCTTTAGAGATTGCGATATGAGTTTCTTGTATCATAATAACTGCAGGGTTCTCTGTCAAAAGCCATGCCTCTATTGCCTGCTTTTTCTTATTATTGAGGCCATTGACATTAAAAGAAATTATTTTCAAACCATGTTTAGACATAGTACAGACATATATGACACATAACGTAATTCTCACCCCTTAATTTCCCCAGGCTTCTTAGAACTATCTGCTCTTTGATTGAAATACATATTAGCCAACAACCATATACAAAATAACAAAAGAATCTCCACCAAGAACACATTTTTAATTTTACACCCCCCCCTCAGCCTGTGACACCCTACTAACTCTATCCTCTTCCCCCACGCTTGCCACAGCCACCCTTCCCTTAACCTTTCGGTGTAGTGATGAAACACCCCCTGACCCCTAGGCCCGTGCTCCTCCCTCCCCTCCTAAAACCAAAAACAACAACAGTAAGCGTGATGGCGATGAGATCCCCTGATAAGTAAATTCTTCGATATTACAATGATTAGAAAAAAAAAGAGACAAAAATTTAATCGGGTCTATTACCATTATACATTTTGTATCTTGTGAAGAAGATCCTGTGCTTCCTCGATATCGGATAGCAGATAGAATTTACCTTTAATCAAAACTCTAAGTTTAGATTGTTGTGCTATCATCGCCTGATCACCTTGAGCCTTAAATAACTGAAGCATCTTTACAAATTCTTTCCTATGTCTGGCCGCAATAGCTGACATATCTGAGAATATTCAGCATTTCACCGTGGCATTACAGGAAATTGTCTTTGTTTAATTGCCCTGGACAATATTTGTTCCTTTACCCTTACATCTGCAAAATTTAGTATAATAGTGCGCGGAAGGGTAAAGTTCGGAAATGGTCGAGGAGGAACCCGATGGTCTCTTGTAATAGTGAGGTCTCCTTTATATTCCGGAATCGCCCCCTGTTGGAGAAAAGAGGTCACCCATGCCAGCGTGTCTGATCCCTCAATTCCCTCAGGGACTCTTACGATACGAAGATTGGACCTCCTATTATAGTTTTCCAACTCATCTAGTTTTAATTCAAGAGCCTTTGTAGTTTTTATAGTCACTTTAGAGTCTTTTTTAACTTCGACCATTTGATCCTCCAAAGTTGAAATCCGCTCTTCTGCTTCCACTAACGATTCAGAAAAGGGGGTGGTGATGAACAAAGTGTCTGAGTTAAGCAGACCACTCTTACCCAGTCCAAAGATCAGGGCTTGATCCATCAACGTTATTTATCTCACTGCATCATCCCAGCTCAGAACCTGGCTATATGCAAATCAGTCTGTCCCTGGCCCAGTGCATCATGGGAACAGGGCAGACTAAACTACCAAGCCAATTCTTCACCAGAAAGGAGACAAGCTACCGGGGACCGGTTTCTGGCATTTCAGCCGTCTTCGGCCCGGCTTGCTTGAATCCTGATGGTGCAGTGAGAAAGGGACTCATGTCTGAGTATACCCTGCCACACCTATAGTGGCTAAAATCGATTCAGAAAAGGGGGTGGTGATGAACAGAGTGTCTGAATTAAGCCCCCGGTAGCTTGTCTCCTTTCTGGTGAAGAATTGGCTTGGTAGTTTAGTCTGCCCTATTCCCATGATGCACTGGGCCAGGGACAGACTGATTTGCATATAGCCAGGTTCTGAGCTGGGATGGTGCAGTGAGATAAATAACGGTGATGGATCAAGCCCTGATCTTTGGACTGGGTAAGAGTGGTCTGCTTAATTCAGACACTCTGTTCATCACCCCCCCCCCCTTTTCTGAATCGTTTTTGGCCACTATAGGTGTGGCAGGGTATACTCAGACATGAGTCCCTTTCTCACTGCACCATCAGGATTCAAGCAAGCCGGGCCGAAGAAGGCTGAAATGCCAGAAACCGGTCCCCGGAATTCTTGGAGGGGAGCAAATTAGGTGAGAGAGGTGACTTTTTTTGTAAACAGGGGGAACTGCTTAGCCGAAGAAAGAGGAGGCGGAGGCGGCACGGGTGGATGAGATGACTCAAGGGCGTGGGGTAAATCATCGAGGCGAGGTTCAGTCAAATTATGACCCATTTGCGTCCGAACCAGACTGTCTGTAAGCAAGTCCTCAGCCTCAGAGTTTTCAGATGAGTGTACAGATTCATCATCCTTCAAGGAACCTTCTTCTGTTAGTTTAGCTGCTGCCTCCTTTGCCTGCTGTCGCCGTTGTTTAGCTTTGAGACGAGCATTAAGTAGTTTCCCCATTGTGCTCACACTAAAGGTTTTTAATCGTGATCGAGAACTGAGTTTTTGGTTAGTCTTTGGTTAGTCTTTGAATTACTATCCTATCAACAGATAGGAGCGGAAATAAAACCCTTTTGCTTCCTCAATTAGTTCAACCCAGCACTACAGACTGCAGCACAGCAGTGCCTCACACGACCAATCACAAAAAAAAAAAGAAAGTGAACAGAGGCTTACTGTTTTGTATGCCCAAGCCAGTTGTTACCACTTTTAGAATATGCGGAAAATATATAGAAAATATCCAGGCGCGTTTTTCTCCAAGCTATTCGTTTTATTTTTTTTTGCAGTAAAAGGAAAAAAAAGCGCACTGAAACAAAGAAATCAAAGTTTCCAGCTGGTCGTGTGAAACCGCCTACTTCAGTACTTCGGCTGCAGGTCCCCCTGTAGACCGTTCCGCTGCCTCGGCAGAAACCTTCAAAAAATGCAGTAAGGAAGATGCTCGAGCTTCGGACCTGTTTGCGCTCGGAGCCTCAAAAGCCCTTCAGGAATCCTGACACGAAGAGTAACAGTGCTCCGTCCACAATGCAATCCATGTACACCATGTACACGCCGGGAAATGCGTGAGTTTCAGACTGTTTGTGCTCGGCGTCTCAGAAAGCTCTCACGGAGAGTAGCAGCGCTCCGAGAACAATGCAGCAATACTCGAGGTCAGTTCCAAACGAAACGAGGAAGAAAAACACTGGTTTAAAGCAGCTACCGGCTCTCCGTGTCCGCCGGGTCCGCCGCCATCAGCAAACAGCCTCGTGGAGGGGAGGAGTCCAGCACAGCTCACAGGTGCTACGCGGAGGCGTGGAACTTCACCGTAGCGGGCCCCCGCTGGCCGTTTTTGTGTTTGAACACTTGAGCCTAATTTTAAACGTAGGTCTGTGTAGAAAGGTAAACATCGTTTACAACGCGGTGCTTACACCGCAGTGCCTTTACAACGATGCCATTACACCGCAAGTTGTTACTACGATTTGCGCTGGATGGCGCTGTTGGACAAGGAATGTTGTTATTTTATATTCCAACACCTTCCCTACTGTTACGTGGACTGGTGTTGGAATATAAAATTATAATATTCCAAAATCCACGCCCTCCAACGCAAGTCGTTGTAACGACTTGCATTGTAATGCCCGTGTTGTCAAGTACCGCGATCTAAAAGATTGCGTTGTACTGACATACATCCGTGTAGAAAACACAAACACCACCGAGCTACCTTTCTTGCAATTGGTGCTTGGGATCAAATTATCACTTCAAAACAAAACCTGGGTTCAGATGACAAATTGTCAATCCTCACAGGTTTTTCCAGATGGACAAATCTGTCAAAGTATCTGTAAAATCTTCTGATCCTATCTGAAAATTATGTTTATCCAGATTATTCAAATGGAAATAGTCAGCTAAACCATATTTACAGAGTCATCTGGAATATTACTTGTGTGATATAGCCACCAGAAACATCACCGACATTACCAGGCATCCTACACTGGTGATCATCTTCTATCTGGAGTACAAAATACCTACACATATACAGGTCTCTGATACTTGCTACTTCCTAGTGAAGTATGTTTATTACTTGCATTCATCAAACACAGCTCCAACGAATGCCTCCAATTAATTATTAGTTTTACACATGTGTTTTGTTTTGGTTATTCAAATAGTGCTAGCTTTACTGCCAAGTGGATTAGACATCAGCCTGCCACTTCTCCCCCCCCCACAACCAGCACATGATATATGGTAGAAGTGCCTCCTTCCAGTGTGTTTGACATGCAATTCGCTGATTCGATCCTAGCAGGACAACGGAACTGACTCTTTGATTTTAAAAAT
Organism: Lissotriton vulgaris; assembly: GCF_964263255.1. Lineage (NCBI taxonomy): Eukaryota > Metazoa > Chordata > Amphibia > Caudata > Salamandridae > Lissotriton > Lissotriton vulgaris. The sequence goes on from NC_141691.1 coordinate 1,482,767,976, forward strand.
AGATGTCAACAACCATTTATTTGCCAGCAGAATAAATAAAGCCCAAATCCACAACTGCAACCCAGAAGTAAATAATTAACTGAGTTCTTTAGCACTTAGTTGATCCACTTCAGAATGAGAGGCTAAGTCTTGTGGCCTTGCTTGAAGTGATAATGAGTTTACATTATCAATTTGAACAGGTCTTAGACTCAATATATCCTTCGTTCACAAGGAGGCTGTTTCTCCAATTTAGATATGGGACCCTTTCACGGTTTGCATTAACTAATAAGTGGTCAGGTGAGGCTTGCTACCTTTGTCCTGGATGCCGTAAGGCGAAGGAAACTGAAATTCATGTATTCTTCTTCTGCCCGGCTTACCAGCGGCCCCGGTCTAAATGGATTATACGAATGTGTAGGAACTTGGGTACCAGGGACTACTCTGCTTTTTTTAGAATCCTAAAATCTGACACAGACCCAATGAATGCGGTTGTAACTTCCAAATTCCTCCAGGCAATGTGGTTGAAACAAAGGTATTTTCTGGAAATCGATATTTAGCGAACTGTGATTGTGTTATTCAGTTGTAATCACTCTGGAGTGTTTTATTAACTGTATGAAATGTCTAATACGTTTTAAACTTTTTATCTTAATTTATATATTTTTTAAACTGTCTCATTTCTTGAATATCTTGGGAAGTTTTTGCATCCTAACACTTCTTAATGTCATCACCGGATCTTAGTTTTTATAGTGATTTGAAATGTACTGTAGATTGTTATTAGTTGTTGGGCTTTTATGACTGCAATAGTCGCAATAAAGTTATTATGATGATGATGGGTTTAATTATTACCTATCACCTTGCTCTCGTGTTATCCGCATTGCAAGGGTAAAATACGGAATTCACTTGATCCTAAATTTAAGAGGGTCAGCTGCAAATGCAAGCTAGTTTAGCATGAGTATTCCAGTAACAATTCACGCACCCACTGCAGACGGATGGCATGTGGAAACAAGCTTGTGAGATGGCAGTATTTTGCAGCAGGAATGGTTACCCAACAGCGTGGAGGTTTGTTGAAGATAGTAAGGTTGATAGCTCAATAAAAGAAAATACTAACTTTTCATAACTCCTAATTAATTTGTATCACTTTAAATAACTTTTCGGATTGGTTGATAAAACAAAATAACCCTAACGCATTTCTCCACTATTAAAATAGTAGAAAGGCTAATTATTAATGTTGCTTTGTTTTTAATTCAAGCAGGATTTATTTAAAGGGAAATGCTGCCCTACCCTGGAGGGCAGTAACTTCCTTAAAAAAAATCACTATCTTGAATCTTCTGCTCTCCCACAGTTTTAAAGCGTTTTTAAAAAAAGCCAAAGGGGCATATTACCAAGGGGAGCAATAGGCAATTATCGCCGGTTTAGCGGCCGTTAACAGGTGCTAAGCGGCGATAATTCTTTTGGGGCCCGCTTTGCATGTCAGCAATATTTATCGCTAATGACATGGAAAGTGGGCGTACCCAACCTGTTAGCGACTGATAGCCGTCGCTAACGCCGCTATCGCCTATTAGCAAGGCGGGCGTAGCGATGGAAATATTCCCGCTATCGCCAAAAATTAACTCCTGCTCAGACCAGTTCTTAGCCATGTTATCCAATGAGAGGTGATTAACATAGCTAAGAGCATTTCGTCGCTAATGCGTGAATATCGCTGTATTCTCAGCGATATTCACGCTATCGCCGGAAAAATTATCGCTTTGGAGATAAACGTTGCTAATAGCAAGTTATCTCAGCGATAATGTCCGGCGAGGCGTAGCGATAAAAAAATCGTTGCAAAGCCTAGTTAGCGATAAATATCGCTACTCGGTAATATGCTCCAAAGTTTGTGAGAATTCAGAGGACATTACAGGGAACAAACAGAAGATGACCGCAAACCACCAGGGAGACTGGTAAATAAAGGTACATTTTAGGTAGCTTGTGTGGCCAGATATCTCTGGGTCTCCTGGCTAGTGAATACACTGCTGGTGAATGCAGACTTTTGTCTGACAAATTAGACAACTTTGGCCTTAATCTTTCGATTTTGATTTAACGGTCAAAATAAAAAGTTGCACTACCTAGTTGACTTCTAAAACGTTATTTTTTTTAAGCAAAACTAGCCAAAAAATGTGGTCCTATTAGAGGCAGCCAAATGTAGAATGGCAAATGGTAACACCAGCTCCAGGCAAATGTCTGCAGTAGTCGATCAGGGCTGAGTGCATGGGAACTGCAGTCGCCATGTATAAGTAACTAATGATATGAGAGCGGGTGAGGCTGCAGCATTTCTGTACTTCTGAGTGTCAATAAATACATATGTAGGCTCTCGGTATTACTTCATGGGTACTATTAGACCTAATACCACACAGTAATTCTTTCATTTGCGCCGCGTACCGCCTTTACTTATGTCGACTAGTGAGGCGTAATATAGGCAGGTGGACATTTGGATAACCCGGATTACCTGTGGAACATTAGTGTTTTTTAATCAATGGCATCCTCGTTTGTCTCTTGAGACACTGACCTGCAATTTCGTAGGTGAGGGACCATATAGCCAATTTCAGCATAGAAAAGTATACAAATTGCAATGTCAGTATGGTGCGAGCAAAAGAATAATTATTTTGCAAAATAACATTTCATATAATCTTACCACCCCACTATGTGAATATTGATTCACCGCTTCTGACCTAATATCTTTAGGAGGTGTAAAAAAAACTACAGTGCTAACAGGCAGAGCATTGAAAAGTGTCAAAGGCTTCCTCCAGAGAATTCTTCCAGAAGAACATGGTACACAAAGTAAACAGTGTACATTTTGCTGAGTGCAATGTTGAATGAGATATAAAAATGCAGGCTAATTTTTATAAAGTCACCAGCCTTATTTTCAAGAATGGAGTCGAGGCCTAGTTCGCATTAGCCAATGTAATCAGTTTTACACATCACATTTCTTTCGTTTCAATTGCAAATGACTCATATTATTAAACACATATATTTTAGTTAACAAAAGCTCTAACGCTGTCAATAGACAATTTGTATTTTCTTTGAAAACTTTTTTGGAATAATAGATTTATCAGTGATAAGGCTTTTACCGACCCAAAGTGCTATGAATCTATCAGCAGTGTTTATGGGACACTAAAAATTAATATAGAAAAATTATATGAGAGCTGCCGGGTCCGGTGGCGTAGTGGACTAATGCATTTACTGTTGTGGCCTCTGTTTGACCTCATAGTCGCAAGTTCAAATCCTGGCGGTTTCACTCAGCCTTTCATCCTTCTGAGGTTGATAAAATGAGTACTGTGCCGCTCGTAGCCATGGACTTTTGCTGGGGTGTTTGTGGACAGAGGATACAGACACCAATGTCCGGGAGGTCCTCAACCCTGCTCACCTGTGCCTCCTTGCCCCGCCTCCATGCGCCACATAACGGCACGCGGCCCCTGCTTAACGGGAGTCGCTCGTAGCCGCGGACTTTTGCTGGGGTGTTTGTGGACAGAGTATACAGACTCCAAGGTCCAGGAGGCCCTCAACCCTGCTCACTTGTGCCTCCTTGCCCCGCCTCCATGCGCCACATAACGGCACGCAGCCCCTGCTTCACGGGAGTCGCTCGTAGCCGCAGACTTTTGCTGGGGTGTTTGTGGACAGAGTATACAGACTCCAAGGTCCAGGAGGCCCTCAACTCTGCTCACTTGTGCCTCCTTGCACCGCCTCCATGCGCCACATAACTGCTCGCGGCCGCTCGTAGCGAAGCCCGGGCCAAGGGCGGGCCCGTCTGAGCCCGGCCGAGGCTGGGCTGGGCCGCCCCTCTAACTCTGCTTGTTTAGTAAGATTATTGTCTTATTGGATCTTTACTGTGGCAGCTTTAGCGCTTCAACATATCACATCTATTTCATATGCGTATGTTATAGCCAGGGGAATGTGTTAGCTTGTTCCAATGGCGTTACGCTCAGGGAAAGGGAGGAAGGGTGTATCAGGTGCTATAGGCGGGACAGTTACAGGGACCTTAGATATGTTTATAACTAGGGCGGCAACAGTTCTGGAGCACGAAATTGCTCTTACAGAACAACGTTTATCACTATAACCCTCATATAACAAGCGTTCATCATTGGGTCCCATAATGTTAGCAACAACGCTGGAATATTTAGGATCCCAGATAAATAATCGTGGTGGTACTGAGGGGGTCAGCGATCAACACCATCTTCAAGCACTGACTAGGCAATCTACAACGGAGGCTACCCTCATCGCTGTGACTGATGATTCCTCTTTGGTTAATACATCGAAGGAACTTACCCCACAGATGCAAAAGAGGGATGTAGTAAAAAACATATCTAATGCTTGGCTTAGCCCTCAGGCTAAAAAAGAACAGTCAAGCTCAGGGCCTAATGGTAAAAGGAAACGTTGGGGGTGCCCTCAGAAGGGAAGGTGTCCAAAGCTAATTAAAACAACAAAAAAAGTCGGGAACCCTGTAATACAGTATCAGCCCTTATCAACTAGCGTTGCCCCACGGTTTTTAGTCCCCGCATCAAGTACTTTGATAGTACCTCCCCCCCAGGTTCCGGTGCCACCATCCCAAATTCCCAAAGGTTTTATGGATCAAGTTGAGCAATTAATGAAGTCCTTAATGTTACCATTACTGGAGAGAATTAAAATCTAACAGAGAAATTAGGGAATTTGGAAAAGATAGCCACAGTTAATTCTGATTTGCTGGAGAATCTTGTAGTTAATTTCCAGAACCAAAGTAGAGCAATACAAACTGGAACAGGATTATCTTTAGATATCGATATCCCAGTAGTGGGCCACAGATCAGTTAATTCACCTAAGGGGATACAAAAAGGAATTGGTCAAGTTGATGCAATGTCCGGTAAAAGGACACTTGTCTCTGTAAGGGAAGGACGAAAAGAGGTTGAGGGGAAGGCAGCAAAGGTTCTGGGGGTGGGGGAGCACCTTGGAAAAACTACACATGTAGAAAAAGGAATTTTAAGGAGGGTTAAAGAGAAGATCATTCAGCTATGTATTGATTTGCCGCCACACTCCCCTCCATATACTGTGGTGCTGATTGGGGTGCCTGAGCTGAACAGTGATAAAATAGAAACCTACTCTGAATTAAAAAATAAGGTTACTTTTTGGCTGAATACTAATAGGCCACTCCCAGGTAATATACATGCTGAAATCTTACATGTGCGAAGACTAAGTTGGGTTGGCCACAGAACAAAAGATTTAACAGGTGATTGCATTATAGTTCATTTTAGAGATAGACGGGCGGTGAGTCATATCTGTGATTGGAGTCATCGAAGAGGTGACAGCGGTATACAAAGCATGGATCTGAGTTATTTTTATCCGCCTACACTCTCGTCAAATGCTTCTGTAATGCAGGGAGGGGGGTTTATGGCTGGTTACAGAGATAGGTTTAATATTCCTATCTTTAACCGATTTGACACGCTTCAAGGGTTGGAGGGTGTTGATTGACTTGGACTGGGTACCTCTTCCGTTAGTCCTATATCTACCCCTGTAAATGTAAGACCAACGGGTGGTTATGCCAATGAAGTAGCAAATAGTATACAGGTAGATCATGGGCTTAGATATAGTGAAAATACCAGTGAAGGGTTGGGTTTATTGAAGGAGAGTTGTATTGACATGAACACACTCCCAGTGAATAATTTAGAAATTTTGGGTCCCACGGGTTTGACGGATATCGCGATTAATACGGGTACGTGGTCGATAATGTTTTGGAATATCGCAGGCTTAAAAGCAAAAAAGTGTAACAAAAATTGGGTTAACCTTGTGAACAAGCACGATATAGTGAGTCTGCAAGAAACTTGGACCACCGAGGCTCATCGTTTGTGTGGTTTTAAAACTTTTTATTTATATGCAATTAGCTCTACACACGGCAGGACCAAAGGGGGGCTCTGCACATACGTGTCAAACCTGTTTCAATGTAATAAAATTTAGACCGTTTTTAATAACAGGTACTATCATATAATTCGGGTAAACATTGACAAAGCGTTTAGTTTGATTCTCGTTAATTTTTATAACAATGTCCTTGTGGAGGTCGTGGAGGAAACTCTGAAAGATTTGGGCAATGATATTAAATCTATGCTGGATGGGAGAACCAAAGAAGTTTGTGTCATTTGGGAAGGGGACTTCAATTGTTCTATATGTCAAAGAGGAGAGAGAGGAACCTGTGGCGTAATGCTGGACAACGAGACTTGCATAAGTCATTTTGAGCACACCACATTTGGGGACTATCTAAATGAAATCATCTTTGGCTGTGATATGAGATTTGTGAATAGAATGGGTCGAATTGAGGTCCCTTTTCACCCCACCTTTAATGGCAGAGGTGCCTATTTAACGATCGATTTTATACTGATGTCGGCTAGATATGGGGGAAAGGTTCGGGCATTCAAAACCTTGGATAAACCATTAAGTTATCACTTTCCCCTAAGTCTAGAACTATTGAGCCCTTTTAAAGAACATCATAGAAATGGTATCTCAAGACCTTACGTAGAAAACATTGCCCTGAATAGGCAGAATGGCTATTCCTTAAAGTGGACCAATGTGGCCCCTGAGGATTTTCTCCATAATTTAATAACGAAATGTAAATTCAACATCGACGCTTATTTGAATGGAAATGCAGTCGATTTTGAAGATTTTAAACATTTTTTAGTAAATGCCTCACAAATTAAAAATAGCGTATGGGTAGAAACGAAAAGCTCTAAAAAGAATATATCAAGCTCGTTTTATGCAGCTTGTACCAAGGCTTACTCCAATCTCAAACATGCCTTAAAATCCCCTGATAAAGATTGTATTAAGGAATTGAGAAATGATTATAAGAAGACTCTGAAAAAGAGAAAAGATACTCTGAAAAAGGAAGCTTGAGATACATTGTATGAGGCATCTCTGTGCAGAGACACTGCAGCTTTTTGGCAAGCAGTAAATGCCCCTTTTTTAAATTACAAAATTGAGGCCAGGGTAGAAATAGCCATTTCTGAGACTGAGTGGGTAAAGCACTACACAGAATTATATAGCGTGGTGAGTCCAATGGAACACCCCCTAGCTCAGAATAACATTTTGGAGGATTCTCAATAGTCTAAGATTAAATTGAACTTGGGTATTTCGCTAATAGAAGTAAATGCAAGCATAAAAGTAAGCTTGGGAGGAAAATCCCCAGGCCCCGATGGGGTCCCGGTGGACTTATAAAAGAATAACATCGACCTATGGGGCCCGATTCTCACCCAACTTTTTAAAGCATTGTGTTCTAATGGTCTGCTACCCTCTTGGTGTGAGTTTATAATCGTGCAGATATTTAAGAAGGGGGATAGAGCAAGTTCTCTTTGCTATCGCCCAATATCGCTATTAGACTCAACCATTAAGATCTTTGGCCGTGTGATTTTAAATAGATTACAAATATGGGCTGACGAACACTCAATAATTAGTGACTTACAATATGGTTTTAGAAAAGGCCTGAGCACTATCGACCAGTGCCTGAACTTGCATGTTCTTTTAGAAAAATACACTAAAGCTAAGGGTGGCTGCATGTTTTTAACTTTCGTTGGCTTAACGTCAGCCTTTTACTGCATCACCCATAGCAAACTTTGGCTGATCCTTGAGAAACTAGGGGTAGAGTAATCTATTGTCTACTTTCTCAGGGAACTTTATTCGGGGGCATCCGCCAGAGTTAGGTACGGGAAGAACGGAGAATGTACTGAATCATTCAGCATTGCAAGGGGAGTGCTGCAAGGCTGCGTCCTTGCCCCTTTTCTTTTTACACTTTACATCAACGACGTAGAAAGAATATTGTTACAGGAGTGCAGGGACATGCCGGTGGTGGGCAAAAGATCTTTCCCAGCGTTATTATACGCCAATGACGCGGTCCTGATAGCCAGGACGCCGCTGGCCATGCAAAAGTTGGTCACTTCTTTTTCGGAATGTATGACCAGTCTGGACTTGAGGATCAATTGCACTGAGACCTTTTGTATGACCTGTGGCCCCGGGGCAGATAGGAAGAAAAAGGTAATCTACATTGATTCTTGTCCAGTGGATTTTACCCCAACCTTCCCATACCTAGGTGTTTTATTTGATCCATCTGGTTTGTGGAACAATGCAATTAAGACAAGAAGGCTACTGTTTTGTAAATCGATAATGGCCTTAAAAACTTTTAGTAAAAAGATGGGCAGAAAAACGATCGGGGAGCTGCTAACTGTGTACAGAGCGACCTGTGTAGCCACATATGGTGCGGGACTATGGGGATACGCAAATGTGAAACCATTGCAGGTGGTGGAAAACATCTTTATGAAATATCTCTTAGCTGTCCCGGATAGTGTTTTCACATATGTTTGCCACGCTGAACTTTGGGAACCATATTTAGAAGACATCATTAAGGTTGCACCAGTTCTTCTGTGGCATAGGGCCTGGACCACCGAGGAATGCAAATTTAACCGCTCCATCTTGAACGATGTGATGAGGTTAGATAATGGTGGTAAGGTGGGATGGCTAAATTACGTGAAAAAGTTTCTTACAGACATAAGTTATGCAGATTACTATGATGACCCTGCGTTGTTGCGTGATGTCCCCAGAAAAGTCCTGACGGAAACATGCATGAGATACTTGGGAGACCGCAGGACCACTGCAGAAAATATTTTAAAAAACGGTGGTCGCACATCCATTAATAATGATCCCAAGCAAAATGCAACCATATGCTAAGTTACAAATGAGCGATAACGAAAGGTTTTTACTAACGCGTTTTAGGTTAAATCTGTTATTCAGGTCTCTTAGCTTCCCCAATATGAATAATTGGTCGAAACATCTTAATAAATGCCCATGCGACGATTTGCCTGAACTGTCAGACATTCATATCCTCTTCTTTTGTAAATTCTATTCAACACCTAGGAGAAGATGGATTGTTCCCATATTGAAGATCATGGAAATTAATCAGTATCGTCCTGCTTTTTTAGCTGTTCAGAGATTAGATAATATTTTAACTGTTGCATCTGTCTCTGAATTTCTTAAAAATGTTTTTAGATTTCGGAAATCAATTATTTTTTTTTTATTTCAAATCGTTTTTATTGAAGTAAGAAAACAAAAGCAAAAGACATTACATTAAATCTTCCATCAAAAGTGAATTGATACAGATGTTGTCAGACCAGTACAGAAACTACAAATAATAAAGATAAAGAGAAGAAACACTCTTGCTTGTCACATGGTTATTGATTAAGTTGTTAAACACTCGACGTGTGGATGTAATGGGAATAGCTTAACATACGGACTAGGTTCACACCCATACATCTAAGGTACTATTACAAGGTCATATCACTTCAAGGCGGCTCAAAATGAAGGGATGAATTGTCTAGTGACTTCCATAACTTCTTATTGGATGGACACCACGTAGAGGACTGTAGCACCTGATTCGATTTTATCAACCATTGAGCACCTTGTTTACAAAGAAAGGCTGTCTGGTAGTTCCTGAACGATGGCAGACCCAGGCCGCCTTTATCTTTTGCCAGTTGTAGTTTCTTTAGAGATATCCTGGCTTTCTTGCCCCGCCACAGGAAGTTACCAAACAGCTGGTCTATTTTCAAGACAAAATTATTAGAGAACGTCATGGGGAGCATACTGGCCAGGTAGTTAACTAAGGGTGTCGACATCATTTTGAGAGTCTCAGCCCTGCCCCACCATGACAGAAATTTTGGGGACCAACTTTCTAGAAGGGTGGATATTTTTTTCAGAGTCGATTCTTCATTATTTTTAGAGTGGAGACTAAATCCTTATCAAAGTCCAACCCCAGGTACTTAAAGCATTTGGGCTGCCATGTAAGACCAGAATCCCCCAGGATCCCCTTATCCCCTATATTGTTCAGCAGTTTAACCTCCGTCTTGTCTTTATTTAGCTTGTAGCCCGATACCTTCGAGAAGTCTTCAATGTCCGACATGAGTGCAGACACTGCCTCATCCGCCCTTTCAGATAGGACAAGCACATCATCCGCATATGCTGTCAACTTGATCGTGCAGTCTCCAAACGGTATACCTGGGATTTTAGGATCTTTTCTTATATGGTGTAGGAACGGTTCGATTGCCAATAAAAATAACGATGGTGATAGGGGGCACCCTTGTCTCGTACCTTGTTTCAAGCAAAAGGAGGACGAAAACGATCCTCCCGCTCTGACTCGTGCCGAGGGGCAGCAATAAAGGGACATCACTAGCCGTGTAAATGTTTCCCCCAAGTTAAACTTATTGAGGACTGCTTCGAGAAAGGCCCAATCAACCTTATCGAAGGCTTTTTCTGCATCTAACGTTATTGCCACTGTAGGGGTTTCCAAAAGCTTAGCTTTTTCCAGGACATGCGCCAAAATTCGTGTGTTATCACTGGACAACCTATGCTTTAGAAAGCCCGCTTGAGATGGATGAACTAGTTGCGGGAGCACCTTTTGGAGACGTGCAGAAAGTATCATTGCTAAGATCTTACAGTCAATATTAATTAGTGAAATTGGCCTGTAGTTTTTTGGGAGCGATGGGTCTTTCCCATCCTTAGGGAGTACTGCAATTATTGCCTCCGCCAGAGTGCCCTTTACCTCCCCAGAGCTATTTATTTCTTGGAATAGGTTTAGCAAGGGCCTTGTCAACATAGTTGGGAATGTTTTATAGAATTTTGCTGTAAAGCCATCCGGGCCTGGTGCCTTCCCTGATTTCAATTTTTTAATAGCACTTTCCACTTCTACAGCACTGATCGGACCATTTAGACCCACCTGATCTTCAGCAGTCAACCTTGGAAGATCACACTCATCCAAATAATTCTTAATTTTATCTTCCTCCACCTTTGTATTTTTTGCGTACAGATCCTCATAGAACACCCTAAACACCTCAGCTATCTTGTCTGGCTCAGAATGCGAGTTCCCTGAGGCGTCCTTAAGGATGTTAATACAGTTCTTTTGTACTTTAAATTTCAAATATGAAGCAAGACTCTTACCCGCTTTGTTGGATTCACAAATCTTAAACCTCCTGCCTTTGTCTAGCCAAATTCCCGCCCTTTCACTTATTAACTTATTGTATTCATATTTTTTATTTGCCAGAGCATAAAGAGTCATATTGTCTCTTAATCTTAGATGTTTACTTTCCAGATCTCCAATTTCACTTTCAAGGGAATCTAATTTCGCGTTATAATTTTTATTCATGGCAGACCTAATCTTGATACATACTCCCCGTATTGTACTTTTCATAGCATCCCATCTAATAAGATCAGATGTGTCTCCTTCTTTATTAATCTGCAGGTAAGAGGCAATGGCAGCTTGTATTGTAGATCTGTGTTGAGCATCGCTTAATATCTCGTCATTCAGGCGCCAAGACGTCTGCCGAGGAGATGATTTGGCATTTACAATGGACAGGGAAATACAAGAATGATCCGACACCACACGAGGCTCTATAATGGTAGACTCTATTCTGGGTACCCCGTTCTGTCTTATGAGGATGTAGTCAATCCTGGAGTATGAGTCATGCGGTGTAGAATAAAAAGTGTACTCCCTCCCTGTAGGGTTCTGGAGCCTCCAAGCATCCACTAAATGAAAGCGTTCACCCAGATTATTGAAGGCTCTATGAGATTTATTTGGTTTAAAAGGGCAGTGGGAGTCCCTATCTAGCGTTGCGTCTTTTGGAAGATTAAAATCACCACCCACTATGTGAACAGCGCTATCTGGGATATTTTCCATGTGTTTATTTAAATCCTCCCAAAACTTGAGGTCGCTGTTGTTAGGAGCATATACGCTCGTGACATAAAACTCCATATTATCCTTGGTTAGTTTGGCCGTGACCCACCTCCCGTCTAAGCTAGCCTCATGAGACAAAACCTCCACCTTCGATTTCTTTGCGACAAGAATCAACACCCCATTCTTCTTTTGTACCGATTCTGCACCAACAACCTCACTGTAAAACTTATTCCTCAGGTGGTAAAACAGTTTAGCCTCCAGTTTAGTCTCTTGTAGCAATACAATATCACCTTTCAACCTACGCACATAATCTAAGATTTTTTGTCTTTTGATTGGCTGGTTCAAACCTTTAACGTTGAGTGACAATATCTTCATTTTGTCCATATTACATACTCCCATCGGAGTATTCACAGCGTTATGATTGAACAGTTAAGGAATGCTTCATCTTGAAAAAGACATGCGTCACATTTGACCAACTACCAGATGTTAATATTCCATCTCCCCGAGACTTCGAATTGACATATGAGTGAACATAAAGGCTATAACCCACACCACCATCAAGTGCCAGCGCAATATAGAAAATGCAAGCAAGAAGAAGAAAAAGAAGAAGAATCAAACATAAAAAACATGTAACACATACCCGAACCCCAAATCCCTTCGATCCCCCACCCTCCCCACCCCACCTGTATTCAGTAGGCATGGCGATTGGAGAGAGAGTACGGTGTAGCCTCCCCGTGCCAAAACATATCCATATTATTGGAGCATACAAGACTATTAACATTTACTGAAAACTCGTGAGTTGTTCTAACTATCACAACTACATTAAACTATGTATCTAGTCATCCAGAACGTATGAAGGTATTCAAGGACTTTAAGATAAGAGATAAACGGCGTGGCTTGGACGCCGAGGGAGATGGCGGCTTTCTGAGTCTCTCTGCTCGTGCCATGAGATCGCCTTGATCTGGAGCGTGCAAAAAACCTCTTCAGCTCCGACATAAATAAAGAATTGGGCTCCGGAATGTGAGCGGATCACAAGGAGTGCTCAGTCGACGTGCTACATGAAGCAGAAGTCCGGTTTTGATTGATTGCAGCTCCGCTCCGGGGGCTGCCGGGCTCTAGTAGAGGACGGCGGGAGGAAGGCTACGGGACCGCCCAGCAGACCGCCGAAGACGCCGGCAGACGGAATCAAGGACCCAGCTCGTCATGAGGGCAGTTTTCTAAGATTCCGGCGGTGAAACGAACTGGGAGATGCACGAACAGGAAAGCGGGGGAAGAAACCGTGAGTAAATGCAACGCCTGGCGGGCAAATCAAAAGAGCATGGACATTAGCCAGCGCTCGTACTCGTACACTCACAAAATGGCGGCATAATGCATTTGCTGGGAACTGCATGGAATACAAGCTAATTCTGTCCATATACTGTCAGCGCTTCGGAAATCAATTATATCCCGAAATGTGATGAGCTAATCCTACTGTGTTTTTTGAATGAAATTGTTTTTATACATGTAGATTTTCAATGTGATTTTATTTGTACTTTTATGGTTGTTTTTTCTCAATAACCGAATAAAGTTTAAAATGAATGAATACTGTTGGGTAACAACAAACATCTGTTATTCACTGCCAAGTGGTCCTTCTGGGTGAATGTGCACTTTAGAAATACATGTTATATATATGTTTTTGGTATTTATATTTTGTTTTGTATTTGTAATTATAAGTATTGCAGGACCTGACCCTTTTTGCAGGATTATCTGCAAACTTTTTGCCTTTTGCCTCCTATTTTCTGACCCTCTCTTTGTTTGCTTTAGGATTCTGGGCGTGCTACCACTGATAATCAGTGCAAACGTGCATATGCTCTCTGCGTAAATAGTAATTCTGACTGGTTATCCATGATTGGCATATTTGATTTACTGGTTAGTCCTTAGTAAAGTGCACTATGAGGGCCCAGGCTTGTAAATCACATGCTACTAGTGGCCTGCAGCACTGGCTGTGCCGCCCACATGAGTAACCTTGTAATCATGTCTTAGGCCTGTCACTGCAGTGTCTGCCAGTGCCATTTTAAACTGCCATGTCGACCTGGCAAGTGCAACCCCTTGCCAGGCTCTAATCTTTCCTTTCACTACATGTGAGACACCCCCAAGGGTGGCCCAAGGTACTCCAGTGGGCAGGGTGCCGTGCATGTGAAAGGTAAGGCATGTGCTGTGTGTTTTACATGTCCTGATAGTGAAATACTGGCAATTTTGTTGTTCACTATTGCAAGGCGCATCTCGCCCACCAGATATGTTTGGAGCTGCCTTGTAACACCTTACAAGTGTGGCTTTCAATTGGGAAGAGACCGAGATTTGGAGTTTGGGCTCCCTTAGCTCAGAATTAAAAAATATATCTCTTAGTGATGTTACTTTTTAAACGCCACTTTTAGAAAGTGGGCATTTTCTTGCTTTATCATTCTGTGTCTCTGCCTGCCTGTGGAATCAACGTCTGGTTTAGACTGACAGGGGCTGCCTGTGCATTCACTCTAGACGGTCACAAAAAGAGAGCTGAGGTGTGGCCTGCATATCCTAACGGCTCATCATCAGGCTGATGGGTATTTTTAGGCTAGAGTGGCAGGATGAATTGTCACCTGAATAATGCTGTGCCTGTCTTCTCACAATGCTGTCCCCACCCCCCTGGAGGGTGGAGGGTGTCTGGAGCCAAGGCAGGAACTTTTGAACAACAAAGACTTTCTTTTAAAGTATGCCTACTTCAAAGGCCAAAAGAGGTATAGGTATTGGATCTAAAATCCCAGGCTTTTATAACACTCTGGATCAAGAGGAACCGCTGCCAAGGAGAAGAGCTGAAGAGCTGCAAGAAGGAGTACAAACCCTTTGTTGTGTGTTGCTTTGTTGAGTTGGGCTGGGGTTGCTGCTTCTGCTATGGAGGGGAAAAAGACTGGACTTGTATATCCGGCTTGAAAAGTTTCTCCAAGGGCTTGTGTGTGCTTTCCTCCTGTTAAGCAGTCTCAGCTCTCAGCTCACAGCCATAACTGAACTCCCTGAACTCCACTACCAGGATTTCTGACCTGCCTTGTGGTGTCAATTCCAGTTCTGGGCCCATGTTGATTTGCTACTACTACTGCTGAAAATCCACGCATCATGATTCCAATGTCTGTTATTTCCAACACAGCACCGTGTGGCTGAAGAAATCGACGCATTGCCTGCCTGCAGCTGAAGAAACCACCACAGCCAGAGTTCAGCGCACCATTTTTCTGAAGTCTGAGACTACTGCCCTGACTACAATGCAGGACTTGCTGTGCTGCTGCTGAAGGAATCAACGCATCACTGCTCTGCAGCTGTGGAAATTGATGTGGTGCCTGTTTTGCCGGGACATCGACCCGCAGCGTCTGGACTTTGCATGCATCACACCTGTCCGCCAAATCTGCCTTGACACTGGGCTACAGTAAGGAACAGAGGCTGTGTGTCCGGAGAATCAATGCATCACCTCCCTGCACAGAAGGATACAGACGCATCATCTTCCCTCGCAGTAAGAAACAAACGCAACATCTCCTCGCCCAGTACGGTATTGATGCATCACCTTCTCTGCATTGCCGGAAGGAACCAGCTTCTCATCTCCCCTGGAGCAAGGACCCAATTTTCACCTTCCCTGCGAGTAAGGAACTGATGCATCACCTTCCACATGTCTAAGGAGCCAATGCATCACTATGTTTTATGGCACCTCACCTCCCCTGTGCCTCTTTTTGCCTTTGATTTTGAGTGAGCTGTTCTTACCTTTTAAAAGTAATATTTTGATATGTGTATGTTGGATTTTTGTCATTTTGGTCTTATTTGGTTTAGATAAAGATACTTGATTCTTCTAAACTGGTGTGGTGCCCATTTGTAGTGTTTTCCTGTGTTACTGTGTGTGTTATGTACAAATACTTTACACATTGCCTTTGAAATAAGTCTGACTGCTCGTGCCAGGTTACCAAGGAGCCTAGCATGGTGTGTTATCCACTTACTCTGACTAGAAGGTAGGGTCTCTACTTTGACAGGGTGCATGGAACGCCCTTCCGCTCCACCTCAGACAGACAACATCACTCCCCATCTTCGCAAGAAACCTCAAAACCTGGCTCTTCGACAGACCCCCTTCTTGATGGAATGAAACCTGCACCTCCCCACCCCCCCCCCCCCCACCCCTAGCGCCTTGAGACCCTTACGGGTGAGTAGTCGCGCTTTAACAAACTCCTGATTGATTGATTGACAGGGTGCAAGCCACTGCCAACTAGAGTCCCCCATTTCTAACAAATAGTGTTATTCAAGTAGATTATTTAAAAAGAGCTAATTCTTCAGCATTGTTGGTGTCAACCATGGGATGCATGTTTGACAAGTTTGCTTGTACCTCTGTTTACAGTTGAGAACAATTCACACAAGGAGAAAGAGAATAATAGCAAACTGCAACACCTGTCTCAAAGGTGGCCTTAAGTCCCGTAATCCGGGCCCCCTGATATACCTCCATAAAACAATTGTCAAGAAATTTTCATTTTTGATTTGTGGTTTTTGATGATTAGAGAAGTAATTTAACTTAGATAGACATTGGTGGCTCAGTCCTAATTTGTCTGGACAACTTTTCCCAAAAATAGTTTAATAATTTGTGTATCGTTTTGATTAACAGAACTGAAGTAGTTCCAATAGAAGTAACACAACATGGTGGCTGTTGTTAGCTGTCTTTTTATAGACACAAACAAAATGGCTAAGATGGCTGGTTGTAATATTTTTTCCCTAAAATAGTTTTACAATTTGTATATCATTTTGATTAAAAGAACTGAAGTAGTTCCAATAGAAGTAACACAACATGTTGGCTGTTGTTAGATGTCTTTTTATACACAAAAATATTTGGAAAAATGGAATAAAGAGTTTGTTTGAAGGAAAACAACATATCCTTGAAGAAACCAATTGAATAAATCTAAAGAAATTCATCAAAGCTTTGTTAAATAGTTTTTTCAAGAAACTGAAATGAACGTATGGAATAAATAAATAATTCCAAATAAGGTAGGCACCGGAGATTAAGTGATTTGCACAGAATCACAGGGTGCTGAGCTGACGCCAATGCTCGAACCTCGTTCCCCAGGTCCAAAGTTGGCAGCTCTAGCTTTGAGGCTACATCCTCTTGAGTGACAGTAACAGGAGGTGTAGTAATAGTGAAATGTTGAGCTCCTGTAGAACTAGAGATCGTAATTGAAACCCTTGTGTATTGGTCCTCCAGGTAAACACGTTTTCTTGCTAAACACAAATATCTTGTTAATAAAAGTAGACACCTTTAAAGAAAATAGAGCAGAAAAACACCTTATGGTGTCACTGGAATGTGAGGGAAATATTATACAAGCCTGGATGTGCACGGATCTCTGTACTCCCTCCCTCAGCCATCTCCAACATTACACAAATGCACTAATCCCATGTGGTGGCAGATGGGCTTAACGAATGACCAGAGCAATTTTAATTAGCCCGTCTCTAGATATTTATTCACAGTGGTGGTCTTTCGACCAGAATCAGTGGTTCTGGCTTCCTGCAGTGGCGATAGAAGCTGGCTAGCAGATCTCTGCTTGTATTTCCCACTTCACTGAGCCGGAAACAGGTTAAAGTGGCTCCAAAAATCCCTTCCTCACTGCCTGCAGTAGTTTGAAAACTGCAGTTTAGAGGCTTCCAGAGCTAGGATTACAAGAGCTTGTTCTGCCATCTCTGACAGCAAACAGTTTCAGAAAGAGCCTTTGGAGCCCACGCTTATTTTCAAAGGCAACTGATTGCTCATATTGGAAGAGTCAGTTTGTTTACAGGTATTCTTGTCAGTGACAGGAAAGCCTGTGCCACGATCAGCTGGCAGCAATACACACATTAGAAATAAAATTTCTAGTGCGTGTATCGTTGCCAGCTGATTGCATGAGTGCGGCACAGGCTTTGCTGCCACTAATACTGCTTGTTTAAAATGGTGACCGACAGCGCTTTCCATGATCACCAGTTACATTATACAATGACTGTTTCATATTTTTTGTAGACATGGATAGATTAATTGGCTAGTCTGTTGAAGACATTTAAGTAATGTCCTGAGCTGGCGATTAATCTCCCCGTGTCTACAAAAAATATGAAACTATCATTGTGTAATGTTACTGGTGTTCGTAGAATCGCTACAAAATTAAACAAAAAGCCAGAGAGCGAGCTGCTGTGAATGTGTGGCTTGAGGCAAACAAAGAAAGACTCCAGAATGGATCCCCAGAGCGAGAGAATGTGGCACAGCAGTCAGAGCTGCAGACTTCAGAGCTGGCGATCTGTGTTCGAGCCTCGGCCTCGGTTCAACATCCTGTGCACTAGTTTAAACAAGTGCGAGCGGACAAAAGCTGTAGTTAGGCGCAACTGCTTCTTGACCACACGGAAGTTACTATTGGATCAACAGCCAACAGAAAGCAAGTTAAGAATACCAATGCCCCAGTTAACCAAATCGCAAGCGGTGTGCCAAATTATACTGAGTTTCACCCAACATACAGATTACTTTTTGTCTCGCTGAAACAGTGCATGCAGCCCATGCACTGCCAAGGCGAGACCTAAAAATGGGAGATGTGTTGCGGTGATGATGTAGTATTTAAGGAACCATGAGACCTATATACTTCAATTTGGTGTCAAAACATGGGTGATGGGGATCAAATAGTCCAAAATGGCGGCTATAATTAGAGGAATAAAAATATACATAGAAACAAATTATTATCAGTATACTTTGTCACGCTAGACAGGAATTTGCCTCCCCCCAAGGGCAGGTACACTACAGACAAAGTAACTGGAACACACCAGCCCACTTAGGAGGCATTTTCATATTACCACCAGATATACAGCCCCCCTCCACCTACAGGCTGCAGTCTTCTCAAACCTGCCTGGCCAAATCCACCCGTGCCAGCTTGCAAAACCTTTGCTGAGGCCTCCCAATCAGGAGCTGGCACATACATACTTGCAAATACTGATAGCACTCAGGCTTATATCGCTTTAACGGAATACCGGTCATAATAAATGCAGTCATCCTTTTTGCATAGCACAACACTATCAACATTGAGCTCCTTTTAGCCTACAATGTTTTTAGCAATTCGTTCTTGTTTTATCTACCCATGTGGTTTAAATGTGTAATGATTTTAATTAATCTGCACATAAATGTATTACTTACTTACTTACTTACATAGAAATTAAACAAATAATAATGATTTTTACTCCTTTTATGCATACCCCAAACAATGTGTATGTTTATGATCTGAATATAAAAACAAAAAAATGTTTTTTACTCCTGTTTTAGGCACATTTTTCATAGTTCACTTTTTTGTTTTGGCAATCACTCCTGGTACATTTGCAGAATGTTGAACATTTGAGAAGACCATATCAACAGGGACATCTTTATGTAGCACAGATTTTGCATCTACATATACGTGCAAGTTCTGTGGGCAGAGGCATTAGTAATTAGGTAGTTTTTAGCCCCCCATCAATATCTTCCCAACCAATTTCACACACAGAACTCGTTTTCCCCACAGGCACAAGGTATTTGTCTACGTCTTTAAAGTCATATTATTCTTCTCTCTCAGTAAATTCACAGGTTCAGCAGTTAAAGCTCCAAGCTTTGTTCTAGTTTTGCTCATTGTGTCATCACCTGTAAGAATATGTGCCTTAATAAAAACACTGGGCCTCTCTGGGTCAAGTTTCTTGTACAGAATATGAAGCGGGATTAAGTGTCTTTTTCACCTTTTCCATAATGTATCTATAACTCTGACAATCCTTGACTTATGATCATTGCAAAAAATCTAAGTAGCACAATAATAACATCTGTGTCATTTGCCAGTTGAATGCCTCAATTGGATTCATTCCAAACAGCCCACTCAACATGTGGGACAACATGAAGGTCAGCTTTCTCCAATTTGCTGTTAAGTTCTTGAACAATATGGCCCGTACCTTTTGAATACATGTCTGCATGAACTCTTCATTGACAATCATACCACTTGCAGTAATTGGAAATTCAGTGTTCACTGAAGCATCAGCAATGTTTTGGTGAATAAACATCTCCTAGTTTATCTTGTTTGATGTTGATGACCTGAATGTATCAAGTTGCACAGGTATAGGAGTCTAATTTCTGATGCAAGCAAGGACAATTCCACTTGTAGACATTTGTCTTATTCTCTCACACTCTTTGACAGATAGTTTAAGATAACTGTCAATGACAATGTGATGTTCTTGAAAAGGTACATACTGACCTTGATCTCTGTAGAACAGTCTGAACAACCTCTCTGAAGTTTTGCACAGATGAAGTCTTGACCATTCTCAATTCAACAACAGCAGTTTTGAAGGAGGACACCTTTTCGAATTTAAATTCTTCAGGTGCAAGTTTGTTTTCAAGATCTTGTACAATTTAGTTGCGGCATCTCCATCAAATAATGCATTTGTTGGAAGAAAATCATGTGACAGAAAGTCCTTGATAGAGTCACCCCTTTCTTTCGCTACATCCATCCATGTGCTTGCAAAGGTTATTTTTTGTAACCTGGTTTGTTATGGCTGGTTGGATGAAAATCTTACGATGGCAATTAAAGTGTGGAAGTTCAGCTTTATTGATTATGTCAAACAGCTTTTTCTTCAATTCAAATCTCTCCTGCTTCAGTTCTACGTTTAGTTTTGATTCATCTTCCAGGACATCTAGGAGACATGTCTTTATATCGTTATCCACATATTGTTTGGTAACAAAGTAGTGTTGCTACACAGGCTCAGTCATTTCAAAGGGGTTCCCTTTCTGCTGCATGAAATGAAAAAGGCTGTCAACATGTTTATTACAAATGTTCCCATCTCTTTCCCACAGGTTTGTGGTGAGGAACAGTTTCACTGTGGCCCTTTAATATTGCATTTGTCAATTGTCTGAAAACATTGCAAGTAAAAAGGACTTCATGGTAAACTGGCTGCTATTGAGCAACATATTCAATTTTAAGCGTCTGACCAACACTTGCCTTGGAGCTTTCCTGTAATCTCTGAATAGTCTGTTCCAGTTTCATATCTGGAGCCACAGCATTGAACTTGTCCTCCCTGTCTTTCACTACAAAATGTCTTTGAATTGATTTTTTGTAGAGCTATGGTTTTTCCACCTCTAACTTCTTCACTCTTTCCAAATACTATGGCCCATATCTCAGGTAGTTTATGCAATCGAATTTGAGAAACACAGTAATCAGTGACTCCGCAGTCTTCATGTGCAGCACACAATCAGCTTCCCGATCAGCATGTACCAAGTTCTTTACTAGAGCTATCATGTGTAAAACATTTCCACAGTACTTGCAAAGTTCTGATTTTTCTTCACATTCTTTGACAGACTCTACAAACTTGGTTTCAGTTTTTCTGATTTGGAACTGAATGAAATGAACATTGCCTGGCTTGGCATTATGTCTTTAGAATGAAGCACACCCTGTGACTTGTTCACTTTTGAGATAAGATATGCAAAACCTAATTTGTCATTTTTGTTTCAGAAAGCATTTCAATGCAATGTTTCTATAGTTGCAATGTTACAGTTATAACTGTAACATTGCGACTTAACAACAGACTCCCTCCCTTAGTCTGTATGACATTCACAGAATACCAGGTATACATCAGCTCACCAGTCTCCTTACAGAAGAGAACATTTTTTTGCTTTAACAAAGGAACATTGCATTCTGCACCCATTGTTGAGCACGACGCAATACAAGACAAATGAAGTTTGTGACACATCAGGTGCTGGCACTTCTCAACAATCAAGTGTACTGAATCCCCTTGCAGCCAAAAACACTTTTCAAGCCCTAGAAAGAGCAGTGAAAAAAGAAACCACAAAATGGTGGGAAGGAGCTTCGCTCAAAAAATATTTGGAACATGACCTCATCCCAAGGGGCCTAAGAATCCTTATAGTTCCACTGATAGAAACAACACAGGAGATAGGTATTGCAACGTTGACAACTTTCATATGTAAGTTAATATAGGAGCCTTGAGAAAAACCCAGGCCAATTGGCCACAAGGGGGGCGAAACATGTGTCGGCTGTTCCTAGAACCATTTAATTTGTGAAATTCAGATGAATATGATGGAAACATCTGATGTAAAATAAAATAATAAAACTACAAAAGAAGTAGTATTCAGACTCATTAGAGTGTACTACACTCTATCACTGGAATGATAAATCACTTCAAACTACTAGAAGGACACCCTCAATCTCTCTACAATGTTTCTATAGCCTCAGATATGATGAGCATACCTTGTAACAGATGAACATAATGAGATCCACTCAATACTGACTGGACAGTTTTGCTTCCAAAGATTTGAACCTCAATAAGTGCGTCGTCTATGCCATATCCATTGAGATAACTTGCTACACATCACAAGGCAAATTTTGTCATGTGGAAAATGCCCATCATTGAATAAAAATCATCAAATTCTACTGGATTGCTCATAAAAATTTTAACTATCATACGCAAAAAAACACCTTCATCACAGAAAATTGGCATGATAGGCTGGTCTTTAAGCTCAGCATACATAGTTTGGAAATGTTTTAGAGCTGTGTATACTGTTGCGTAGTTTGGGACTGGAGATGGTATTAATGGTAAAAACCCAACCTTCTTCAGTGGGATGGTATTTGGGGAGATCAGAGCATGAATTCCAGCCCACGGAGGAACTAGCTTTTCTTCACCCTTCAGCCTGCACTGAATAAGCGATGTGATAAATTAAGTTAAATCAGCTTTGCAGACCGCAGCATCAGGTAGAAGAAGATCTATGTCCTCAACCACTTTGAAACTTTCTGGTAGTCTGGGACTCGTTAATGGCTTGTAGTGATTTTTCACATGTTGGCAAGGCAGTTGGGATATAAGTTTGCTGCTTCGTTTGATTGTGCCTACAGCTGACACAGCTTGTTTTCCCGCAGCTACTTAATTGGTACAGTCTTGAAAAAGCACCATTGCAGGATCATGTGTGCTGGATGTTCTAGACAAAGAAGAGCTGTCTTCAAAATCAATTGAAGTGGTGTGCTCTCGAATTCACAAGATTTTACAGTATGAGCTGCTACCTAGTTCCTGTCCTGTCCTATATCATTATAACTTGTTGATACACTAATCCTTTTCATTGAAGTGTTCTCTCTCTACTTTTGCACTTGTCATAGATTGCGTGGGTAGTCATCATCTGTAGCGGAGTTTTCTTTTTGCTGTGATGTAATTAATAAAATATGATTTAGAAAAGACAGTACATTTGCAGAGCATACGCCTGCCAGTTCATGGGATTTTACTGCATCCTGTGATAGTATTTTAGCAGCATGAACTTCAGGAGTCAAATCAGTTGAGAACACCATAAGTGGCTCATTTCTTTTGTCAGACTGGCAAAAATGAATTCTGTCATACATTCTCAGCAGAAAAACCTTAATTTCATTATAATGGATCAATACAGTTCCATCAATGTTTACCAATATGTATCTGATCTCACTGAGTGTTAAACCGTAGCCAGCACTGAAGAGTGGCTTTACAAAATCATTTGCTTTTTCAAAGATTGCAAACGTATCAGAAGGCTGGCAGTTACATTGCTGCTGGGAGCTCTTTGTGTATTCATATTTTTGAATGTATGCATGCATGCAGTTCGAGTGGACCACCACATGTAGAGCAAAAACATTCACCTTACTGTTTAGATCTGCTACTTGGCTGAAAATGTCTTCTTGGAAGAAACTAGCTGCAGATAAAAACATGTTTGCACTTTGAGACTCACATACTCTGTACTTTATTCTTTCATCAATCCCTGAGGCCTTTGTTTTGGCTAAACCACAGATAATACATAGAAGATCCTGTGCTTTCTGATCAGTTGTTTGAGGTGGATGAGGGGTAGCGATCAATCTTCTAAGTGGATGGGCATTGGGTTTGGTTGCCCTCATTTATCAGAAGACTTTGATTCTTGTTGTGATTCACTGGTTTCTGCTATTTTTTGACAATCTTTTTCCAGGCTTTTTTCCATTAGAACTTGTTGTTACAATGATAAAATAATTGATCCTCTTCACTCATCAGTTTCAATCTTTTTTAAACTTCATTTTGCCATATTTCTGCAGCATCTTGAATTTGCTTCTGTCTAGCCACAGTTGATGTTAGCTTTTCTATCAGATTAGATTGGCATATGACACATTTTTATTTGTTGACGGACTCCTGAGAGTTTGTAGTTAGCAACACTCTGTCTGGAGTTAAAAATCCACTGCTGCCATCTGCTTCGCTCATGTTTACAAATTTGAATCAATGGAAAACCTAAAACAAAAACAATATTAAAATAAATGACCAAAATGATGGCTAAAACACATTATGGTAGAGCCACTATTTTTGGAAATGGCGAAAGGGTTTCTCTGAGTAGTTATTTTCTGTCTCTATATGACTACTTGCCCCCCAAAACCTATGTTTTAACACCAAAATGAAGAATATAGGTCTCATGGTTCCTGAAATATTACATCATCACTCTAACACATCCACTAGTTTTAAAAATGTCCCCCAGAAAATTTAGTCCCGGATTAGCAATGTCCACCCAAGCTAAATTACTTCTCTATTGATACAAAAATACAAAACAAAAATGAATACGAAACAAAAATGAAAATCTCTGGCCAACAATTTTTTACGGAGGTATATCAAGGAGCCTGGACTACACCAAGTGATGTAGGGGCCCATTATGATCGCGGATGGACTTGAGTCCGTCCGCGACCATAGAGGATGAGGGAACCTCCGCATGACCTGCGGAGTTCCCTCCTGTCCAATTAGGATGTGACCGCCACCCTGGCGGTCACATCCTCTATTTTTACCATTGCAGCGTGTGCGGCTTCAAGCTGCACCTGCCGCAATGGTAAAAATGCATACATTGCATTTGTATGCAGAAAGCGGCAGGCACTGTGCGGTGCCTGCCGATTTCTGCATACAAATGCAGGGGGGTAACATAGGTACCCTCCATGTGCACCCCCTACCCCCCCTTCACCCAGGGGGCCAGCAACGGGCCCCCGCAGTGAAGTTCCACATGCTTTTCCACGGCGGAAAACCCGCCGGGGAAAAGCATTTTTTAAAGCCCATCCTAATATGGCTGGCGGTGTCTGAGAGACACCGCCACCATATTAGAGCTTTTCCGCGGCGGTTGTAAGCTAACCGCGGCGGAAAAGCTGCGGACGGAAACAAGGACCCACCAGCCATCCTAATGTGGCGGTGGGTCTTTGGTGGGTCCGCTGCGGTTTTTCCGCATCCTCCGGCCCGGCGGTGGCTTCCGCCGGCCCGGAGGATGCGGAAAAACTGCAATCGTAATAGGCCCCTAAGTTTGGTAGTACCTGCTTTGCAAATGTTGTTAGTCATTGAGTAAATCAATAAGCTAGTCAGTCAGTCATTTAGCCTGATTCATATTGCTTACTTAATACACTCTCTATCTCAAGTCCGATATAAGTGATCAGAAGCTGTTCAGTACTATATCTCACATATGATGGCCATATTCACAAATGTATTTTCTGCGATTAACCTACATTTACAACTGAAAAATACCTCTATTTATGCATGTCAGGAATTAACAAAGGGGTTCCTTGTGGGTTGAGATGGATTTATTACTGCAAATTTCTCTCCCACGAGTGAAGAGAATCCATAGTTTCAAATCCTACTCATGGCATGGGAAGTGAGTGTTCCAACGTATAATTTGCCTCGAACACCCACAAACATGTATGTCTGTGAACTTATCGTACTCTAATCCTTTCTCACCATGGAAATGGTCAGTGATTTTGTATAATCAATGGATGGAGTAATTACCCTTCCGGGCTGACAAGGGAAATAGGTCACCCTAAGATTTCCTCTACTGTAAATAACAGCATTCTCCACAGGTATACGTGTTCTTCCTGCAGAGAAAATAAACATTCATTTATTGAGGTGGTTAAATTGTTCCTGTGCAAAGGTTTATGCTATGTAGAGTTCCAAACAGGGAGAATGGGACCCTATGGGACATGCTACATGACATCCACATTAGTATGCTGGCACTGTTTTTCAGGTGCACTACTTTGAATGCCGATGAATTGCAAAAAGTACCCTTTCCCGTGGTGCTTCTTGTCAGTTGCCAAAACACCCCAATACGCAATTGGGTCTGTTGAAGCGCCAGAGCATCCCATACTATGAGAACACCTGTGCAGTGCGACTTGATACATGGTGTTCGACCACACAGTAAGCAGAATCTCCTCCTCTGAACACTTTCCATTGCTGGTAAGCTCATAGAATTAATGTGATAGGCTGCCCCTCTCCTAAAGCCCAGAAGTATTCAAGATAGATTTGAAAAAACCCCAATGAATTAGCATGGAAGCATGAACGAAAACGCAACTTCCCAAAAATCACGTCTTGAAGGGGTAATGCAGCAAATAAATATTAATATAGATATTAATTTGGTTATAAATGACAAATTGACTAAAGAAGGGTGGCTGAAATGTGACTGGTAGCATATGAACAGGAAGCAAATAAGTATTCTTCCAAGCTTTAACCCCAGGAGCAAAGGAAAAGGAACATTTGATTTATTTATCAGCATGCTCTTTTATCATGATCTTGAAATAGGGTTGAATTTCTCAAAGAAGTTACCTGTGTTGATGTCATTGAGTCAATCATTAGTGAGAGTAACCAAAGGATCAATGAAGGGGAAAAATAAAAAAGTGGATTGATGAAATCTTTGCATATAGAAGAAAAAAAGAAACCTTGTAACACTGTGTGTTGCATTGGTATAGGAAAAACTGTCACTGATAGATACGAGGCCCAATTATCCGGAGGTTTGATGCAGAAACATATTCAAATACAAGTGCCTTACACCGAGCTTTCCAAAATCATGTTAGATATTGAGTAGCTGTGTCAGAAATAATGGTAAGAGGTTATCTGTGAAATGTCCTATGTTGTAGAAAACATACTTAGAGGAGAAAAACATGTCATTGAAAAGGTTTACTTTTTCCATATTACTCAATATCCTCTGAAGGCAAAAGAATTGTTATAAAATCTGTAGAAATATTTTGCTAAGGTTCAGATGTCACTGGTAATGTCTCTAAATATCCAAAAGGCGTAGTTTTGAAGATGTATGTTTGTAAATATCAGAATGAAAAGTTGGTCAGAATATTTTTTTAACTAAATATAGCACAATTCCACCTCATAATCCTAATTCTTTTGTTGGAACAAAAATAACTTGTTGATTGAAATGTATTTTATTTCACCAAACTGAGTCTTAAGAAGAGGATCTTGTAATTCTTTTCAATCCATTTGTTCCTGAGATATCATGATTCTGCTGAATTAAAGACTAAACAATTGTGAACACACGATAGGAAGGAACTACAAGGTAGTCCTAAGTGAAAGATCACTTACGGTGACAACAAAATAGAGTATTAGCGCAAAAACATTTTGAACAAGAAATATATGTGATAGTACAATCAAGTTCAAGTTCAAAAATAAATGTTTATTTAGACCATAGTCTTTAAATAACAGTAAAACCCAAATGTAAATATTAAAACAGCACAGCTACAAATTCTTCTCCATTTCCATTAAAATTAATCTATACTACTATTATAAAGGAAGAACTTTGAACCTTTGAGGCGGGTAAACTCGGGAACCACAGCGCCAATCCACACACCCGATACATCATTGTAATTGTCAGGGTGTGCAGATGGACATAGGCTATATAAACGTAATAAATATACGTTATTTAAAAAATTTACCGAAAAAAAAGTAGTCCCTTGGAAGAAGCGCCGGACGCGACGGGCGAGCCCGACGTGAGGAGCGCGGGAAGGAGCGGCGTCCAGGAGCGCGAGGAAGACCGGCGGACAAGGCGCAGGGAGGAGCGGTGAGGAGGGGCGGACAGGCGGTGAGGAGCGGTGGACAGGCGGTGAGGAGCGCGGACAGGTGGGGAGGAGCGGTGAGCGGCGGATGAGGTAGGTTATTTATTTATTTATTTATTTAGGAGCGGTGAGCGGCGGAAAAATGAAGCAAAAATGAAAATCGTGAGCAAGAGGAAGCAAATGGAGCATTACAAAAGTGAGCCAAACGGTGCATTACAGGAGGAAAAAGTTACGTGTGCAGGTTGCAAAAGTGTACATCGCGAGCAAGAAGAAGCAAACGGAGCATTACAAAAGTAAGCCAAACGGTGCATTACAGGAGGAAAAAGTTATGTGTGCAGGTTACAAAAGCGTAGAAAGTAAACATAGAGGTATAGGAGGAAAAAGTGACGTGTGCAGGTAGCAAGAGGAAGCAAACGGAGCACTAAAAAAGTGAGCCAAATGGTGCATTACAGGAGGAAAAAGTTACGTGTGCAGGTTACAAAAGCGTAGAAAGTAAACATAGAGGTATAGGAGGAAAAAGTGACGTGTGCAGCTAGCAAGAGGAAGCAAATGGAGCATTAAAAAAGTGAGCCAAACGGTGCATTACAGGAGGAACAAGTTACGTGTGCAGGTTACAAAAGCGTACAAAGTAAACATAGAGGTATAATACTGCAATATATGAAGGAAGGCTCCGGGGGAGCCACGGACAACGTCGGGGCGGGCGGGGGCCCTGAAGCCTAATTGCTCCCGGACAACGTAGGGACGGGCTGCTAGTAGCTTATAACGGAATGGTAATAGCACTGATATCCCATACATGCAATACAATAGCATGATGAATCAATATATCCAGATCAATTTGGTTCCCCAAAAATAATAACATTTCATTCAATTCAAACAGGGCAAAATATATTTTAATAAACCTCAATCTTAAAATCATTAAAATCATTAAAACATCTGCCGATTCTCCCTAAAGAGACTTTTTATGGATATCATATAGATCCCAATTGCAATAGAAATCCCAAGATTGGTCATCTCTGTAAGTAGGGATACTGCCTGTTCTCGTGACCTCATGTCGTATTTTAAAAAGATTGGACGTGGTATTCATTTCTGCTGTGCCAAAACTGAAATACAATCTACCAAAATATGCAAGATGTCACATTTTGTTCCCAACTTACATTTGCAACTTTTGTCCGGCTGAATCATTTCTGCTTTTATTTTCTCATTTGTCAGTCAGGGTTTGATGCCAATTCTTAACCTTCAAATTTCACATCTGAGCAAATAGTTGAGTAGTGTATCCAGGTGAGGATACCAGGCTTCATTCAACCATGGAGTTCTCATACATTGTACTGATTTCTTCATACTCAGATACTCCATGTCTACATTTCTGGACAATTCCTGCCCTTGGGATCTGAGTGTGCTCTTAGTAAATTCTGCATGCAGTGTATGTTGACAGATTCTCACTTTTAGGTTCCTGCCTACAGTAAGCAGTTTATTTTTGGTTTCCTTAGCCCATTTTAGGTTACTAGACTGAATCTCCTCTCTGCACCATTGTGAGACCTTCTGCACTACTCCAGGGTCCTGGCGTTTCCAAAACCTTACTAAAGCCAGTTGAGTCTTTATGCTCCATGTCATTATTCCTAACTCAATTCTAATGGCCTGGATCATTGCAGAGCTCGGTAGTGACAATAAGGTTTTTAAACACATTCCTTCTACTAAGCCTCATCTGCTTTTACCACTTAGGTAGAGAATTTCGGCTCCATACAGTACTTGTGGGGTATCATAACACTAAAAGCCTTTAATAACGGTCTGTGAGATGAAACTCCGTATTCTAAATTGAATTTTTTCAGTCCTCAAATCGATGTAAAGGTTTTTGCTTTCTGCTCTTCTAAGTGTGTGCGCCACTTTAATGCACTATTGAACCAAACCCCAAGATATCTATACTCACTCACAATCTCCAATTTCGTGGGGCCTAAAAAACAACTGAATCTCATATCTCTTTTCCCAAAACCTAAACATTTGTTTTTTCCATATTTACAACTAAATACTTTGCCTCACAGTACTCTTTAAAACAATTTAATATTCTTTGGAGATCTAGCTCAGTCTGGTCTAGAATCATCAGATCGTCTGCATACAGTAAGCATGACACTTTGTTATCTTTCATTCTGGGGCTGGCGCTTCTGTCAACCTCTAGTATTGCTGGTAAGTCTGCTAGGAATATGGCGAAAAGTAAGGGGGTCAGGACACATTCCTGTTTTAGGCCATTTTCTGTTGCTATTTTGGGCGTCAACGCCCCCCCCCCCTTATCCTTAATAACCTGTGCCCAATTTCTCTATGTACAACTCAATAAGGGGTTATGCCCAAATCACCCTCCTATACATGAGCAAAAAACATCAAAGATGTATATCAAAAACAAAGAAGTACAGAGGGATCAATTCAACAATTATTTTCATTCAAGGAACAACTATTAACCCTGCTGATGTTCTCATTATTATTTACATATCCTGTATGTCCATAGGTCAAAAAACTCATATACATGTCAAAGGACCGGGTAGGGCACAAATAAACACAAATGTATAATACACTTCATATATATTAAGCAAAATCAGAACACTCTTAATCACATTTAAATCTCATTCATATCTATATTACAATACATAATACATTATATAAAACATGTACAACATCTACAATACATACATAGGCCAAAAAATAATATATACAAAAAAATATATATACAAAATATATATATATATATATACCCCTAGTAAGAATAGAACTATCACTGTGTACACTCCTAACTCCAAGTGGTACACTCAGAGGAAATCCTAATTGCGCCCGAGGTGAAACACCTCTAAATAACTGTTTTATAGGCGCTTTATTCTTATTCAGACCAACTCAACACTTAAGAGACTCCTCATCAAAGTGTTGACGCAGTCTCGGTTGTGTTTCAGCCAGTCATTTCTATAGGCTTCATCAGGACAAGGGTATAATGTCACTAAAATAATAATGATAACAACCATTAAAAACAACAATCAATTCTACCAATGAAGCACTATCCCTTATGTGCCCATACAGTGGCAGAAACATCAAGTGATTCTAACAGAAGAAAACAAAAAACAAAAAAGAGGAAGTTAAAAAAGTATTCTAAAGGGTAGGCCATAGATGAATACCATACAAGTGCCTAAATGTGGAACAAAGCACACCACAAAGACCCGTGTGTAACAAACCATAACCACAGCCACGGTGGACAACACCTCAAGGAGGCCCACAAGTACATTAGATACGAGTGAAAAAGCTCTTTTACTGTAGCCAATAAGCCGGTCCACGGAATCAAATGCGGCCCGAAAGTTCACAAAGCAACAATATAACTTCCCTTTTTGCTCTATTGAATTTCGCGCCACTGCCCATAGAGCAAAGCAGTGGTCGACAGTAGAATGATCTTCCTTGAAGCCCC
Source organism: Lissotriton vulgaris (assembly GCF_964263255.1). NCBI lineage: Eukaryota > Metazoa > Chordata > Amphibia > Caudata > Salamandridae > Lissotriton > Lissotriton vulgaris. The sequence continues at coordinate 1,482,798,910 of NC_141691.1, forward strand.
CCTGTTCTACTGGTACAATTGAGTATTGCTCCACCCATTCCTCAAGTCTGCTCAATATTATTTTTGCGAAGACTTTTTCTCCATTATCCAATAGATTAATGAATCTATAATTTTACAGGGCTTTCATGGCAGCTTTCTTATGCACTGGTCTAATTACAGCTCCAGTCCAATTTTTAGGGATTTTTCCTGTGTCCAAGATAAGTAAAAACATGTGGGACAAAGATTCTGCCCACCATTTCAATTAGGACTTTATTATGGAAGCTGGGAGATTATCGGGTCCTCCTGCCATGGTTAGTTTTAATTTGTTTTTCGTATTTTTCACGTTCAATACTGAGAAATCTGGTCTTAGATCTTCTACTAACCCACTCCAGTTTTGCAACACTCCTTCTTCTGATACCCTGCGAGAGCCATACAATTCCTGTAAGTATTCCTTCCAAGCTGCCTCTTCTACGACACAATTCATATCTCCCACCGGGTGATCTGCGGCTGCCTGTATTAGCTTCCAAAACTGGCATATATTCTTTGTTTCAATAGTTTATAGCAGTCTTCCCTAGCATGTTTCTTTATAAACTCTTTTTGAGCTAATAATTAACATTTTGTATTCTCTTATCAATTTTTTTAAGGTATATAGCTCTATTCAAATTGTAATTAACACTTAGCCTACGCGCTTCTCTCCTTATCCTCTTCTTCATCTTTCAGCAGTCCTCAGAGAACCATTTTACTTGCCTTACTGAGATTTTATGTTGTTTTGTTTCGTGTATTATCTCAATTTTTAGTTCAATACGAAGGATTTGCACAACCTGGTCTATTTTTCCATCATACCATTCCAGGTTCTGCCCTCTTTCACCTCCCAAATCTAGCTTCTGTTGTAGTATAGCCAGCTTTGCTATATATTCATCTGTTAGCCTTGTTGTCATGATCCTGGGGTACTCCACTTGTTGTAAAACTACTTTATCACGTGGAGTCCTGTTAACATCAACAATCTCAAACTGCAATGGGTTGTGATCACTACCTTCCCTGTGACAGACCCGAAACTCCTTAATTAAGGTGAAGCACCAGGCTGATGTAAATACATAGTTTATGGGGCAGTTTTGTGTGCCAATTTTAAATGTTTTCTTAGCTGGACAGTCTAGTTCTGACCTACTATTTCGAAAAAATAGACTCTTTGTCCCCAAGTAGTTTTCCAAGTTTATATCTTGGTTAGAAGAAACACATTCTGGGAAGAACGCTAATCTTATGCCATACGCCTCTAGAATTTCTGTGTAGCAACAGTCTACCTTCTTTGGGTTTAATGTGTGATTGAAATCACCCATCATCAAAATTATATCCATGCCATATTTTTCACATAGGGTGCCTATATCTTCTTTAAAATATCCCAGCTCAGTCCCATATTCTTTATTCTTCCCCATTGCTTACACACGTTTATCATGGTTAAGTTTTCATGCTTTTTGTCTGTAACCAACAGAGATAACCAGCTTGCAAGCAGCCATTTACTTTTTACGGAAAGTGATGTCACATTCTTCAACTACTGTTGTGGACAGAAGGGTCATAATCCTACCTGCCTGGCACCCATATCTTTTTTTCATTGCTTTGCGATGGAGTTGGAGAAAGTGATCAATTATTGGGGTATTGTCGCATAGCCAGTTTTCCTGTAGGCAAATGATCTCAGTACTTTTAGCTATCTCTTTTAGGATTTCTTGTTTTGTTAATTCTCAGAGGCCATTTATATTCCAGGATACAAACTTGAGGCTATGCGACACCCCATGATCCTATTACACATCGTCTAAATTAACTTCTTCCCAAAGTTCATCATCATACCACTGGGAGGGACCTACAAACCTGCTTCTTTGGCTCCAGTTCCCCCAGAATTTACCAATGTCAGCCTTGTTCGCTATTATATTTAGGTTTCCTGTACCTTCTCCATCTTCCTCCACTAACATCACCTGTCTCTTCCCAAGTCCTGCATGGCACTTTAAGAAGTCTCTGCCTAGGTGGTCATTCCCCTCTTCTTCTTCCTAGGGTATTATCCGTATTCCTTCCTTAAATACCTCTTTCTCCGCCTTCTGAATTGCCATCTTTACCCGGTCTGACTAAACTAACACCCTGGTCATTTCCTTCTGATTACAGTTAGGTTTGAATCTCACCTGCCGCAAATCTTTAGTGCCAATTCCTATCAAACTCAGGCATTTTGAGAATTAATGTAGAGGTTGAGACCTATTTAGAGGTGACATCTTCCTTATTCTCCCCCCCCCCCCTTTTCTACTTGTACCAGTTCAAGATATAGCCATTTTTTCCCAACTGCCTCTTTTCTCATCCTAGGTGTTATTATATGTGTCTGTCCGTTCTTCCTAGTTGCTGTCATGAATTTATTAATTACTTCTTTCTCTCCCTTAGTTGGGGGTCTTTCTCAAGGTTTTCTTTCTTAGTAAGTACTAAATGGCTTAATCTATTTGAATGCAGGGATTGTTTTAATTACATCTTTTGTAATTCCGCTCCACTCCCATTCTTCATTTCTTTTTTTGAACCCTTGCTCACTTCTATTTCCCTTGGGGTCCTGATGGGCACCAACTCTTGAGTAGCAATTTCTGGGATGACCTCATCATATCATGCAAATTAAAATGACCATCTAGCTTGACAAATATTACTTTTTTTGCAAACACTGAATATTTTGATGATCAGTTTGAATTGTAGGTGGTTCTCTAGTGCCAATGAAAAGATGTTTCTGTGAATTGCAAGCCAAGCTCTCTTTTTGAGATCCCACAGTTGAACTATATTTTAATAATATTTGGATGGCCATTTGTTCCGTCTTGTCAATCAAGTTACCTTGATTAGTTTATTTTACAGTGAAAAAGGAGCTTTTTGTTGTTGACTGTATGTTGTTTTCAAACATTATTTAGGGCTGGGATGGCAATCGATTGAAATAAAAATGTGGGGTTTTTTGTATTTCATGTTTTGTTTTGTTATGGGGGTAATATTTAAATCCTTGGGAGGATGTGTGTAGTTGAAAATTTATACAGCTCGGTTAATTTTCGTTTTTGGCATTACTGAATTAATGATAGTGTTTTCTTCATTGTTACCATGCATCCTTTGTCTGTCCAGAGTGTGTGTCTGTGTGTGTTAGCCATAGGCCACCATGAATTTGTCTTTTCTCTCCATGCCATGTGGCCAGGAGCCATTTTGTGGAGTCTGTGTCCATAGGCCTGAGTTTTTTCTCTTTGTTCCCCATGCCACCCTGGTTGCTTTTGTGTGGCCACGTAGCTGGATGCCATTTTTTGTATCCAGTCGGTGTGCCTCAGCCATAGGCTTGCATGTATTCTTTGTTCCCCATGACTCCTTGCCTGCTGTTGTTGTTTGGCCATGTGGCTGGCAGCCATTTTGTGCTTCCAACCAGTGTGCTTTTGCCAAAGGCTTGCATATGATCTTTGTTCCCCATGCTACCTTACTTGCTGTTGCATATACTTGCATGTGTTTTTTGTTTCCCATGCCTCCTTGCTCATTGTTATTGTTTGACCATGTGGCACTGGCTAGCAGCCATTTTGTGCATCCAGCCAGTGGGCCATTTGTAGTAAAGTATACCTTTTGCATGGTTACCCCCCCTCTTTTGCCTGATCTGATGCACTTTGAATGAGTGTGCACTGGGTCCCTGCCAATCAGGTTCCCAGTGCCTGTGTTCTTTCCTAAAACTGTACCTTTGTTTTCACAATTGGCACACCTCTGGCTCAAATGTAAGTCCCTTTTAAAATGTACCAGTGGTAACAAGGGTTTTCCATAGCATGAATTGGGCCACCTTCTGCACCTTCAGAGACCCCTCACCAAACACTTACACAATGCCATTGCAGACTGTGTGTTTTGGTGCAGACAAAACGTTAGAGTAAACATAGCACACATTTTTGTGTGCCATGCCCACCAACCACTGGCTGTGGCATAGTTAAGTCACATCTCTAGCCAGCCTCACAGCCCTAAGGCATGGTGCACTATACCATAGGTGAGGACTAAGTATGGGCGAAATGCGCGAATTCGCGTTCCACATAATCCACAAATTAGTGCAAATTTGCAGATTTTTTTTGCGTTTTCGCGGGGCACTTTGCATGTTTGCGGGCCTCCTGCAGCGCACCGACCACGAAGTTACCCATGCAGTCGTACATGGGCGCGGCCATCTTGTCCGCGTTGCGTATTTCCATTTCTGGGCGCTAGTTGCATGCTCGCATTGTGCGCGTGGCACGATTACGTGGTTGCTGGCGTTTTTGCATGCTCATGGGGCAAATATCGCACAAACTTACCCACTCGGTCCTCTATGGGCATGGCCATCTTGTTTTTCATTCATTGCTATGGTTCTGGGCATGCTATTTCAATCCTTCCCTAATCTTTGCAATCCTTTGTTTCTTTGAACTTTTTTTGATCTTTTTTTGCTCATTATCTATGTGTTTTTTTCAACTTTTTATTACTTTGATAACTACTTTTTTTGTTTAGCTCTCTCTTTTATTATTTTTTTCCCCTATTCTTTTCTTCTTTCGCCCAAGACCATGGCAAAGGGAGCCGGCAAGTCAAAGGGGAAGGGTCCCGCACCCCATAGCCGGCTCCCTTGCGGGCGCTTGAGGGCGGAGAATGTACAGGCCAGGGAAGTCTTTACTGAGGTGGAGGTGGCCGCACTATTCTTCTATGTGCAGCGCTACCTCCCGAAGACCGTGGCAGCAGGGGGCAGGCTTGCTTCAGGGTATGGCCTCCGGGAGCGTCACCAGCTGTGGGATAAGGTGTGCCGGGCCATGCGTAGGGAGTCGACGGTCCGGTGCACCTACCAGTAAGCGACGCACCAGTGGTCGGACCTCCTTGACCGGGAGCAGGACCTGCTCTACCTGCTAGGCGTGGAGATCCCTGGCCTTGGTGAGTAGCTATTTAATAACTACGTTGTTTTCTTCTGCTCTGTGTTATATTGCTAATATATGTTTTTCCCGAAGAGCAAATATGCTGCCGATTCGATTACATTGCAGGTAAATTAAGTTTAAATAGCTTCTGTCATTGCTGGTGCTCGTCTGCTCAGTGGCGTTGCTACTATGCTAACTTGTTTGCAACTTTGTGCTCATTTGAGAGCAGAACTGCGTTATGCTTGAGAGACTAGAGACTCAAGTATAGTCCTTCCTTTGTACACCTGCTGCCACTAAGAAGAGATAGTGGTCGATTGATACGTTGAGTATATTATTTATGACTTGTTATTAAGTAGTAGTACATTTTTTGTTCTGCAATCATGATGACGGACTGTGTCTGTCACGCCGCGTGCTGCAGAGTGCTGGCAGTTGTAGTAGAACCTTTTTGTTGTTGGTGTAGTTAGTGATTTACATAACTTTCCTAGTAGATGGTCTGCGAATCCAGCAATACTGTACTATCCTCCTAGTTGACCAGATCAGACAGGTCAATACATGTAGTGCAATTGTTGGTAACTTGTTTCCCCCAAGATAATTTTAGATTGTGGTCAAAGAAATCAAATATTATAAAAAAAAATCATCCATATTGTGTTTATTTCATGGTCATCAGTACCTCCCAGGGGCAATGACACTACCACAACAGAGACTCCGGCGGAACAAGGTGGGCAGCAGGATCGGTCCCCTGCAGGCTCTTCAGCTGGCCCGAGTAAGTTGTTCTATTGTTATATTAATACTTATACTTCCCTAACTTTTACAGCTCCTATTCATTACAAACTGTTTCCTAATTATATTTTTTACAAAATAGTCTTTGATCTTCTTCTAGACTGTTTCTACATTCTTATCCTGCCTCTACCATCACTCTCTGTGCTACTGCTATTTACTATTATTATGAGTCGGTCTGTGTAGGTAGCTAAGCTTGCCGAGTCGGCAAACGGTGTTAAACAAAACTCTGATCCAGCAATAGCTCTAGGCACTGAGTGCAGTCCTCTGGGTTACCCTTGCTGTCTATTCTGGTCTTCTTAATGTAAGTGCTTTGACAATTTCCAACAACAAAATGTCAATGTGTCCACCAAGAATAAGCTAGTAGTTGGCTTTTTTGATTTGATAGGAGCACATACCATACCGCCAGTGTTTCAGGGACTATTCTGCACATACATAAGTATGGACAAGAGAAATAGGACATTGTTGATGATAGGTGCAGTTCGACTTTCCACATACCTCAGTCCGAACAGAAGTTGAACCCCCAATCCCCTGACCGACTATCTAGTGTGTCTGACTAATGATTACGACTCAGAAAATCCGAAGAAGACTACCGCCGAGTACCGACCTATCAGAGTCACGGAAACATGCCTGCAAAGTGCAGTAGTTCAAACCCTTCCGCTCACTCACTCGTGAACAAAAACCACACAGTGTTTGTTAGTTTTAAAGTTTTATTTTCAAATAAGAAATAAAAAAACTATTTCTTTATTTTTAATAGTGCAGTATTCCGAGCGAGCACTGATGGGAGATGACATTAAAGTTTAAACAACATTCCCTTAAATCAATATACTTCAACTTAATACATAAAATTATTAGAATAACTGTGTGGGAGCCCCCACCTTCTTTAAAGTACTCAAAGTACTGCTGGTGATGAGGAGTAGGTGGCGAATTGTTCTGTCGGCAGAAGGACAATGGAATCTTCTTTCTGTAAATAGAAAAATGGTGCCCGTTAAATAGCAAGCATTCATCAGTTGTCCTAATAAGTGTAGCATTTAATGGCTACCATATAAAATGTTAACACCCTCCCCAAAACCGTCACTTTTTTTCATTCCCAATAATTAAAAATTGGTTATGTATTAACATTTTCTTCCATTACGAGACGAAATAGGGGGTGGTGTATGGCATCTGAAAATATGACATGTTTTTTCTAGACATCACATCATCGGATGCGGCACCTAACACCACCAGTGCCGGGGCCATCAGTGCAGAGGGATCCACTCCAGGGGTGATGAAGCCGCGCCACAAGTGCCACCAGGAGGAGCTGTGGGGGATGACTCAGTGGCGGCGGATGATGGTAATTTATTATACTCCTTACTTATTGACATTTTTGAGTAGGCTTGCAAAGGAGTGTATGATGTACTGTACAGTAGAGAGTACACTAGTACAAGTACACTGTACTGTTAAGAACAGTTACTAATTTAGAACTACATTTTTTCCAATCACGGAGAAGACTGTCAACCTTGACTTTGTAATAGCATTAGCTGCGGTAGTTCTCGGGTAAGCAACGGCCTCCTCTATTTGTCTTCATCTCTGCTGGGAAACTTTTATCATGAAGCCAAGTCATATCAGATGAACTTGAGGGATGAGAAGAATGAAAAGGGAAAGAAGGGTGAAAGGAAGGACGAGCGAGTCATAACATTTATGACTTTAAAGAATGATACATGTTTTTTTAATGCAGGCAGAGGTGGCTGATAGGAAGGAATAAGATGCATGGCTGCTTGAAGCAAAGATGGTTGTAGGAGAAAGAAAAGATGACTGCCTGTGTGGGTGAATCAGAAAATGCATGTGTGGTGTGCATTGCAATATATATATCATTTGGGTCAAACTGAAATGCAAGTCAAGACGGTGGTTTACCAAATAAAATGAAAAGGGTGTTAGTTGGTTGTTGAGAAAAAGTAAACTTGGTACAGTTGAGACATTAAGAATTATAGACGTTTACTTTGGAAGCCTCGATGATATCTTCTTCTTCCTCTTAGATAGCAGAGGTGTATGTAGTGGAGCAGACGCTCAGTGGATGAACAGTGTTACTTTGAACAGCATGTCCGTGCCAGAGTAGCAAAGCTGAGGAAATCCAAATAATAGAAGTTGTGATTGTTCAGAAATACTCCCTTGACTAACAGTACAGTAGTTTACTTTGCAAGTACAGCATATATTGTGTATGTATTGTATATTTGACATTATATCAAGTCAAGTCCCTTCCTCCGGCAACTATGGGTACCACACTCACTCTCCATGTTAATAATTTTCTTTCAGCTGTGTCATGGGTGGACTATCGCTGTTGTTCACTCAATCTATCAAAACAAAGCACCTAAAGTCATCCATCATATAAGCAAAGATCATGTGATCGGCAGGATATATGATCAGAAATGAATAATCTTCATTTTCCTTTTGTAGTAGTCAAGGCCCGGGGGCAGTGCGAAATATAAATTACATTGAGCAGTAGCCCTTGATGTAACCGAGCATGGCCAGTGCCACCCCTATAGAAAAGTAAGAGCTTCCTATCCCCACCTGCATGTACTGCTTAAAGTAATGCGAGTCTGCGTCATTGTGGCTTGTGTCTGTTTTTCTTGGGTGCAAGCTGAGTGAGCTGGCATTATGCCGGCTAGCACAAGTTCACGTACGAGTAATTTCTTTTGCAAAACAAGAGACAAAAAGAAAAAGACTGGTGTAGTCTCTGACTCTCTGACTATGTAGTAGTGAGTCCATAGTGCTGCTAGTAGAATTTCTAAAACTCCCACTAATGTCACATGCCTACATAGACGGCGGAAAGATACATGCCAAAATTTTATACTGTTCTTGCAAGTTGCTAGTGTTACTGTGAGACAACTTTCTGTTGAAATATTTTGACTTAATGTTAAAGACTATTGGCTACAGTATTTTTCTCTCTTTCTTCATATAGATGCTGCGCAACAAAAAAAGCTCACCCGGAAGGACATGGCTGTCCGGGCCAGGGCACGTAAGATGGAGGTCATTTGCGTCGAATATCAGCGGTTGTGGGCTCGGGAGCAGGAGGAGGAGGAGGCGGCAACTACTGCATCCTCTTCCAGTGCCCCCGGCGCCACCAGCCAGCAGCCTCCAGCGAAACGGTGCCATGGCCTGATAGCCTCCCATCACCGCAGCACAGCAGCAAAAACAACAGCTGCCCCCCCAAAGCCTGGATGGCACATCTGCTCCGCCTCCGAAAGAGAGTGGATTACCTGGAGCGCTTGGCAGAGAAGCAACAGCGCCAGCACCGTGAGCTCGGCAAAGAGCTGCGGGACCACCTGTCCACAGGACACCGCTGGAGGAAGTGACTGTCCCTTGCCCCTTTTTCAAAGACTGTTGGGGGTGAGAATAGTGCGTTGGGGAAAGGGACTTGAAGAAGGACATTTGGACAATGGTTGGGGTTAGGGAGGTGGGTGAGTTCGGTTAGTTTATTTTTGTTAGGGGAAATATATTCATTTATTTTACATACTTAAACATAGTATACAAGTTCATATTCTTTAATGTGGTGGTGGGCGGGGGTTACTGTACGTTTGGTTTCTTCAAACTTACCCTCATGAATTAACTAAACATGGAGGATGTTGTTGATGATCAATCCACGATGGCGCACATGAAATTCTGATTTGAATGATTTTTCTGTTGCTTTGACCTTATCCTCCCCAGCAAGTGTGTGGAATATATTGTTGTCATTTAGTCACACCTCAATGAAAAACCACCCAGCCCGGGGTAAGATGGTTAGAGTTTGAAAATTGGATGGGAATGGGGGTTTTTGGGAAAGTTTTGTGGAGAGAGGAAAAAAAAACACAACAAATGAAGAAAAACAAATCTTTGGATTCAAAGATATCCATAAATCTTTTAAGGGACATAAAGTGGGTGCACTACTGCATGCATGAGGAAGTACACTACTGCATGCATGAAGTTGTTTGCTAAATGGATGGTTAGGTTACTTAAAAGGAGTAATTACTACAACTTACTAGTAACTATGAAGAAACAATTTGACAGTACAGGGCTGCAGTAATTACGCAATTTCCCTTGCCTCTCTGCCCTCAGAGAGAATAAACACTACTTATTATTAGTACATTAAATTAGTTTTAAAAATAGCAAAGAAACTTATCAAATAGCTGGAGGGATGAATTTGAAGCAGTGAGCAAACAAACACACAGAGTCACACACGTAGAAGTTCAAGTTCACAACAATAACAATTTAAAGATAAGGAGAAGTGAAGAGGATACTGTAACTGTATGTTGTAGTTGTCCTGTTGAATTTGTGTACTTGCATGCATTCAGCCATTCCTCTTATTCGCGGTACTCCTCCAATCCATCAGACACACTGTCAACTGCCTGCCTGATGCGGAATTGCGGATCGCTAATGGTAAGCCTGAGTTAATCGTTTGCTCCATGGTACAGGGTAAAAGCCAGCCTGTAATTGTTGATGGAAAAACAGGAAGTGATATGAAAACACCACGGAAAAAAAATATAAGGTACGCTGTGTAGTTCAAAAATAACACCTTCAGTTTCAGAGGTGACAGTATTACATACAAGCATCATTTCGAAAGCGCATACGCTGAGTCTCCTTTTCAAGGATAGTAATTAGTAACTATGGGCGAATTTTGCGGATCTGCGGTCCGCGAATTTGCAGGAAATCACAAAATAATCCACGAATTTGCGCAAAATTTCAAAAAAATCAGAGAATTCGCGGAACTTCCCACAAACTCGTGTTTTTTTTTAGATTTGCATAACTATTACTGGAGTACTTTCTACTGGCTAATCCAGTAAGTGCTACCTTGTTGGGTTAATGTATAGTGCTTTTCCTACACTACAGCTGCGTAAAGTGCCAGAAGAGTTGTCTCCAGTAACATCTGCAATAACGAATTACCGGCAATGTTAGCTTATGTACCAAAATGACCTCAGAAACAGACCCAAATTACCCTTTCCCCTCAACCTAAGACCAAACTGCTACTTTTACACAAAATTAGACCTTCCCAGCAGAGCTCCCAGACCCCTAAACCCACTCCCAAAAATATAGAACACCCAACATTACCCTCCCAAAAACGTGCAATACTGCTATCTCGCAGAGGCCTAAGTTTAAATCATGCCAAAACGCACTCTGAAAGTAGGCCCAAACCCCCTCTTCCACCAGGGATTTTCTTCTAACCACTTGCAATCAAAATTAAACCTTCCCAGCAGTGCTCCCAGACCCCTATACCACTCCCAAAAATCTAGAACACCCCCAAACAGCCCCCCAAAAACATGCAATACTGCTAAAAAAAATACCCTTTTCCAACATGGATTTTCTTCAAACCACTTGCAATTAACATTATACCTTCCCACAGTGCCTCCCAAACCCCTCAACCCATCCCTAAAAATCTAGAACAGCACAAAACAGCCCCCCAAAAACATGCAATACTGCTATCCCCAAAGAGGTCTAACTTAAAATCGTGCCAAAACGCTCTCTGCAACTAGGCCGAAACCCCCCTTTTCCACCATGGATTTGATTCACACCACTTGCAATCAAAATTAGACCTTCTCAGTAGTGCTCCCAAACCCCTCAACCCACTCCCAAAAATCTAGAACACCCCACATTATCCTCCCAAAAACGTGCAATACTGCTACCTCGCAGAGGCCTAAGTTCAAATCGTGCCAAAACGCACTCTGAAAGTAGGCCCAAAACACCCCTTTTCCACCATGGATTTTCTTCAAACCACTTGCAATCAAAATTAGACCTTCCCAGCCGTGCTCCCAGACTCCTAAACCCACTCCCAAAAATCTAGAACACCCCCAAACAGCCCCCCAAAAACATGCAATACTGCTAAAAAAACACCCCCTTTTCACCATGGATTTTCTTCAAACCACATGCAATCAAAATTAGACCTTCCCACCATGCTTACCAAACCCCTCAACCCATCACCAAAAATCTGAAACACCCCCAAGCAGCCCCCCTAAAACAGGCAATACTGCTATTCCCAAAGAGGCCTAACTTAAAATCGTGCCAAAACGCTCTCTGCAATTAGGCCCAAACCACCTTTTCCACCATGGATTTTCTTCAAACCACTTGCTATCAAAATTAGACCGTCCCAGCAGTGCTTCCAGACCCCTCAACCCACTCCCAAAAATCTAGAACACCCCACATTACCCTCCCAAAAACGTGCAATACTGCTATCTCCCGGAGGCCTAAGTTAAAATCGTGCCAAAGCGCACTCTGAGAGTAGGCCCAACCCCCCCTTTTCCACCATGTATTTTCTTCAAACCACTTGCAATCAAAATTAGACCTTATCCGCAGTGGTCCCAGACCCCTAAACCAACTCCCAAAATCTAGAACACCCTCAAACACCCCCCCAAAAACATGCAATACTGCTAAAAAACACCCCTTTCCCAACATGGATTCTCTTCAAACCACTTTCAATCAAAATTAGACGTTCCCGCCGTGCCTCCCAAACCCCTCAACCCATCCCCAAAAATATACAACACCCCCGAACAGCCCCCCAAAAACATGCAATACTGCTAAAAAACACCCCTTTTCCACCATGGATTTTCTTCAAACCACATGCAATCAAAATTAGACCTTTCCACCATGCCTCTCAAACCCCTCAACCCATCCCCAAAAATCAAGAACACCCCCAAATAGCCCCCCAAAAACATGCAATACTGCTATTCCCAAAGAGGCCTAACTTAAAATCGTGCCAAAACGCTCTCTGCAACTAGGGATTTTCTTCAAACCACTTGCAATCAAAATTAGACCTTCCCAGCAGTGCTCCCAGACTCCTCTATCCACTCCCAAAAATCTTGAACACCCCACATTACCCTCCCAAAATCGTGCAATACTGCTACCTCGCAGAGGCCTAAGTTCAAATCGTGCCAAAACGCACTCTGAAAGTAGGCCCAAACCCCCCTTTTCCACCATGGACTTTCTTCAAACCACTTGCAATCAAAATTAGACCTTCCCAGCAGTGCTCCTAGACCCCTAAACCCACTCCCAAAAATCTAGAACACCTCCAAATAGCTCCCCAAAAACATGCAATACTGTTAAAAAAACAACCCTTTTCCACCATGGATTTTCTTCAAACCACTTGCAATCAAACTTAGACCTTTCCACTGTGCCTCCCAACCCCCTCAACCCATCCCCAAAAATCCAGAACACCCCAAACAGCCCCCCCAAACATGCAATACTGCTATCCCCAAAGAGGCCTAACTTAAAATCGTGCCAAAAGGCTCTCAGCAACTAGGCCCAAACCCAACTTTTCTACCATGGATTTTCTTCAAACCACTTGCAATCAAAATTAGGCCTTCCCAGCAGTGCTCCCAGACCCCTCAACCCATTCCCAAAAATCTATAACACCCCACATAACCCTCCCGAAAATGTGCAATACTGCTACCTCGCAGAGGACTAAGTTCAAATCATGCCAAAACGGCCTCTGAAAGTAGGCCCAAAACACCCCTTTTCCACCATGGATTTCCTTCAAACCACTTGTAATCAAAATTGAACCTTCCCAGCAGTGCTCCCAGACCCCTGAACCCACTCCCAAAAATCTAGAACACCCTCAAACAGCCCCCCAAAAACATGCAATACTACAAAAAAACAACCCTTTTCCACCATGGATTTTCTTCAAACCAATTGCAATCAAAATTAGACCTTCCCACCATGCTTCCCAAATCCCTCAACCCATACCCAAAAATCTAGAACACCCCCAAACAGCCCCCCAAAAACATGCAATACTGCTATCCCCAAAGAGGCCTAACTTAAAATCGTGCCAAAACGCTCTCTGCAATAAGGCCCAAACCCCCCTTTTCCACAATGGATTTTCTGCAAACCACTTGCAATCAAGATTATACCTTCCCAGCAGTGCTCCCACACCCCTCATCCCACTCCCAAATATCTAGAACACCCCGTATTACCCTCCCAAAAACGTGCAATACTGCTACCTCGCAGATGTCTAAGTTCAAATCGTGCCAAAACGCACTCTGAAAGTATGCCCAAAGGACCACCATGGATTTTCTCCAAATCACTTGCAATCAAAATTAGACCTTTCCAGCAGTGCTCCCAGACTCCTAAACCCACTCCCAAAAATCTAGAACGCCCCCAAACAGCCCCCCAAAAACATGCAATACTGCTGAAAAACACCCCTTTTCCACCATGGAATTTCTTCAAACCACTTGCAATCAAAATTAAACCTTCCCGCCGTGCCTCCCAGTTCCTTCAACCCATCCCCAAAAATCTAGAACACCCCCAAACAGCCCCCAAAAACATGCAATACTGCTATTCCAAAAGAGGCCTAACTCAAAATCGTGCCAAAACGCTCTCTGCAACGAGGTCCAAACCCCCCTTTTCCACCATGGATTTTCTTCAAACCACTTGCAATGAAAATTAGACTGTCCCAGGAGTGCTCCCAGACCCCTCAATCCACTCCCAAAAATCTAGAACACCCCACATTACCCTCCCAAAAACATGCAATACTGCTACCTCGCAGAGGCCTAAGTTCAAATCGTGCCAAAAGCGCACTCTGAAAGTAGGCCCAACCCCCCTTTTCCACCATGGATTTTCTTCAAACAACTGGCAATCACAATTAGACATTGCCAGCAGTGCTCCTAGACCCCTAAATCCACTCCCAAAAATCTAGAGCACCCCCAAACAGCTCCCCAAAAACATGCAATACTGTTAAAAAACACCCCTTTTCCACAATGGATTTTCTTCAAACCACTTGCAATCAAAATTAGACCTTACCACTGTGCCTCCCAAACCCCTCAACCCATCCCCAAATACTAGAACACCCCAAACAGCCCCCAAAAAACATGCAATACTGCTATCCCAAAAGAGGCCTAACTTAAAATCGTGCCAAAATGCTCTATGCAACTAGGCCCAAACCCACCTTTTCCACCATGGATTTTCTTCAAACCACTTGCAATCAAAATTAGACCTTCCCAGCAGTGCTCCCAGACTCCTAAACCCACTCCCAAAAATCTAGAACGCCCACAAACAGCCCCCCAAAAACATGCAATACTGCTAAAAAACACCCCTTTTCCACCATTGATTTTCTTCAAACCACATGCAATCAAAATTAGACCTTCCCACCATGCTTACCAAACCCCTCAACCCATCCCCAAAAATCTGAAACACCCCCAAGCAGCCCCCAAAAACATGCAATACTGCTATTCCCAAAGAGGCCTAACTTAAAATCGTGCCAAAACGCTCTCTGCAACTAGGTCCAAACCCCCCTTTTCCACCATGGATTTTCTTCAAACCACTTGCAATCAAAATTAGACCTTACTCGCAGTGGTCCCAGACCCCTAAACCCACTCCCAAAAATCTAGAACACCCTCAAACAGCCCCCCAAAAACATGCAATACTGCTAAAAAACACCCCTTTTCCAACATGGATTCTCTTCAATCCACTTGCAATCAAAATTAGACCTTCCCGCCGTGCCTCCCAAACCCCTCAACCCATCCCCAAAAATCTAGAACACCCCCAAACAGCCCCCCAAAAACAAGCAATACTGCTAATAAACACCCCTTTTCCACCATGTATTTTCTTCAAACCACATGCAATCAAAATTAGACCTTCCCACCATGCCTCCCAAACCCCTCAACCCATCCCCAAAAATCTAGAACACCCCAAACAGCCCCCCAAAAACATGCAATACTGCTATCCCCAGAGAGGCCTAACTTAAAATCGTGCCAAAAAGCTCTATGCAACTAGGCTCAAACCCACCTTTTCCACCATGGATTTTCTTCAAACCACTTGCAATCAAAATTAGACCTTCCCAGCAGTGCTCCCAGACCCCTCACCCATTCCCAATGATCTAGAACACCCCACATAACCCTCCCGAAAATGTGCAATACTGCTACCTCGTAGTGGACTAAGTTCAAATCGTGCACAAATGCACTCTGAAAGTAGGCCCAAAACACCCCTTTTCCACCATGGATTTTCTTCAGACCACTTGCAATCAAAATTAGACATTCCCAGCAGTGCTCCCATACCCCTCAACCCACTCCCGAATATCTAGAACACCCCATATTACCCTCTCAAAAACGTGCAATACTGCTACCTCGTAGAGTCCTAAGTTCAACTTGTGCCAAAACGCACTCTGAAAGTAGGGCCAACCCCCCTTTTCCACCATGGATTTTCTTCAAACTACTTGCAATAAAATTTAGACCTTCCCAGCAGTGCTCCCAGACCCCTAAACCTGCTCCCAAAAATCAAGAACACCCCCTAACAGCACCCCAAAAACATGCAATACTCCTAAAAAGCACCCCTTTTCCACCATGGATTTTCTTCAAACCACTTGCAATCAAAATTAGACCTTCCCGCCGTTCCTCCCAAACCTCTCAACCCATCCCCAAAACTCTAGAACACCCCCAAACAGCCCCCCAAAAACATTTAATACTACTATCCCCAAAGAGGCCTAACTTAAAATCTTGCCAAAACGCTCTCTGCAACTAGGCCCAAACCCCCCTTTTCCACCATGGATTTTCTTCAAACCAATTGCAATCAAAATTAGACCTTCCCAGCAGTGCTCCCAGACTCCTAAACCCACTCCCAAAAATCTAGAACGCCCCCAAACAGCCCCCCCAAAACATGCAATACTGCTAAAAAACACCCCTTTTCCACCATGGATTTTCTTCAAACCACATGCAATCAAAATTAGACCTTCCCACCATGCTTACCAAACCCCTCAACCCATCCCCAAAAATCTGAAACACCCCGAAGCAGCCCCCAAAAACATGCAATACTGCTATTCCCAACGAGGCCTAACTTAAAATTGTGCCAAAACGCTATCTGCAACTAGGTCCAAACCTCCCTTTTCCACCATGGATTTTCTTCAAACCACTTGCAATCAATATTAGACCTTATTCGCAGTGGTCCCAGACCCCTAAACCCACTCCCAAAAATCTAGAACACCCTCAAACAGCCCCCCAAAAACATGCAATACTGCTAAAAAACACCCCTTTTCCAACATGGATTCTCTTCAAACCACTTGCAATCAAAATTAGACCTTCCCGCCGTGCCTCCCAAACCCCTCAACCCATCCCCAAAAATCTAGAACACCCCCAAACAGCCCCCCAAAAACGAGCAATACTGCTAAAAACACCCCTTTTCCACCATGGATTTTCTTCAAACCACTTGCACTCAAAATTAGACCTTCCCGCCCTTCCTCCCAAACCTCTCAACCCATCCCCAAAAATCTAGAACACCCCCAAACAGCCCCCCAAAAACATTTAATACTACTATCCCCAAAGAGGCCTAACTTAAAATCTTGCCAAAACGCTCTTTGCAACTAGGCCCAAACCCCCCTTTTCCACCAGGGATTTTCATCAAACCACTTGCAATCATAATTAGACCATCCCAGCAGTGCTCCCAGACCCTCAACCCACTCCCAAAAATCTAGAACACCCCAAATTAGTCTCCCAAAAACGTGCAATTCTGCTACCTCGCGAAGGCCCAAGTTCAAATCGTGCCAAAACGCAATCTGAAAGAAGGCCCAAACCCCCCTTTTCCACCATGGATTTCCTTCAAACCACTTTCAATCAAAATTAGACCTTCCCAGCAGTGCTTTCAGACCCCTAAACCCACTCCCAAAAATCTAGAACACCCCCAAACAGCCCCCCAAAAACATGCAATACTGCTAAAAAACAAGCCTTTTCCACCATGGATTTTCTTCAAACCACATGCAATCAAAATTAGACCTTCCCACCATGCTTACCAAACCCCTCAACCCATCCCCATAAATCTGAAACACCCCGAAGCAGCCCCCAAAAACATGCAATACTGCTATTCCCAACGAGGCCAAACTTAAAATTGTGCCAAAACGCTATCTGCAACTAGGTCCAAACCTCCCTTTTCCACCATGGATTTTCTTCAAACCACTTGCAATCAAAATTAGACCTTATTCGCAGTGGTCCCAGACCCCTAAACCCACTCCCAAAAATCTAGAACACCCTCAAACAGCCCCCCAAAAACATGTAATACTGCTAAAAAACACCCCTTTTCCAACATGGATTCTCTTCAAACCACTTGCAATCAAAATTAGACCTTCCCGCCGTGCCTCCCAAACCCCTCAACCCATCCCCAAAAATCTAGAACACCCCCAAACAGCCCCCCAAAAACAAGCAATACTGCTAAAAACACCCCTTTTCCACCATGGATTTTCTTCAAACCACTTGCACTCAAAATTAGACCTTCCCGCCCTTCCTCCCAAACCTCTCAACCCATCCCCAAAAATCTAGAACACCCCCAAACAGCCCCCCAAAAACATTTAATACTACTATCCCCAAAGAGGCCTAACTTAAAATCTTGCCAAAACGCTCTTTGCAACTAGGCCCAAACCCCCCTTTTCCACCAGGGATTTTCATCAAACCACTTGCAATCATAATTAGACCATCCCAGCAGTGCTCCCAGACCCTCAACCCACTCCCAAAAATCTAGAACACCCCAAATTAGTCTCCCAAAAACGTGCAATTCTGCTACCTCGCGAAGGCCCAAGTTCAAATCGTGCCAAAACGCAATCTGAAAGAAGGCCCAAACCCCCCTTTTCCACCATGGATTTCCTTCAAACCACTTTCAATCAAAATTAGACCTTCCCAGCAGTGCTTTCCGACCCCTAAACCCACTCCCAAAAATCTAGAACACCCCCAAACAGCCCCCCAAAAACATGCAATACTGCTAAAAAACAAGCCTTTTCCACCATGGATTTTCTTCAAACCACTTGCAATCAAAATTAGACCTTCCCACCGTGCCTCCCAAACCCCTCAACCCATCCCCAAAAATCTAGAACAGCCCCCCAAAAACATGCAATACTGCTATCCCCAAAGAGGCCTAACTTAAAATCGTGCAAAAACACTCTCTGCAACTAGGCCCAAACCCCCCTTTTCCACCATGGATTTTCTTCAAACCACTTGCAATCAAAATTAGACCTTCCCAGCAGTGCTCCCAGACTCCTAAACACACTCCCAAAAATCTAGAACACCCCACATTACCTTCCCAGAAACGTGCAATACTGCTACGTTGCAGAGGCCTAAGTTCAAATTGTGCCAAAACGCACTCTAAAAGTAGGCCCCAAACACCCCTTTTCGAACATGGATTTTCTTCAAACCGCTTGCAATCAAAATTAGACCTTCCCAGCAGTGCTCCCAGACCCCTCAACCCACTTCCAAAAATCTAGAACACCCTACATTACTCTCCCAAAAACGTGCCATACTTCTGCCTCGCAGAGGCCTAAGTTCAAATTGTGCAAAAACGCACTCTGAAAGTAGGCCCAAAACACCCCTTTTCCACCATGGATTTTCTTCACACCACTTGCAATCATAATTAGACCTTCCCAGCATTGCTCACAGACCCCTAAACCCACTCCCAAAAATCTAGAACACCCCCAAACAGCCCCCCAAAAACATGCAATGCTGCTAAAAAACACCCCTTTTCCACCATGGATTTTCTTCAAACCACTTGCAATCAAAACTAGACATTCCCAGCTCTCATTCCAGCTAAGCAAATCCACTATGAACCACCTACAACACACTCCAATCGCATCCTAAAAACACGCAATAATCAAACATTAACATGAGCGCCTATGGCAGCGGTTTGCCTTCCTCGACTTAGACTAAACACACCCTTCCCATCAATCGATTCCTTCCAAATTTCCTGCACAACCACCAATTCCCTCTCCCTATCACTCACAGAAGCCCCGTTCCCCTAGCTCAACTGGAACACCCCAAACACACTCCTCTTTGCGCCCCCAAACCACCCATTGGATAACATGGCAAATCACGCCTTGACAAAAAATTGCTGTTTTCAGCACTTCCACTTCTACAATCCTTTTGAAACTTACCAGGACACTTGTTCCAACGATTCCCAAGAATCTCAGCAAGGCAGAACAAAATCGATCCACTGGAAGGTGTACGACTTTTCACCCAAACACACGCGCCCTCAAAATACCAAAAAAGGCCAAAATTCGGCCAATTCTGTACCAAAAAACGCCAAACCCCTCTAAAACCTTGCCAATATCATTATGAATGAGCCTGCATCGGCCCTGAGCCCTAGACTCCGAGAACCCTACCAAATGTAACCCAAAAACCCTAGTAAACCGCACTGAACCCTCAAAACAGCCCTAAACCCTATAAAAACACCCAAATTCCCTCAAACCTAACCCTCAACCCTACACTGAGCTGGCCTAAAAAAAAATATCCGCCTTATCGCAAATTTGGGAATTTTCGGCAATTTCGCTAGATTCGAGGATTGCGAATTTGCCGGCGAACATCCGCAAATTTCACGAGCGGAACGGAATTTTGGCCCATGCTTGCAGCAGGGCCATGCATACGGTAAAGGCAGGCACCACTGAGTGAAGCAACCTGATGTAGCATACCTAGGCTCTTTGACACAGACAGACAAAGCATATCTAATTGTATGCAGCAAGCCACATAGCCCCAATTCTACATGAACTGCTGTCTGTACTCTGCCTGGCATAACAACACTACACTGCCTCAACCACTCCATACCACGACTAGACAGACATGTATTTCTGCTGTAGTAGTTGTTTACCTGTTTGCCACTCACGAATTGGCCATAGTTCTTCCGTAAACCGTCAATGATGATCCATCCATCCCAGTAAATGACTGTAAAGCAAAAAGATACATTATTTAACTTTGATCATCAACACTCATCATCAATCATCATGGTATATTGGCAAATGGTTGGGTCCGATGACATTTTGCATAATGGAAAATGCAACGTAGTGCCCCCTGCAGTTGAAGTACAATTTGAATTAAACAAGGTAAAAAAAAGCAGAGTAGACTTGAGTTACATTTAGTGTGTAAAAGATTAAATAATAACAGAAGACATATGATTCATTTCATGCACAACAAACAGAAATTGCTTTCATCAGAGCCAGACAGCCATTGCTGTCCACTGCATGCCATCTTCTCATTATTCATTACCTGTTCCACTTTTTGTCAGCATCTTCTTCTGAAAGTGAAGGCCCACAGGGCAGCCTCTCCTGTCAATTTTAGAAGTAACTGTCAGCAATCAGCATGTAGTCAGTAATTCCAGTACCACTTGAGGGGACTCGCCTACGAAGACAAAGTTTCTTGATTCTGCGTAATCCAGCCATCTGCCTTGAGTGAAATGAATAGGGGGAGTCTGCAGGAGGAGGATAGAGGAGCATGATTGAGTTGTGAACTTGTGAACCTCAGGAATACAGACTGCGGCACCTTCAAATCAATAAGGTAAAGATTAAGACAGTGTTGCTGATGGACTTGTTGTGATTAGGCGATTAGAGTTTTGTTGTGGTAAAAGTTGCAAAACAAAGAAAGACACACAGGAATAAAAGTGAATAAGGACGGAAAAAAAAAGGAAGTCATTTTCAGGCCTCTGTGTCAGGGAAGTAGAACTCGTCTTCAAACTTTGTGAATTGAGACGGGAGTAGGTAAGCTAACTGAGAAGAACTTCCATCACCTAAGTCAGTGTCCTCTTCTTCCTGCGTGCATTCACGTATTTTATAATCTGGTGGTATGAAGTGCTGATTCATCTTGATCATTGTTAACCTCTCCACAATTTTTGAGCAAGAGGCGGGTCCTTTTTGAAGTTACAATGGCACCAGCAGCACTGAAAACACATTCAGAAGACACGCTTACGAGTGGGCAAGACAAATAATTTAGAGCCAGGTTGGTGAACAGTCGCCATAGAGGCCTTTTCTCATACCAATACTGCAATGGGTCCTGATTAACAAACACCTCTTTTGGGTCATCCAGATAGGCCTGCACCATCGACTCAAGGTACTCAAGGGTTGCTCCACTTTGCGTACCATTTGTGGCCTTTGCATCACTGGAACGAGCAAACCCCTGATGAGTTAGTCAATCCACTTCCGACAATATTATGGCTGCGCCTAGTGCAGGTGAGGATGATGATACGGTTGCTGGTGTCGTTAACGGCTGTGAGGGAAAGTGACTCCCTTCGGCCAAAGATTCAGAAGTGGACCTTGACGCCGGATGGCCCGCTGATTCAGTAGTACTCCTGCCGGATCCTTCAATTTTCTGCCGCTCTTTTTCTAACCGAGTGGCTGACAGAGCTAGCCAATGTTTGTACTTTGAAACATCTGCTTCATTAAAAGGAATGAATGCTTTGCTGGCCACAGCCTTTTTGTACTGTGGATCTAGAATAGTGGCAGAAATGTAATGTTGTTCTGTATGTATTTTTTTAAGGCTTTCATTGTCAACTAAGCGGCTTGATAACCTCTCCGCCAACTGATATGCGTCTTGTTTTTCAGCATCATCTCTGAACGTTGAAGACATCGCCTTCAGTTGGTGCTCTAGCATGCTCAACAATGGGATAGCTTTGCCAAAGTACCGTCCTCCCTGCTGACTTCAGGCGTGAAGACCTCAAAAGGACGAAGCATGTCTGTCAGGCTTTTAACTAGCTTCCATTCCTCCAACTCTAGCCAAATGTCTTTCATAGAAGAACCCAGTCCATAGACATACTGACTGATTACCACCCACTGCTCAGACAGAGGCTCAAGCATGTAGAAGGTTGAGTTCCAACGTGTTACCACCTCCTGGATGAGTCCTCTGACTGGCGGTCTACGTTCACGTTGCATGTTCCTCAGCTGCTTCCGGGCCTTAAAAGAATGACTGAAATGTGTGCAGATTCTTTGGCAGGTGGTCAGTAACTTGCTGACTGTCTTTTCTATTTTCAAGAAATCTTGCACAACAATGTTAATACTGTGCCCCAACACGGCACTCTGAAATAGTCACCGTCATGCATGGCCTTAACTATATTAGTGCCATTATTCATGGAAGCAATCATGCGCTTTCCTGGATGCAGCCATTGAAAGACCTTACTGTTAAACTCCTCCAAAATGTTTACTGCCATATGAGATTTCTTCATGGCAAACATGGCTACTGTTGCATTTTTCGGATTAGCTTGAAACACTGTGTCCGGGTCAACACCTGCATTTATCTTGTCTCTAACCCCTGCAAAAGAGACCCAGTGTGCAATGATGCACATGTAATCAAGGGCTTGGCAACTGGTCCACATGTCTGTTGTCAGTTGGATAGTGTGAACAGCACTCTTCTGCAAAGCTGCCCCAATCACCTCCGCGGTACAAAAGGGGGTGGTGATGGACGGAGCATCTGAATCAATCCAACACTCACACCCAGTCAAAAGATCTCAGTTTAATCCATCACCGTTCTTTATCCCACTCTGCCTCCCCAGTTCAGACATGGCTATATGCAAATCAGTCTGACCCTGTGCCTCATGGGAACAGTCCAGCCCGAACTGCCAAGCCATGTCTTCCCTGGACCGGAAACAAGCTTCAGAGGACTGGTTTCTGGCATTCCAGCCATCTTCAGCCCGGCTTGCTTGAATCCAGTGGCAAAGTGAGCAAGGGACTCACGTCTGAGCATACCCTGCCAAACTTATGGCGGCCAAAAGCGGTACAAAAGGGGGTGGTGATGGACGGAGCATCTGAATCAATCAAACACTCACACCCAGTCAAAAGATCTGGGTTTAATCCATCACCGTTCTTTAGCCCACTCTGCCACCCCAGTTCAGACATGGCTATATGCAAATCAGTCTGACCCTGTGCCTCATGGGAACAGTCCAGCCCGAACTGCCAAGCCATGTCTTCCCTGGACCGGAAACAAGCTTCCGAGGACCGGTTTCTGGCATTCCAGCCGTCTTCAGCTCGGCTTGCTTGAATCCAGTGGCAAAGTGAGCAAGGGACTCACGTCTGAGCATACCCTGCCACACTTATGGCAGCCAAAAGCAGTACAAAAGGGGGTGGTGATGGACGGAGCATCTGAATCAATCAAACACTCACACTCAGTCAAAAGATCTGGGTTTAATCCATCACCGTTCTTTAGCCCAATCTGCCAATCTTCCAGCCATCTTCAGCCCGGCTTGCTTGAATCCAGTGGCAAAGTGAGCAAGGGACTCACGTCTGAGCATACCCTGCCACACTTCCGGGTTTAATCCATCACCGTTCTTTAGCCCAATCTGCCACCCCAGTTCAGACATGGCTATATGTTCACTTTCAAGTAATAGTCCCACTTGCACACTTTGTTTGCACTAAATATTCAATTCCACTGGCCACACCATCGCCGCGAGGGCAGGGACTACAATCCCCAGGTGCCCCGGGGCCACAGCGCACATGTGACGCCATTGCTGTGCCCGGAGGCGCTTGAAAACTGAGGAGCGCCGAGCGCTCATTGGGAGACCTCTTTGGACGCTGGACTCGAGTGCTAACCTTAGTGATCCTGCCGTGAGGGGAACGGCTAGTTAATCCTGTGCCCACTACCGCCATGAGGGGAACGGCTGCTCCACTTGCCACACCATCGCCGCGAGGGCAGGGACTACAATCCCTAGGTGCCCTGGGGGCCACGGTGCACGTGTGATGCCATTGCTGCACCCGGAGGCGCTTGAAAACTGAGGAACGCCGTGCGCTCATTGGGAGACCTCTTTGGACGCTGGACTCAAGTGCTAATCTTAGTGATCCTGCCGTGAGGGGAACAGCTCGTTAATCCTGTGCCCACTACTGCCGTGAGGGGAACGGCTGCTCCATCGGCCAAACCATCACCGCGAGGGTAGGGACTACAATCCCAAGGTGCCCCGGGGGCCACGGCACACGTGTGACCCCTTTGCTGCACCCGGAGGCGCTAGAAAACTGAGGAACGCCTCCCGCTTCGTGGGACGCATGCGGGCGACGCCGGGAGAAGCCCGGGACAAGGGCGGGACCGGCTGCGGCCATCCGAGGCCGGTGGAGGCTGGGCTGGGCCACCCCCCTTTCGCTTAGAGCCCAGAGCAGTCAGACTTCTATGTATTTTACTTATTATTGTATTTGGTTTTAAGCATCATTACATTGTAGGGCGGGGAAATCATATAATCATATTGTCTTATTTTCCTTTTTCTTTTATCGTTAATACGTTACTTGGTTCGTCGCGTCATGGCGGCCCATGCAAAGAACGTAAAGAGGCTTTCATTTAGTAACATTGGGGGGTCTGTGTCGGGAACCCTCGACAATTTTATCACTAGAGCAGCAGTTGTTTTGGAACGGGAAATAGAATTGACGGAAAAGAGATTATCGCTAGAGCTCCTTCCCTCGAAGAGATCCTCATTGGGTAATATCATGGCAGCTGTCTTCCCCTAAGCAGCTCCCGGTTAATGGCATCTTGTGCAAGGGATCTAGTATAGAGCAGGTGGGGCCAGTTGGGTCAGAAGGGTCTCAGGCTTGCAGTTCATCAAACATCACAATTGATAGTACATCCATACTGGGAAATAGACCACGAGACTCTAACTCCTTCAACATTTCTTCCAAGTCCCTGGTTACTGTGTCAACATCGCCCAAACCTGGAACTGCTAGTAATTCCCTACCAGCTACAGGCAAAAGAAAACGTGGGGGAAGAATGCAAAAGGGAAGGCGTGCAAAAGTAATTAAAACCCATGCATCTACACAAGCACGAGTCAACCCGGTGAATCCTGAAATCTCCTCATCTACTACCAGCAATAGACCTAAGGCGCAAAAACCTCTATTGCCTAATGGGCTTATTGGAAACACTAGAGCAGCTATTAAAATCACTGTTCCTACCACTACTCGAAAGGTTTAATCTAATCAATGAGAACATGGGGAAACTAGAAAGAGCTGTGATGGCCAACTCAGTAACTTTGGAAAAGGTTGCGGGGATTAATCAGGGTTCGGGGCCACGGCCCTTATCGAGAGCGACCATTGTTTTCAATGACCCTTCGATAGCGACTCAGCAGGACTTACTTAATAAACAAAATGTCCAAAAACCATCTAACGCCACTGAGATTGGCAGAGGAAAATCAATTGTCACGGATCACACGAGTGGCCACTGGATGTGACGTTAGATCAAAGTTGGCTGCCCCTGAACACAGTGTAGATCCACATAGCAGAGGGACACTCGGTCTGAGGAGCACAAGCTTGCCTCAGTAGCTCCCGTGTATTAATCTACCCCCGAGTGGATACCTTACACAGTAATTCTCTCTGGTGTACCAGGGATTCAATCTGATAGACTTGAGACCCACAGTGAGCTTAAGAACAAGGTCCTCCATTGGCTCAATAGAAATAGATCGCCCCCAGCTTTCATGAATGCAGAGATTCTGCATGCTACAAGGGTGGGGTGGTTGGGGCACAGAAGTAAGGATCTACAGGGCAATTGTATAATGGTGAACTTTAGGGACCCTATACTGGTAGGGTTCATATGTCACGACTCTAGGTACTGGGGATCCAGTGGAATACAAACTCACGATTTGAGCTTCTTTTAACCCAGCTCTTTTTCTGGCCAGAGTTCCTCTCAGCAATATAGATGGGAGACGACTAAAAGATGCCCATGCACTGCTAGTAGGGAGGAGTTTCAACTCCCCCTGATGAATAATTTTGAGTCACTATTCGGCCTGGAGGGGGTGGACTGACTGGGATCACGCTGTAGGGGAAACAGCCCTGATGGGTGTAATGGAAATGGAGCTGTTGTTTGGGTTAAACCAAAAACAAGTATTAGCTCTATGAGGGTACCACTGGTTGCAGGATGCATGGATTTAATTCTATCCCATAGTGATATTATAGATAGTATTGGTGCTCCTTCTGGTTTTGTCAATATGGAGGGTTCACATGAGTTAAAACCAGTTTGTATGAATCGTAAGCTACATTTGGGCGAGCTGCCTGACGGGGAAGAAACAATAGTGAATGAAGTGTCTGGGATCTCGGCTCTTGCCCCATCAGTAACCAGCTGCCTCAGTTTGGCTAGTACCCATGCCCCAGCCCCACATTTGGTCTTGACTTCCACCCTGCCCTGTTTAGCTAACGATTTAAACACGATTAAGTTGATCTCTCGGAACATTGCTGGTCTGAAGTGTAAAATTCCCATAGTAAAATGGCCAGCTCTGATAGAAAAATATGACATCCTGGTCTTTCAGGAGATGTGGACAGTAGAACCCGTATACTGTCCAGGGTACTTAAACCTCTGCAAACTTGCAGTCAAAGGGAAAAAAGGTAGACCCTCAGAGGGTCTAACCATCTGGGTTAGACAGACAACCAACTACAGACCAACCGAACTAGTAGTTGATTGCCTAGATCTTCTTGTCATAACCCTGCACCAGCCAGACCTAAACGATATCATTATCGTAAATGTGTATAACAGGGGACTGCCTGGCGGTTGTGGCTCCAAAACCTTTGCTTATCTGGATACTTTCTTGAATACAGTTGGGCCTGCAAGCAATGTTATAATTGCTGGCGACTTTAACTGTATGTTTGAGCCCCTTTATTGTGATGGAGAAACCCTCCTGTTAGAGGAGGATGTACAGAGGAATATTCCCCTGCTTGACCTCCAGCCAGTCAAGAAATTGACGGAATCTGCTTTGCAGTAGATGGGCCTCTGCCTAGAGCGCGGATATAGAGCAGCTAACGGTTGGTCCAGTTCGGATAAAATGGGCAGGTCAACCTTTGTTAATGGCTCCCACACAAGTAGAATAGACTATATCCTCAATAAAATTGAGTACTGGGGCATATTAGAGGACATGGTGATTTTGGATCGCCCGGAGAGCGATCACAACCCCCTTGCATTGAGTCTCCGTTTATTTGGAGGAACAAACTGTAATACCCTGACAGAGATAGCCACTGCCGATGCTCTGCTCACTAATGATACACACAGGGTGCGATGGGCAAGGATGGCTATCGTTCCCGGGGCACTTGAAGAGATTAGGCTAAAGGTACTAAGGGTACTGGGGGTATTGCGCTCACTTCCACCCCAGGAAGATAATAACGGGACAATCATTAAACTACACGAAAACCTTTTTAACGATCTTAAAGCACATTTTTCAAAACCTTGCAAGCCCCAAAAACCAACCGCCCGTTCCACGAACATCTCATGGTACAACAAATCGTGCTGGGTTTCTTATGGTATCTTGGCACTGGCGATTAAGTCTAATAACATGCACGATATTAGGAGAGCGAGGCAGAACTATCGCAAAGTCCGGTTCCGTGCTAAACTAGACTGGGACTCTCAACATTGGTCTGACTTACTAGTAGCCAGTAAGCAGAAACATTTAACTAAGTTCTGGCACATAGTAAAATGGGGTAATTCTCATCAATCCCAGGTCCCTATAAACCACACTAGTATCCAGGATTCGTGGCCTGGAGCTTAAATCCTCCCCATCCATAAGAAGGGGGACCGCTCCATCCCGGGGAATTTTCGACCGATCAGCCTGATCGATTCCATACAAAAAGTTGTCGCTAGAATGGTCCTGGCCAGAATACAGAGCTGGATAGAGATCGAGGATATACTATATATATATATACTAAACCAGGCTGGGTTTAAATCCTGCATAAGCACCATTGAGCAGGTCTTCAGGTTCCTACTGATTTACTGGAAAGTAGTCAGTCTGGGTGGTGGTACCATCTATGCCGCCTATGTCGACCTTAAGTCAGCATTTGACCTTGTACCCAGGGACAAACTGTGGGGGGTCCTTAGTGACATGGGGATGCCACAGGAGCTTCTGACTGTTGTAATTAATTTACATGTGGGGAATTTCGCACAAGTCCGCTGGGGTAACCAAGGGCAGGTCACCAACAAATTTCCGGTGTCCCGTGGTGTCAGGCAAGGCTGCGTTCTAGCGCTAACCCTGTTTCTGTTATTCATAAACAGGATTGTGCAATACTTCTCAGCCTTTCCGACAGATGACCCCTCTCTGGGTGGCACGAAGGTACCGCTACTTATGTTCGCGGACGACACCCTTATACTTTCGCAGACATAGGTGGGCCTGCAGGCGGCATTGAATAAATTTGAGAAATTCTGCCTCGATCATGATCTGCAGGTAAATGTAACTAAAACCAAGTTCATGGTCCTTACAAAAGGCAGACCCGTGGTGGGCCATGTCACGATGAACAACACTGAACTAGAACCAACTAATGTCATGACCTATCTGGGGATTGTTCGAGAGAGAAAATTGAGTTGGAAATCCCAGATCGATACCTTATCTCTCAAGTTTGCCCAGCTCTCAGGGTGCCTGGTCAAAGAACAGAGATCATCGCAGACGAAAATGATAGGTCCTGCTGTGAAAATCTATAACCTCAGCATAGGTTCAGAGATCTTGTACGGAGCGGACCTTTGGGGTTTTGTGAACCTTTCTCCTCTGGTCAAAATCCAGAATAAATTTCTACGGAACTTAACTGGCCTTCCCTGTTCTAGTCCCATCATACCACTGTTAATGGATTTGGGCAGTCACTCTATAGATGATATTGCTCATTTCAAGCCAGTGGCCCTCTGGAGGATGATTTGGACCACCCCCGAACTGGCTCTTTTTGCAAAATCTATTTTGGATGTTAGGTCCATAATGTGTTTGGGTAATATCTCCTGGTTCAAACAGGTTAAACTCCTCTTGGAGACCATGGGCTTGAGTAATTTGTGGACTGACCCTGTTAATGGCCGTTTTCCTTCCGAAAAAGTATTTAAAAGCTTGTATTGGTCGGCTGTCCGCCAGAAACAAATCGGCCAAACATCAGCAACTTCTCTGTCCGGTTTATTTCTGGAGCACAAACTCGACCCTCTCAAGCCTAGCGACAGGAAACTTTACCACCAGCTAAGGGTCGGCTCGCTTCCCACCAGATTATTTACTAAAAGATGGAAGGGCCAGGAGGCCGTTTTCTGTTGTTGGTGCCCTGTCCGCGAGGAATCCGTAGAACACATATTTTTCGAATGCCCGGCGTATGTAACCCCTCAGGCAAAATTGCTTAAACCCATCTGCCGTAATATGGGTACCAGGGTCAGGTTGGAAGCTTTAAGGATTATTAGGACGGAGACTAGTGAACCCATTGTAATTGCGGTAGCGAAGTTTTTAGGATGGGTGTGGATTATAAGGAATAAAGAGAAACCATCTGACTGGTTTTATGTAGCCTTGCTTCCTTGTCCTTCTTATGTATTTTAATTCACTTTTATATTTTTTTAAATATGTTACCATGTAATGGCCATGTGTGCATACACATCTTTTCTGATGTTTTTTTTTAAGACTAATTCCTGTCTTTATCTCTTATAAAGATGTATTTTATAATGTACTGTCTTTTATGATGAAAATAATTCGAAATAAAGATATATGAACTAGAACTGCTTCTAATGGTGGTCTGGACCGTTTTACGTGAAGATGATGATGATGATGATGATGATGCAGACTTCTTCAAACCAGTTAGGCTCATTGATGTACTATTTTGCATTGGTGTCTCTCCCAGACTCTTAGTGTGGCTCATACATGTTGCTGGGGTAGAGGGTGTGAGCTCTACCACTGCAGTTCTGCTGCCAGGGAGGGGTACTGGGTGTACCAGAAAAAATGTCTGTCGCTTCTTCACTTCCCCCCCTGCACGATCAGCCCCTCGTCATCATCAGATGCAATATGAATGGATACATTTGGATTTGTTTTTCTTTTGGCTTCCTGGATCATTGAGGGCATGGATGGCATTGGATTGTGGTGATTTCTGTCTGTTATTTTACTTTTTGGGGTATTGTTGGGGCCTTGCCATGTGGGTGGGGGCCATTTTGAGGACTAGTCCAGGCCGGGCCTGGCCATGTGGTGGGGGTCAAGGGGCCATTTTGAAGCCAGGCAGTGTGCTCAGGCCTTCACCCAGTTTGCCTTGCTTTCATCCACTATGCCCAGGGGGACTCAGTGGAGCATGGACCGACCAAGTCTTTCTGTGAGGTGTCTTGAATTTAAACATCATTGAGGGCATGGATGGCATAGGATTGTGGTGATTATTGTGTGTTTTCTGACTTTTGGGGTGTTCTTGGGGCCTGCCCTGTGGGTGGGTCCATTTTGAGGCCTGGTCCAGGCAGGGCCTGGCCATGTGGCTGGGGGTCAAGGGGCCATTTTGAAGCCAGGCAGTTTGCTCAGGCCTGCATGCTCGCGCGATCACGCAGCATGATCCAAAATGGCGCAGCACATGCAAACCGGGAGGAAAACCACTCGGCGAACTCAGAATCAGGGTAAGTCAACGCTGCGCACGCGATATTGTATTTTTGAAGAGCGACCAAGTGAAAAAATCCACCAGCTTGCGAATTTGCGGATTTTTGGGCAAATTTGCAGGATTCGCAGAACCTGAAATTGCAAAAAATCTGCAAATTCCGTGAACGGAACAGATATTGCACCCACGCTTAGTGAGGGCACAGCTGCATGAGCAATGTGCCCCTACAGTGTCTGTGCCATTCACAGACATTGTTAGTGCACCGTTGCCATATTGAGTACATGGGCTGAGAATTTGTCATTACAAACGCTACTGGTCCATGATGGCTTTACTGAATGCTAAGGAGTTTGGTATCAAACTCCTCAGCACAATAAACCCACACTGATACCATTAGTGGATTTATTACAAAATGCACTTAAAGGGCATCTTGAAGATGCCCCCTGAAAAATGACTAACTACTGTTTGTCTAGCTGACTGGTCTGCACCAGCCTGCCACACAAAGATATGTTTCTGACCCCTGTGGCGGGAAGTCTTGTGCTCCTGTGGGTCAGGGACAATGGTGGCTTGGGGGGAGGTGCTTCACACCTCATTATAATCATCATCAAGTTTATTCGCATTTAAAGAATGTATAAAAGTTTATACAAACAATTACAATATACAACATAATAGAGGACCAACATAGGAATACATATCAGTTAATAAATGTCTTAAATATTAAAAACAAAAGACACACATTTGATGGACGGAATGCAGATCAAATCAAAACATTCACCCCCTGTCAACAGATCTGCGTTAAATCCATCATTCTTTTGCTCACGATGCCACCCCACTTTAGACCTGGCTATATGCAAATCAGTCTTGACCCCATGCCTCATGGGAACAGTCCAGCCCGAAGTGCCATGCCAGGTCCTCCCTGGACTGGAAACAAGGATCCTAGGAAAGGTTTTGGGGTTTCACCCTCTTCAGCCAGGATAGCTTGATTCCAGTGGCACGGTGAGCCCAGGACCCACATCTGGGCATACCTGTCGCACTTGTTCGGCCTTCTGTCCATCAACTGTTGTTTTTGCATTTGTCACTCTGAGTGGGCCAGGTATGCCCAGACGTGGGTCCCTTGCTCTCCATGCCACTGGAATCAAGCTATCTGGCCTGAAAGAGCTGAAACCCAGAAACTGGTCCTAGGATGCCTGTTTCCAGTCCAGAGAGGACCTGGCTTTGCAGTTCGGGCTGGACTGTTCCCATGAGGCACAGGGTCAAAACTGATTTACATATGGCTGGGTTCCAACTGGAATGGCATAGTGAGCAAAAAAATGATGGATTTAGGCCCAGATATCTGTACTGGGGTGAACGAATGACATTGTTCTGCATTCTGTCAATCGTCTGTTGTTTTGGCATTTGTCCCCCATACTGGGACGTGTATGCCCAGACGTGGGTCCCATGCTCTCCATGCCACTGGAATCAAGCTATCCTGGCTGAAGAGGGGTGAAACCCCAAAACCGGTCCTAGGATGCTCGTTACCAGTCCAGAGAGGACCTTGCTTGGCAGTTCGGGCTGGACTGTTCCCATGAGTCACAGGGTCAAGACTGATTTGCATATGGCTGGGTTTAAACTGGAATGGCATGGTGAGCAAACAAAATATGTATTTAGGTTCAGATCTCTGTAGTAGGGTGAATGTATGACATTGTTCGGCATTCTGTCCATCAACTGTTGTTTTTCCATTTGTCACCCCGAGTGGGACGGGTATGCCCAGACATGGGTCCTGTGCTCTCCATGTCACTGGAATCAAGCTATCCTGGCTGAAGAGGGGTGAAACCTCGAAACCGGTCGTGGGATGCTTGTTTCAAGTCCAGAGAGGACCTGGCTTGGCAGTTCGGGCTGGACTGTTCTCATTAGGCACAGGGTCAGGACTCATTTGCATATGGCTGGGTTCAAACTGGAATGGCATGGTGAGCAAAAAAATGAGGATTTAGGCCCAGATCTCTGTACTGGGGTGAATGTATGACATTTTTCCGCATTCTGTCCATCAACTGTTGTTTTTTCATTAAATATTAAAAAGAGATACAAAAAAAGACTAAATGTACTGTAACCTAAGCAATGTAAATAATAAACAAAGAACATAAATGAGAAACAATAACATATGGACTGCAATAATAAACTTACATATCACAGGAATTCATTAACCAGTGATTAACAATTGGGTAAGATTATCCCTCCAGAGGAAGATCTCTTTCTAGTACTTAAGACTGAGTATAAGAAACCTACTGCTATAAAACATATGAAATTAGTTTCCAATGTATGTATTACTGTGAGAGCTTGTGAATGTGAGTGTAAACTCAATTTTCTCAACAGTAGCGCAATAAATGTTTTCCTCTCGGTTTTTAAAAATAAGCAGAAGAATAAAATATGTGAAGTAGATTGGGTAGACCACTCATCACAAGGACGAAGAGAGAACTGATTAAAAGAATATACTTATGATGGGTAATCAACCATTAAGGGAAGATATTCAATCTGAGCCCTATCAGTAAACAGCGGTGCATGTTGTTGGAAACAAAGGAAAGATAAAAAGAGTGCCGAAATGCTACAGAGGTAATGCCTGATAGGTTAACACTTAAAATGGTTTTGCTGCCATCTATCATAATTGCTTTTGGCAACAAAAGTCCTCTTAATCTAGATTTGGGAAAATTCAGACAGTGAGATGGTGAATCATACAAAATTGCTAAACCCAAATCTATAAAGGACCGCTTCACGTATGCTAACCATGGAATGCTGGAAGCTCAATCAAGAGTCACATTACCCCCAAGCACCATTCGATTTAATTTGACAGAATTCCTTTTCCAAAGTGTTAGCCATAATAATAGAGGAGCTAATTTAATGGAATCAATTATAAAGAGGAGATTTAGTTCTGTATGGACAATAATATTTTGGCATAACCTGGGATTGACATCAATCTTTCTATGAATTTATTTTCAATAGCTTGCAGAGCATCCACTTGGGCTATACCCCAGATTGCCACACAGTAGGTTGCTATTGATACCGATCTTGCCAAGTAAATTTCCAACATTTCCTTGTGCGGTTTCTTTCCTAGATTTTAGGCACATTTCCATAGTGCTGCTATACTCTTTTTCGTGAGATTCGCTCTATTTGTCATCATTGCTGACCAGTTTGATTTGCCATTGAAAAAATATCCCCAAATACATAGAATTCTCTACTTGTTCCAGAGTTCTACCATCATTAGTTTTTTCTTTTCAGCACCAACCACCAAAACAAAGGTTTTAGATTTATTCACAAAAAGTGCCAGTTCGGCCATATATTCCGATAGAGTGCTGTAGTGCCATTGGAGTTCTAGCCAATAGGACCACATTGTCTGCATAAAGCAGGTTGGACAGGAATAATATGCCAATAGATGGTACATCCTTACAATTTGAACCAAGGACTTCTCTTAATTTGTTGGAATATAATGAGAAATGGAATGGTGGCAAGACACAACCTTCTCTCACACCCGTTTCAATCCTAAACGTATTTTTGCATTCACCCTGTTTCTCATATCTAAATACTTCCCCCGCATCTCTGTAAAATGCTCAAATAAATTGGGTAAGGGAGACATCCATGCCTATCAATTCCATAATGGCCCACAGTTTACTGTAGGGCACACAGTCAAAGGCCGCGGATAAGTCCGTAAAGACGGTGTGAAACTGGCCTTTTTTTGCAAAGGCACATTTGGCGGCAATTAGGGCTAGAGTTAGACACTGGTCTACTGTCCCCTTACCCTTTCTAAAACCGCATTGGATCTCCACCAGAACGTTGTTTTCAAATGCCCAATCCTCCAATCTATTAAGTAACAATCTCCCCATTAACTTGGCTGTACTGTCAAGTAGGGATATTGGGTGATAGTTAGCAGGATTCGATAGATCCCCATTCTTATAAATTGGAATAATCAGGGATTGTTTCCACAATGGTAGAGGACCCTCTTAGGCTACAGCATTAAAAGCCAAGGTCGAAAATGGAGCCCACAAAGGTTTGTTAACAAGAATAAAAACTAACGGAACACCATCGGGCCTTCTGCTTTCAAAGCAGGCGATTGGGTCAAGGCGTGCTCTATTTCCTCAATAGAGAACTCCAGTGCCGGGAAAATGGAAGAGGAGTTCTCAATATCCAATGCATTGCTATCCACCAGGAAATGAAATACATTCTGGAAATGGATTAGCCATGTAGATTCATCTTATGGAGATCTAGAGATGGCCCACCCTCCCCCCGTTAAAGGGTGCATTAGTCACTTTCCCGAAAGCCTTAATGTCTTTACTCTGTGAGGCTTGTCTCAAATTTTCCCATGCTTCTTCATTTAGAGACAAGTAGCCTATTGGTTTTCCTCTACCACAACCTGTAGCAATCCTAAATTCAGAATTTAGGAGCACCCCTGAACCTTAATCCTCAGATTTCCCTGGCCCAAGAAGAAAAGGGATGAAGAAGACGCTATGCAGCCGAGCCTAGAAGATGACCACTGATTTGGCCCCAGCCCTACCGGCTGGTCTCCTGCTCAACAACCCTGCAAAGAAGATGATGCCTGTCTCATGGCCAGCAACTTCCAAGAACCCCGGGAAAACTGCCATCTCATCAGCCAAAATCAGATCTCGCAAATACAGCAGCCCTGTTCAAAAGAACCTACACCAAGAATTGCAGATTGAAGCAGATCTGTGACCCCTGCCCACTCCACACTCAATGCCCATGGCCTGAGTTCGAGCTGCACACCAGCCCTGCGAAGTCTCCTCAGCGTTCCTAATCTTGTCTCCTTTGGTGGACCCTGACGGCGACCGTTTTTGAATAGGAAATTCCAACGCCAAAAGGTACCCCAGTATCCTCATCCCTCTTGCCTTGGGAAGCCCAACTGACGGTGCCTCGACCTCCCCCAGCATTCCAACCTACCTGCCCAGCTGGTGGTCAGCCGGCCTTCTGGTCTAAGCCAGCAGCCTTTTTGTGTGACTGGGATTCCCCATTGAAAAACATTGGGGCCTGATGCTGATTTTTCACAATGCCCCACCCATATGCTTCTTGTGGTGTAGCTTTGGTGCTGCCTTGTGGCCCCCCTGTGCTGATCTTAACCCCCAGGGCCTCTGCCATGAAACAGCTGGTGCTTTCCTGCAAATCGTGCCTCTTCGAGGTGGCCCCAGTCTCCATTGCTTTACATTGGGCCCAGTGACCTTTGCGCTCGGCCGTACCAGGGCAGCTGGTGGTGCAGTACCTACCTGAAACTCAACCTTGCCCAGTGTTTGTCCAAACCCAAGAAGACTGGTATTGTAAGTCGAGTACTTACCTGATAATACATAACATTGTTGTACTCCCATTGAATTGCCTTGTCTTTTACCTATTGCATACAACTGTCTATCTTTCACAATGCTCAGTGCTACTGTGTCTGACTGACAAATATAAAACCATTACTAAGACTGTAAACCTTATGTTTTGCCTTGCAAAACACTTCACACTATATTTTTGAATGTTTTACTGCTTTTAAAACTGTTACTTACCTGGCACTGAGTATTTCTGGGTTCTAGAAATAAAATCACCAAATAAAGATTTTTTATACAAAACAATTGGTCTGGAATTAGTCTTTGTGTGTAAACATTTCTTGCCTGAGTGTGTACAATAAATGCTTAGTACTACTTTCTGATAAGCCTAACTGCTTGACAGCACTACCACAAATAGAGCTTTTAGGGCCAGATGTACGACCATTGGAAATTGTGACTAGCAAAGTGCGCCAAAATACAAGTCGCAATGTGCGAGTTGCAATTTCCAATGTACAACAGTGTCTAAGACACTGTTTGCGATTCCCAATGGGGTTGCAAATTGCATGCTGCATGAATATTATTGAGGCTGTCACAATTTATGACCCCATTGGGAATGGCGGACACTCCCAGGGATGATAGCCTGCTGGAGTCAGCAGACCTCCATGCCTGGAACTGTTTTTAAATAAAGCATTTTTTTAATGCAGCCTGTTTTCCTTAAAGGAGAAACATTAGGTCTGATGACCCCTTTGGCCCCCCTAGAGATAATACAATGGATAAACCCAAGGGGGGAAGAGCAAACACAAGTAATTACTTCAGGGATACTAAACCCAAACCTCACTGAGATCAAAGCCTGTGCACATGGAGTGAACAACTAGTAGATCAAGGCAAGACAAACCCAGCCAGTGGGACCTCACAGCAAAACACCATTACAACAACAGCGCTAGTACACGCTGCACGAGAAGACACCATCATCAAAACGGAGCATCAAGAGCTACTACTTGCTTTTAGCAAAACCAATGGAGAAAGGACGCCAGGTAGTCTGGTTACAAAGTAAAAGATTCAAGATCCCAACATCTCAATGAGCATCTCCTTTCAGGCCTCTGGGCGTGGCCAAGTAGTCAGCCCACACAATTTACAATCAAGTACTGAAGGCCTTGTGCTTTTATGGCTAAATTCATGTATACCCATTACAAATTTTGATGAGTTGCAGGCGAGTAAACCTGCAGTAGGCACACAGGAGATACGGGCGGAGGCCCAAGGAAAAGATGAAATGGAGGATCAGCTATTTAGTACAAACTATACTGGTGGAAAAGACAAGACAATAGACTTTAGAGTCAACTCACTATCCAAACAAAACAAGAGATCTAGTTGTACACCCGAAAAAGGGGCAAATTATAAAAATAGCAACATCAATGTGAAAACAGAGTTCCTTACCCAGCTACTGCAAGCATTGCAAACATCAACAGCTAGCTTGAGGATGCAGTCAGATATATTGGATATACAAATAGATTTAATGAACTTCATTGCATCATATATAGCGGAATTAAACGTTAAACTCAGTAATCTAATTAAAAGAGTGCAATCAGATTATTCCCCACAGGAATCGGCCTCGACATGTGGGCCAATGCTAGACAAATTGAGTTTTCTACCAACATTGCTAGAACAGATACTTCGTCTTAACAAATGCCTGTTCACTCCTGCTACTCACTTAGAGACTGTTCCTATAAAACAATCAGAAGCAGAGTCAGATTCAATCACATGTAGCTGCAAACTCCACCTTAGAACCTAAAAACGCAACACAGCTTCCCTCCACTGAAATGACAGAATGCATAAGAATCAAGCAAGCGGCTACACAGAACGTTACATCTGGACAACCAGAAAAGAAGCAGACTCAATCGAGAAGACAAAAAAACCAAAGAAAGGAAAACGCGAGAAAAAAATTACTGTGTCCGAGTAGCAGCTAGGCATCAGAGTATATTCTATCTTCTCTAAACCCAAAGCAGGTGATTCCCAAGAATAACATCCTACTGAAATTACAATGGGTAGACCCCCACATAACTCTACTATTACTAATGAAGGGTCCAAGGCACATATGTAGATAAAACTCAGGTCACCAGAAAACATAAAGGACATAATTTCATCGGAAAAAAGGGCTGCTACTCAACGCAAGCCCAAAATGGAACGACCGAAGAAGATAGGATTTCTCCTAACACAGTGGCTGATTTAACAGCATATAAAGATATCCTAAATGTGGGGTTGCTGGGCAAATGTTCGGTGGGCATAGGAGAGCGGGGAAAAACACTTAGATCTCTAAAGTGGCTTAAGACACTGTTCTCTACAAGGAGGCTGAAAAACATTAGATAGCCACCCCAATGAGACTGCAGTCAAAAGAAGTCAAAAAGGAAGTAGGCACAGGGAGAATCAATACAGGGGAAAACTTAAAATATTCAAAGATACAAGCTCCATGAAAGCCACAAACCCAGTCTATTGCCTACAATTCAACACTAGAACCAGCATTAGGCAGGGATACAAATAATAAAAATAATCTAATAATTGCTTCTATGGAAGTAAACGAACAAGCAAAGAATGTGGATGCAACATTTTCACCTCTACAGCCATTAAGAGAAGCGATAGATCAACGATACCCAGAAGTACTTCAAACTCAAATAAAATGTTATAATGCTACAAAGCATTGTCACTCGCCTTAAGAGCAACTAAGCTTTTGTATTCCAAATCAGATTAAACCTCATTCCAAGAACTGCAATGAAAAGGACATAAAAAGAACATTAGTACGATGTAACCATGCTACTCAACAGATAATATGGACACCCGGATACAAAACACAGGGTAGTTGCAACATCATGTATAGAGGCAATATTTTGAAACTCATGGCTGAAATAATGGAACTAAAGCATATACAATCAGTAGACCTCATGGCAATCCAATTTCTCAAAGGGGAGCCACAAAATAACTGAAGAACAAACACTAACCACATGGCAGGCGCCAGAGTTAGCACACTTAATATTAAACATCTCCGAACGATTTGCAGCCTGGGGTATACAAAAATCAGCTCCTACTACACCCCATTACCCATTTCTTCTGAAAGAAATTCAAATAAATCAAGTCAAAAAGAAATCAAACCAGACAGTAGTACCCACACAGGTCTATTCAATTTTACAAAAATCAAATGGTAGGAGCAATATAGTGCAGATCCCAGATAGACAAGCCAAATATCCACACGGGGAGATTGGCTCAAATTCAAACCAAACCAATGGAACTACTTAGCAATAGGAGGAGTGACTGACAAAAGAAAAATATGGCCAGTAGCTTTGAAAGTGGTGCTATCCATATGCCATCCTAGAACATATCTGGGGCATAGCACCTACTTGAGGAGGGCCTTCTGCTCTAGGAGTGGGCAAATTGTGATATAATAGCTCTGCAAGAGACGTGGTCACAGGAAGAACTTCTAATAGCAGGCTTCACTCATTATACAGTAGGAGCAAAATAATTTAAGCAATACGGTCGTGCAATAGGTAGGTTGACAGACAAGGTATCTACAGCTCTAAAAATGATAACAGAACAGTTAAAATCTCCAAATCCTTGTATAAAACTAGTTAAATTCACGGATCAAGACTCAGATAAAAAAAAGTACAATAATATTGATCAATCACACCGAAGCTCCCAACTAAAAAGGTGAAAAATACTCTTCTAAGTAAAACAATATCAGTTCTACGTTGTGCCGAGCCTGCTTGGAATCTAATAGTGACAGAAAACTTCAATTCTAACCTGATATTTACACCAGACAAAATTTTGACAGCAGATAACACGTACTGGTGTGTACAATAGCAATCTCGAGCTGGAACGACTCACGTAGACTGCATTTGACAGCAATTATCAATAGACCTCGAATATCAAGGCATGCAAGTGTTTCATGGAAAACGTAGGAAAAACATACTCTGGCCCAAGGGCACAAATGATAATTGATTTTTCAATTATAAAACTCCCTTTAATGCCGTCGCTGGCCCGCCTTTACATAGAATATACCACCTTGAGCGATAACTCGTTTCAACACATTATATTTAATTTAAATGTCGTAATATTTCAAACAACTAATATACTGTAGGGCCAAATATACTCAACAAGTTTAAAATACCTTAAATGGACAAACAAAACTAAAATAGAATGGTTCTCAATAATAAAAGATCTCCTGGCTGAATTGGCATATGAACCTAGGAATAGGATACAAGCTTGGTCTCTCTTCCTAAGCAAGTTACCAACAAAAATGAAAGCACCCCAAGTTAAGGTTAAAAGACATGATCCAGTTAAGGAATTACCAAACAAAATGCAAACATTAAATAGGGACCTAAACAGAACACAAAGGAAGTTGCAATGAAAAAATAACAAAGGGATAAGATGGGAAACATTTCGACAATTAAGAAACAATTCAAAAAGAAGATATGGGAGTTCAAAAAAGTGAAACCGAGAGGTTTTGGTCCAAGTTAATTTACAGTGTAAGGCATCCAAACTTGAATACATTTTGGCAGACGATAAATCAACTGACCAGGCATCGAAACATCCTAATGTCAAACGTTCAGGAGCAGGAATGGGCTAACTTTCTCCCACAGAAATTCAAACAGAAGTCCTCTAGCATTCAGCTGAAACAATCTAAAGGAGACATCCCAAATACGCCACAATTACTGGACACACGCAACAGTCAATGACTATTAAAGGGCACGATTCAGTCATCAGTGCAAGAATGGGTCCCACTAATAAACCACCCCACTATACAACAGAGAACATAACAAATATAATAAATAAAGGCAAAAGTGACGGGGCTCCTGGCCCGAATGGAATTCCGCAAGCCATCTACAAATATGACTCTGAATACTGGAGTCTACTGGAGTATTCATCTAGGGAAGCTTTATGCTGATGAAATTCCTGACAGTTGGCAAGGATCAATATAACCCCTAATTGTAAAGGAGGAGATAGAACTAACCCTTCAAATTACAGGCTAATTGCCTTACAGGATGTCGAGCCTAAATATTTTGTCCCACTAATCCTTGAAAATCTGGCAACTGATCAGCGGAACTCAAATTGATCCTAAAAAATCATACAGGCTTCATAAAGGGGAATCTGTCAATCTCTCTGATAGCAGAAAATGCAAAACAAGAAACAGGATCTGCACCTTTGTTTTATAGACTTAAAAGCCGCATTTGATAGTGTGGACTGGAAACTATTTTGGGCAAAATTAAAAGCCTGGGATATACCGGAGAGAATCCTAAGCAGTCTTTTGTTATTTTATACAGATACTTGGGTTTGAGTGAAACTTGGAGATGGAAAGTGAATACGACCACAGGCCTGAAACGGGGTGTGTGTTGGCCCCGCACCTGTTTAACTTATTCATATCAGACCTATCTGGAAAGCTCAGTAGAATTAACTTCCATTCACCGCACTTAGGTAAGTTACGACTCTCGCACCTTTCCTATGCAGAAGAAATCATCCTTTTAAGTCTAACCAAGGTTGGTTTGACCAGGCTATTAAACTAAACGAACTGTCTGCATTCTTGTTCACAAACAAGCTGGAAATCAACATATCCAAAACAAAAACAGTGCTTATTACTAACTGGCAAGCCCCACAACACAACATCTGGCTAGAAGGCAAACTGTTGGAGAACGTATCCAGCTATAAGTACCTGGGACATAATATAGAGGATAAGTTATCCCTTCGTGACCAAAAAAAATCTACATGATACAGCGAGCGGGGGCCTTAACATTTGCCT
The DNA here is from genome assembly GCF_964263255.1 of Lissotriton vulgaris. NCBI lineage: Eukaryota > Metazoa > Chordata > Amphibia > Caudata > Salamandridae > Lissotriton > Lissotriton vulgaris. The sequence continues at coordinate 1,482,840,565 of NC_141691.1, forward strand.
TCAGGCCGTTGGCAAAGAAACTGGGGGGACCATCACTAAGGCCACTCCTGTCGATTATAGTTGCCAAAACACTGCCAACCTTATCTTATGCTAGCGCTGCTCTGCATGGGAAAGATTCAGTGATTCCTAATAACCTAATAACAAGCATCTACAAAAAGAGTTTTCAACTCCCCATGACCTCTTCCCCAGAGCAAATGCACCTAGAATTCGGGTTATTGAATAAATCATTGGGAAGACTTTATATGTATATAAAGGTCTGGTACCAGATACAACAAAACAGGGAGGAAAATAGCCTCAACAAATCATTATGGTTGGAACTTAAAAAGGATAAAAAATCACCGGCCAACCAGATTTTGGACAACACACTTAAAGCTACTTGTACCAATGATCTCTGGAATTAAAACATGCATTTTTCAACATTCAAGCTAGCAGTAAATAAAGCAGCAACATTTCATTCTGTGATTTTGGAAAAAAGACTTTTCTCCCAAAGATCTCACTGGTGGACAGTGATTAAACACTACAGAGTCCTTAAACCGGCAGCCTATCTTGATTCTACATTCTCCATCCACATAAAAAGACAACTAATTGCACTGCGGTTTGGGAGGTTCCCTACACAGGTTGATGCACCGCACTGGAAGAACATTGAGTCAAATGAATGCTGTCTTTGCGGCAGTTAAAAAGATTACCTTATTTATCTCATATGTCACTGTAAGAAACTGCAACCAGCACAAGTCACTTTCTTAAGGTGAGCTTTCTTGAATAGAGGAATAAGCTCCTGCAGAACTGCCGTCATTAGAGTATTGGATCCATCCAACTCCCAAATGAATGTAAACGGATAACGTTTCTACGTGCTCATGACCAAGCAGTGAAAGCAGAAGTACTTCAATGAGGTTACCTTAACAGGAGAGGAAAGCTACTCCCATTTGCTACTGTACAGAGAAGGAGATTACTAAGCATGGGCGAAATTTGCGAACTCGCGTTCCACGAATTTCCCCGCAAAATCACGAAATTGCGATTTGCCCTGGAGTACTTTCTACTGGCTAATCCAGTAAGTGCTCCCTCATTGGGTAAATGTATAGTGCTTTTACTACACTGCAGCAGCGTAAAGGGCCAGAAGATGTGTCTCCAGTGACCATGTGTGCCTGGCACAGGCACACATGGTCACTGGAGACACATCTTCTGGCCCAGTACGCAGCTAAAGTGTAGTAAAAGCACTATGGGGCAGATTTACAAGCCGCTTGCGCCTCTTTTGCGCCGCAGTTGCGTCACTTTTGTGACGCAGCGGCAGCACAAAAGATGTGCCATGTTGCTGGGTATTAACAACGTGAAGCACCTGAGAGATGCGTCACGTTGTAAAGCCCTGCACCCTCAGGAGGCGTTCCGGCGCAGGGGAGGGCGTTCCGGCACAGGAACGCCTCCTAAAAGTGACTGAGTGAAATCTACAAGATTTCACTTAGTCACCTTTAGGCCAATGCTGCGTCAAAACCCTGCACCTGCTTGAAGCAGGCGCAAGGCTTGACGCAGCATTGGGGAGATAGGGCCCCCCAGAGCATTGCTGGAGCTGCGTCGCGCTTGCGTTGCAGCTCCAGCAATGCGCTGCTTTTACGGCACAGATGCGTGACGCATCTGTGCCGTTTTTGCCACATGGTGCGCCGCTTTGTGAATGCGGCGCACCATGGGTGGCGGAGCTGCGGCGCACAATAACTGGCGCATCCCTGGGGATGCTCCAGTTATTGTAAATCTGCCCCAATACATTTAGCCAACGAGGGAGCACTTACTGATTAGACAGAAGAAAGTACTCCAGTTGAGTAGAGGTATTGCACAAAAAGATGGCATCTTCGTGGACAAACAAGCAGGGCGGGATTCATTCTGCCCCCTGTTAGACTGTTTTTTTGTGCCCTTCTGCCCTCTGTTAGACTCGTTTTCCCCTCGTTTTTCTGCCCTTCTGCCCTCTGTTAGACTCGTTTTTTCACTTGTTTTTGTGCCCTTCTGCCCCCTGTTAGACTCGTTTTTTGTGCCCTTCTGCCCTCTGTTAGACTCATTTTTCCCTTGTTTTTCTGCCCTTCTGCCCTCTGTAAGACTCTTTTTTTGTGCCCTTCTGCCCTCTGTTAGACTCGTTTTTCCCTTGTTTTTCTGCCCTTCTGCCCTTTGTTAGACTGCTTTTTGTGCCTTTCTGCCCTCTGCATCACCACATTATCACTCGGCGCTACCCCAGCATCACTCAGCACCACCACATTATCACTCAGCACCACCACATTATCACTCAGCACCACCACAGCATCACTCAGCACCACCACAGCATCACTCAGCACACCACATTATTACTCAGCACCACCACAGCATCACTCAGCACCACCACATTATCACTCAGCACCACCACAGCACCACTCAGCACCAACACAGCATCACTCAGCACCACCACAGCATCACTCAGCGCCACCACAGCACCAATCAGCACCACCACAGCACCACTCAGCGCCACCACAGCCCCACTCAGCACCACCACAGCATCACTCAGCACCACCACATTATCACTCAGCACCACCACAGCACCACTCAGCACCACCACAGCATCACTCAGCACCACAACAGCATCATTCAGCACCACGACAGCACCACTCAGCACCACCCCAGCATGACTCAGCACCATCCCAGTATCACTCAGTGCCACCACAGCACCACTCAGCATCACCACAGCACCACTCAGCACCACCACAGCACCACTCAGTGCCACCCCAGCATCAATCTGCGCAACCATTCAACAACAACTGGTTCCAATATGTTCTCTCAATGTTTCAAGCTTTATAACAAATGTTACAAAAATATGTTAATATTTCACTTCTCTTCTTGGATTTTCGTCACAATAAAATACACTGAACATAATCTTCACAAAAGTTATTTACAAAAGTTTAAGCTATTGCCATTATAAATTAAAATCACTTTTATTTAAGTATTAATTATTTAAAAAATTTAAAAGCCATTGTAATTTGTAATATCAATACATCTAAGTCACGTAAATACAAAACACGTTGCATTACAAATGCCGTAGGTGTGACATTTGCGAAAGTTATAACTATTGGCATTGTAAATGTCAAAGCTCTTAATTTAGCTATTTTCAAAACCAACACATAAATAAAAAAAATTGTCATTTACAAGACCAATAGCTCAAACTTTCCTAATGCAAGACCTATTGCATTGCAAATGCTTGTTTTTATATCTGTCATTGCTTCCTGTTGAGGTTTAATTTTCGTGACAAGGGTCAGAGCAGGGTCAGAGAATAGTTGCAAGTAGGCAACGAGGCACCAGGAAGCACTTACAGGCTTACAGCAGCAGGTGCCCAAGTTGAAGTTAATTTCTTTGTAACCCTTTTGTAAAAGGTTACAAAAAATTAGCTTCAACTTTTGCACCTGCTGCTGTAACCCTGTAAGTGCTTGGCTGAAAATTCGTACCCGCTGATTCTCGGATTTTACCGCGATTTCGCGAGATTCGCGGATCGCGAAATCCCGGAAAATCCGCAAATTCCACGAGCGGAACACATTTTCAGCCCATGCTTAGAGATGACACAGGCGGCCATCACTGATAGCCTGAATTAACAAACTGGACCCCCTTCGGTAGCATTGTAAGTACAATTTTGTTAGTTAAGGGATTAAGGGGCACATGAACCAAAAATCAGTTTTGTCATTCCTTAATAGTGAATATTAAGAAATCGCTATTACAGAATGGCAAAACAGAATGCACCAAAAAACTTGCGATATTTTAGCGAAGCAGTAAATACCGCAAATTCAAATAGCAATCCCGCTATTACCGATTTGGTAATAGCAAATCCGCTAATACAGAACCGCTAATAACGATTTGCCCATATTGCTGCATTGGGATGACATCACAACCAGGAAGTGAATTAGGGAATGCGCACACCTGTTCACAGAAAGAGAGTCAGAGGAGGAGGCAGACTAGTAGAGCTGAGCAGGAACACACTGTTTTTGAAGCTGAAGCTGTTTGAAAACAACAGCATGGCCACAGGAAAAGGGGACAACAAAGGTGAAGGAAGGGAAAAGAAGTTGAAATTCAGCGAGGAAGAACTGGAAATCCTCATTGAGGAAGTGGTATTGAGCCACGATAAGCTCTTTGGAAAACTGTCTCTGCAGGTTGCAGAGTCAGTTAAAAGAAAAATTTGGCTGGCTATCCAAGCAAAGGTAAATGATGTGGGGTCACACAGTGCCTAATCGCAGACCTGTGCAAGTGCTGGTATGACTTGTGCCACCGAGCTAAAAAGAGGGTAGCTGCAAGGCTTGCCGACGCAAACAAAACTGGAGAGGGACCATCTACAGAATGTGAAAACACACCCCTGGAGGACATGGTAGAATCCACACTGCAGCCACAGGTAGTTGTCGAATAACCCAGATTGACACCTCTGAACAAGGTGGTACCTCACAAGGTAAGACCACTGCTAAATATCTTTCAGTGTTAAATGTACCTAAAATCGCCCCTAATGCAGATCCTGTGTAGTGTAGCACACCCGAGTCCAATCCACCTTTTACCTGCAACACCCAAATGCATTATGGGAGTAGTATACAGACAAATATAAGGGTAAGGCAAGGAGGGATCAAAACATCTTTAGTGCAGCAGAGTACAGCAAGGAAGTGACTTAATTAGACTTTGTCCAAAACAAAAGGTAATTTTATTAGGCATTGGCATGCACTATGTCATAAACATGTGAACCAAAAAAGAACTGAACTTGCACTCTTTAAAATCACAGATGCAGCTACGGAGGAGAGTGACGTGGCTGATGTCCATGAGTCACAGGAACCAGATGCACAGTCTGACGGAGAACCAGAAGTGCCAGCATCCTCAACCATACATGCTCCCGCTCAATGCAGGCAAATAGTTCCACCACTGCCTGATGCAGAGAGTGATGAAGAGAGCCAAGCAGGAAATCCCACACAGCAGGCTGGCCATACACCACCACCACCAACAGAGGTACCAATGCGGTGCTGGTCTGTCCATTTCCGCAGGTGAAGGCCCAGGGCAATCAGGATAGTTGCAGAAGACCATGAGGCTGCTGCCTTGAGTGTGCTGGAGGACAAGCTGCTCAGGGTCCAGGGTCAAGGAAGAAACATGGGAATTATGCAGGGTCAACTGGGGACAATGGCAACGGACATGGGGGACATCCTTGACTGCCTGAGGGAGCTCACCACTGCTGTTGTGGAAGGGCAAAGGGCAAACACTGAAAACTTTGCAAGTGTTACAAAAGCTATGCATGAATTTTGCAGGGTCATCCAGGGTGACAATACCTCCCGTGGTAAGAGGCATCACAATTTGATGGTGCGCCTGGACGGTTACACCAGGACCATCAATAGGCTGAGCACAACAACAACTCAGCTTTCCCGTTATGCTGTCAGCATGCAAGTGGATATGAGCCACTGCTGCGGGGATGTGGCCAGGGGCCTCATCCAGGTCACTAATGCAGTGGAACAACTCCAGACTGCTGCAGCTGGTGGCAACAACGTTCTTGCAGGGGGGATAGTGAGGAGGCCTCCAGCCCCAGTAGCCTACTGGCACCTGTAACAAATCCCAGGAGGCGCATTACCAGGAGCAACACTCGCACAGAAGGCTCAATAATGGATGTGTCCGAGCCAACTCAGAGGCCCACAGGAGTGCGTGGCCGGAAAAAAGTTAAAACATGGACACGTACTATTCTGATGAGGTAACCATCAGCATGTACATTGTTCCCACTGACATTTAAGTGCCAAGGCAATGTCATATAACTATCTGTATTCACACTATACTTGTCTGCACCTGGTATGTGTGCATTAACACCACCACAATATTGTAACATTAAACCATTGAGCATCTACTGTGTTGTCTCGTGATTAACCACCTTAAAAGTAATGTTGCGTGATTGCTGCACTTCTGAGTCTTCCCTCTGCTGCATTTGGACCATATGCCGTTTGTGTTGGTTGTCTTGGCTGGATATTTACCTCAGGGTCACTGTCAGGGTCTTCCAGGGGAATGTCTCTATTAGTGGCTATGTTTTGCAACATGGCACACGTGGCGACTATTTTGCAGCAAGTCTCCGTTCTATACTGTAATGTACCCCCAGTTTTGTCTAGGAAGCGGAACCTAGATTTTAGTAATCCAAATGTCCTCTCAATCATGTTAAGTGTGGAGATGTGTGCCTCATTATATCACTGCTTACTTTGTGTAGTAGGATTTAGTGATGGGGTCAGGATGAAAGAGTGCACACCGTATGCCCTATCACCTACAGGATGCAAAAAGAAAATACATTAGTCACTGCTATGTGTCACCATCGCGTACAGGTGTGCAAGACAGTATTACATCTGTTTACCAAGCATATATCCTTCTCCAAATTCACCTGCAAGAAGACGTCTGGGTATGCCACTATGTAGGAAGATATAGGAGTCATTTGCACAGCCATGGTAACTAGCCACTATGTCTGTGATTGTGTTTTTAGAATTGCAGATTACTTGAATGTTCAAAGAATGTTAAGATTTTCAGTTTCTGTAAATATACTCATTCACTGAGGGGGGACAAATGGCTACATGCATCCCATCAATGCAACCAATGACGTGGAAAATGGGCAACATGATAAAAATCTAATTTAGTTTATTACAATTCCTGTGGTGTTGTGGGGAACCTAATGTGGTGGTGTAACCTCTGCAACATGTCATCAAGGAATGAGTTAAACAAATTGCAATAGGGCACTTTGAGAGACACCTCCAGCTGCAGCAATTACTCCCTGGAAGTTCCCTGGAGCTAGGAGGTGCAGAGAACATAGGACCTGCACATGAGTGGGGATGCATGTGTCCTGCGAGTCTGATGCAGTATTGGATCCAATTCAGCTATGAGCTCATAGATTGTGTCTGCATTCAGCCTATATTTATCATAAATCCCTTTCTCCATCTGCCCTAGCAAAGTAACACGCACTCTGAAAATGCGCTCCTGTCTTCTCCTCTGTACTGCTGCTCTTAGCCTCATCCTCCTTGCCATGACGTAAAGCGCTGCCATTGTGAAACATTCTGAGGCCTTCTGGGACTCTTCCAGTAGGTTGCTGATGATCAGCACCTGATTTGTTCAAATGTGAAAGGTTACCACCTGATAGAATTTGTTCTTATTTAATAAATGGTATTTGCGATTTATCACAAATTGGGTATTGGCGAATTTGTGATGAATAGGATTAGCGAATTCCTATTAGCGATTACTTAATACAGAATCGCAATTTCATATTCGATATTTAGGTAATCGCTACTTTTTGCAAATTTATGTGAAATTCTGCGGATGAGCTATTTTGCAATCGCAAATGTCCTTTTTTTGCTATTTGCAATGTTTGCGATCGCAAAATTGCTTGAAGCATGTGCCCCTAAGAGACTTACAGACGTAACTCATAGCCAGACTGGAAGTAAATAATTCGTTTGACACTGCAAATGTTTACTTTTATTATAAATTCACTTTATTGCTATTTTAGAATGCTCAGTTAGTAAAACAAGGAAGTAAGAGCAAAGATTACACGTGTTATATACTGACTTTTATACTTGTTGCTTTTTATACACTCCATGATGATTTTTATTCTGTGAACTGTTAAATTGCTTTTACATTTTTGAGTGAAGGATGTTGTCTTATGTAAAATTAGTATGGTTTTAGCTTACTATAATAAACTAATAAATAAAAAAAATGTAAAAAAAAAGAAATCTTACATAGCTGTTGGGGTCGCTATTAGGAAGGTAACGCCCCTTCCTAATAGTGAATCGCTAAACGCTATTTTGAAAGTCGCAAATTATTTGCGACTTGCAAAATAAGGTTAGTACATGGGCCACAGGATTTTTGCATGCGCAAACAGGTTTAAACCCCATATGCGCATGCAAAAATCCGTCATACATCAGGCCCTTTGTATTATCTATTTGAGCCTCTGTAAGCTTCTGGGGATTCACTGGACTCTGTGCACACTATATCTTAAATTAATTTAGTATATATAAAGCCAGCTTCCTACCCCATTGCCATAGGCTTGCATGTGTTCTTTGTTACCCACGCCTCCTTACTTGCTGTTCTTGTTTGGCCATGTGGTTGGCAGCTATTTTGTGTATCCAGTGTGCCTTTGCCATAGGCTTGCATGTGTTCTTTGTTCCCCATGCTTGTTGTTGTTGTTTGACCCTGTGGCTTTGGCTGGCAACTATTTTCTGCATCCAGCCTGTATGCTTTTCCCATATGCTTGCATGGATGTGAGGTATCAGTTCAATATTATGCTTGAGGATCATGTTAGAATGTATATTAAGAATATTATTTTTAGGCACAGTGCTTATATATTACATGCATTTTTGCTTTTTTTTAATTTTGGACCTCACTGCCTCACAATAGATTTCTACTCATCCTCTGATAAAAAGCATCAGCCATTATTGTTTTTAATGTTGATTTTTTAATTTTCTTTTTTATTTACGTTTTTTTCATTTTTTATTGTAATTTTTTTTTTAAAGTAATTTAAATATTTTGTAATGTTTTTTCATTATGTCTCAGTCATTTCAACCATCTATCTATCCAGCATAGGTGCACAGACACGCAACAGCATTCAGATTTTTAGGTATAATTCCATTACCTCCTGGACACCCTGGCTGCAGTGCACTACAGAAACATCAGCATCATTCATTTGAGTAAAGATTATTCAATTTCCTCTGGACCACATTTCCTGTCGTAGGCATACACTAACCTCTATTTTATAAAAGTTTAGTATTCTATTTACCCATGCAGTTCCCTGGGGGCCACAGTGTCTCCTTTAGCATATATGAGCATTAAGGAAAGAGCCCTATCTGTATATTCTGTATCCTGATGGGGAATGTAATTTTATGGTATGGTGGTGTGGTTTGACTTTAAAGTGGTGATTAGATTAATAACCAAGCACACTAATATTGCCTTGTCTGTACTAATCCAAATTACAACAATGACACATGTTACTAAATGTTTTTCTTGCTTGTTTGCTTTGAAGTGCAAAAGAGAAGACATATCACCTGCAGTACTGCCAAACAGAAGGCATGTGCAGTGATGTCACATGACAGTCCTTCAATCTGCTCGGCTTGTGCAGCTTCGTACAACTGCCAACTGAGAGCTTTAAGATGGCCCCAACGAAAGATACTTCCTAGAATGGGTCAGTGAGAAGAAGTAGCTTACCACCACCAGTGGCGTGCCAGCACAATCCTTTTTGGACCACGTTGTGTCCCTGCCGCAATGGCCTCCAGGGAGCAATCTGAGAGCAGCACTCCTGCAACAACAGCACAACTCTAACCTAAGCCCAAGTCCATGTTTGTCAGTGAGGCGACCACTCCCATCATGGCAAAGCTGATGAGAAGTGTTGTTGAATTGGATTTGTCCCTTTCACAAAGTAGTACCCAAACATTTCCGGAAGCAGAGCAAAGTGGACAGCAGCTACAGCCAGCAATAGTACATCTTCCTGATGTTGGAGCAGAGCAGGAGTGTGAGGTTACTGCTGAGCAAGAACCCCCTCCTTTAGAATCATTGGCTTCCAGATCTCCAGCAGGGAAAAGGAAAGGTACTACTCCACCATCTTCTCCTAGCACCACTTCTGACAATGATGAAAGGGACATGAAGTGGACCCCAGCAGAGCCCGGGAGATGCCAGGGGAGGCAAGGGAAAAGAAAAGCTCAGGAAAGCTTAAAATATTTAAAAGGGATGCAGAGGAGAATGATGACGAGCTAGTCATTGCGGAAGGTGATGCAGAGGAGTCCAACATTGCTATTCAACCTGCTCCAGGGGATTTGGCACAGATAGCACTACTAGCTCTCATATTTCCAAAGTCCAAGCTGAGAACTGCAATACTACCATAGTAGAAATATATACTGCAGCAAGGCAATCTACAACATGCCCACCTTTCTTCTTCAGGTTTTGGCGGTGGCCAAGTTAAAAAGTAGGTCTCACCAGTTTAGGACTTTTTTACGAATAGCGAAGAGGGGAAGCACATTGCAGTATGCACCATTTGCAACACCCATGTTCATCTAGGTAAGCATGGTACACATTTTGGTACTGAAGGTTAAACGACCCATGTGAGAAAACACCACACAATCAAGTGGGAGCAGCACCGTAACAAATTGCTGGACATGGTCATGGTGGTGAAGGTGAGGATTGCCGGGGAACATCAGCTACAAGTCCAATCACAGTAAGAGTTGATGATGATTAGTAAGAAGAGGTTGACATTCTCACACAAAGCAGCTCTGTCCTCTGTAGTGCACCAGCAGAATTACACCCCTCCACGACTTCACAATGGCACAAGATTTGGAGTCAGATGGAGACAACATGGCATACAGTGACTGCCACACCATGACACACACTAAGTCTACCACCACCCACTTTTCCAAAGGTGCCTGGATCAGTGTCCCCAGAAAAGAAGTAAAAAATACAGGCTACTATTATGGGCAAGTTCATGCAGGAGGGACCCTATGACCACAACCACCCAACAGCTCATTTGTACAATGGAAAGCTCACAAAAATGTTAACGCAGGACTTCCTCCATTGTTCTTTTGTGGAAGAAGTGGAATTCTTAGAATTTGTGGGAGCCATCTGCCTGAAATGCAAACTTCCAAGTTGGACTATTTTGCCAGAGTTGTTGTTCCTCCAGCACTGCATCACAATGTCCTGCAATTGTTTGGACAAGGTTTTCAGCAAAGTGTTGGCCACACGATCCACCGGACGACAGACATGTGGACCAGTTGTCAGGTGAATGATTACATGTACATCACAGCACACCGGATCTTATTTTGCGTCTGTAAAGCAAAAGATATCTACAAATTTTAGTCCCGAAGAAAGTTTTAAGAATGTTCAGTGGTCATGTTCGCAATGGAGAAATCACATACATCTGTAAACATCTTTGACAAATTTAACATCAAGGTGTATGAATGGCTGCAACCAACAGTTCTCAGAATTGAATTTGTTGCCATGGACATTGGCCGTAACATAGTCAAGGTTGTGTAAGATGGTGGCTATTTCAGGGTTCTGTGTTTGGCCCATTGCATCACCCTGGCGGTACAAGACTTTCTAAAACAAAAAAGAAGACATATCCAGCAAAATATTGACCACCTCCAAAAGAATCTGTACTCATTTTAGTCATTATTTTAAAGCCCAGAAGCAGTTGCAGATTATTTAGGGAGCTAATAGAGTACCAGTTAAAGTCCTAATGCAGGAGGTACCAACACACTGGAACTTGGCCTATTACATGTTGCAATGTTTGTTTGAGTAGTACAAACAGATCAATGAATATGTCCTTCAAAGAGGATGTGATGCAGTTGGGAAAGCTATGACCATGGATGTGGAGAAAGGGGGCCTAGCCAAATCTTGACACAGATGCTACTCGCTTTTGAAATTTTCACATGGGAAGTTAGCAAGGCATACAGTACGATAGGTGAAGATATCCAATTGCTGTATCTGCTACTGGACCAGCTAAAGAAGGTATTTGAAAGGCTTGGCCCCACAGGTGTGACCGAATACACAGAAGTGCATGCCTTGGTTGAGAGCTTACATATTTGATTGGCTTCCAATTCAAGGTTGCAAGACAACATCATCTTGTGTCAAAAAGTATATCTGTGCCACATTATTTGATCCACAGTACATACAAATTATGACCACTTTCATTCCTTTTTCTGAAGGAGATGTTTCAAAATACAAGAGGTGGATTGTTGAGCAAGCCGGAGACCTGGAAGAAGAATGACTGAAACTTAGAGTCCTATCCTGCAGTTCTGGGGTACCACCTTCGACTTCCAGAGAGGGCAGTCTTGTCTCACAGCAGCCAAAAATACCATCACCAAAACACCAGCAACAGAAGGACTAGACCGAAACTCTGCATTGTATTGGTTTTAATTGGCAGGGCTTAAGTCTAGTGCAGAGGCAATTTCAATAGAGGTCAAGCAAGTGGCAGCACCAATGACCATCTAGAGAATGTTCCAGGACTATCTGAATGATTCAAAAGATGTCTAATTGGATCAAAACCCATTGATGTATTTGTATGGGAAGATGCAAAAATGGCCAGAGTTCAGCAGGCTGGCAATAAAGTATCTTGCTTGTTCTGTAGCTAGTGTGTCTTCTGAGCCTGTGTTCAGTGCAGCTGGTGCAGTGAGAAGGACCAGTCACTTGCATCAAAATGTGGGGAGATTGACTATGATCAAAATGAACCAACATTTTATACCAAACAATTACACTGTACCTGAAACAGAACAGGAGGAATATTAACCTCTATGGTCCACTCCTATGATTCTTCTGTTTGTCATTCACCTAGGGGGCTGCCCCAGAAGACCATTTGATTTGAAGACTGCCAAATTCCAATCTGTCACTTGCATCAAAGAGGATATAGTGTGCCTACCACTGTGCGTGGATTGGAACAGGTAACCATGGTACCAATGAGTGATACATAAATAAGTGATTGTGAGTGAAGATTGATGATTCATGTGGTAACAGACAGTGAGGGAGGGTGTTCAAATGCAATTTAGGAACTTGATTGAGATGATTTGCAATGTTTGGGGCCTGAATGATGGGTGATAATTTTTTTCCAGGAAGTGATTGACCATTTCACACTTAGCCAAATTTACTTGCTGGGTCAACTCTTTTTTTCTGCTTCTTCAGAGACCAGAACAGTCATTTTAGTTAACAAACAAAAACCTATACAAAACACTGCAATTCTGTTTCTCTACTTGTTCATCAAGAGCAGTACACTACATGGCTATCTTGCTTGGGTCATGACTGGGATGGAGTTATTCAGAGTCAGGAAGAGGATAGAAGAACTCAGGGTTGGACTACCTCTTCAACAGCTAGAAGAAAGAAGTTATTGTCTTCAAAGGGAAACCATGACACTGAGGCCTAGTACTCACTATATAGAATGGAGAGAGGTGTATTTATTTATGAAATGCTGCTGAGTGTGTGTTGCACTGGTGGCAAGAGTGAAACTGAGTCCTCTTGAGCTTTGCTCTGCATCTGAGTCATCTTGGTACACTTCTCATGAAGCTTACGCTCCTTTTGTCCTTCTCCTTCACTCTAAAATACAGTTTCTGTTTTAAAATCCACAGGCCTTCTCATCTCCTGCATGAAATAAAAGGGGAACAGCTGAGCTCAAAACTCCTGCTTACCTACCGGACCAGTCCAGACAGATACCCAAGAGTAACGGATATTCCCAAGAAAATGCAGATGCACAGCCTAATTCCGGAATACAGTATCATTTGTATTTCACAATCATATTTTTAGAACTGGGTGTGTTCACTGCTCCATAATTTGATTTTTTTAAACCCAGAAGACATAACATGTAAATATCTAAACAACTTGGGTCTCTAGAGCAGAATGACTGTTTGCAATTCATTTAGCTGTACTGTATCATTCTCGTTCCTTCGCTTCCTTCCTCAACAAACTAATGACGATGATATGCTGTTTATTGCCCAGACGAGTGTTGTCCTTGTGTAGTGTTTGTCTTTGTCACCCTTTTCTCCAATTCCCCTTTCCCATCCATTCATCAAACTCCTAACCTTCTTGCCCAGGCTGTGCAATTCATTGAGGTGTGACTTAATTTACAACATTAATGGATCTCACTCTTGGTGGGGTGAATGTGTGAAAGCGACACCAACTCACCTTAAGATCTAGTATTGCACAGGCAATAGACCACACCGGCCCCATTTACCCACCTGCACATAAAAGTGATCCATATTCCATATATAGAAGAACATCAGTCGTCAGTATCATCATTCAGGCCTTCTGTTACATAAACACTTAACTTTGTCCACTACAGACTTTGAGTTCACTTTTCATGATTCAAGTATTTTGTAACATTAGATATAATTACATACTAGTTCCCCATTGCAAATAAGGAGTTACTCTTGCTATGTTACTTTCTCACCATCAATTATTTTTGTTGTGTCATGTAGAAGCCTGGTCTCAATTCTTTGTAAAGCTATGATATATTGTATAACCCGCTAACTCAGTGTTTTTAATTCACCTGGGTGGGAGTGGGACCTCGTTTGTGAAGTTATGAGGCCTTCCCTATTATTGTTTCATCTATATGCAGGTAAGAGAACTATGTAGTGAATTGAACTAGTTAAGTTAGTAAATAAGCAAGTAACTGCTACTGCATAGTAAATCATTTATCTAGGTTGTTGTTGGCAATATAGGTCATGGCAGCACCCCCCCAAATGGTCAAGATAGTTACAGAGGTATATCTAACTATAACCAACAGGTATACACTTTATAAGCAGATTAGAAAAAGCAGGCTGCGTAAAAAGGCAGGGGTGCAAAGTAAAATTCAAATACAAGTCGACTACTTCAGGCATAATTCATAAAGAAATAAATGTTTCCCCTTTTTTTAGAATAAAAAACTACCCTTTCCGCCCATAACAGGCCCACCCCTGTCCCCCAAAAAATGGACCCATCCCCATTCCACAACCAATGTCCAACAAATATCACAACCCTGTCCCAACTGCCTTTTCAGCCTCTCCATCCACAACAAGTTCCTCCCAGCATGGTTCCGTTTTGGACCGGAGCTTGTCCAGGCTCTGCGCTTTCCCGTCCAGACAGCTCTCCACACTCCTCTCCATTTGTCTAGCCACTACAGGATGGGCCGCAGCGGTTCCAGTCAGGGCCCTCGACAGCTGGCAGCGGTGCCGCTGATGAAATGGCTGAGAGGCTAGAGGCTGTGGCCGACTGGCTGCACTGGGCCCTGGCTGACAGGCTGCTATTTCAGCATCTTCTTCCTCATCCTCCTGGGCCACCATCTGCAGATATATTCCAGCTGGATAAGGTCCAGCCTCTGCCACTGCAGCCAGGCCTATCTCCTGCCTATTGAATGCTACTGGTGGACCAGCAGGAGTAGCTATATCAAGAAAAACTAAATAAAAAGACACATTTTAAATAATGCTCTGTGCAAACAATTGTTTAAAATTAGTGGGTCGCACAGTAGCAGTACTGTGGTGGTCCTCTAGCGCCATTGGAATTTGATGTGATTATGATTAGGAGAGTTCAAGGCCCATTTTATATTTTACCAATACATACCTCACATAAAGAGCACTGACTGTCTGGTAGGAATGCATTAAGGCAGAATAACACCGGACTAACAAACTTGCTATTTTTATTCTTATAAAGGTTTTTCTAGTAACTAAACAGACACAGTGAATAGAAAAATAATAATAAATTACCTCTCATTACAGAATAAGGCATTATGATCTATGGAGTACAAGTTTTGTTGTGCTAAAGTAATGGAGGCATGCTAGCCAGTACTTAGGGTGCTTTGCTACTCTCTGCTGGGGCAGCTGTAGTTGATAAATATCTACCTTTAATTCAAATGGCCCTGGTGTTCTCTAAATGCCTTTCACTTTCTACCTTGACTCCAAAGAAGCAGATGAATAATAATCACCTCATGCATAAAATGCAGATATAATCCTGTCTGTAGTAAGTAGACATTGGGGAAAGCAATGCACCGCACTGCAGGGAACGGAACAGGCTATACATCTTTTTTTCGACACTGTTGTCACAAAATATCACATATACCAAACCTGAAATCAAATCAGGCACTTAGTCCCACTTTACTCACTGCCCTCGCCCACCACCACAAATTATTTAAAAAAATGTAATTTTCTCGGCAGTGAGGAAAGGAAACTTGACTAACTGTACTGTAGGTTAAGATAACGGGATTAGGCGGTTAGGTAGAACTTTTGATATAGAATGAATAGAGGGGTGTCACTGATCATTGATGTGCCAAGTGGCTTATCCAGTCACTGTAGTTAATGAAAGTCGAAAGGGAAAAATCTGAGCAGGCGTAAAACAAATTTGTTATGGGAAAACATTAAATATATTTTGAAATCACTTCCCATGGCCATAAAACGTGGCACATGCCGAAAATGGATTTTTCAATTTTCTTGGTAGCCTGGGACGGAAAAACTTAGGAAAGAATAAAGGAGTTGAGTACTATGAGGTGACTGAGTGGGCGAAGGGAAACACACCTTGTGTGTTCGGATTGCAATGCATTGAGAAATTTGTAACTGCTGCATTAACTGAAGCAGGCGCACATTGCACAGCCAACACTGTAGTCACAAAGTTGAACCATATTGCCCTTAGGTCATTGGCGCTGAAATGCCATGGGCAGGGAGGGGTGTGATGAATGATGATGGGTGGGATAGATATCAGCCTCGCTTAACAGACACAGTGAGTCAAGGGAGTAGAACAGAATAAAAAAAATCCCTTACTTTTGAACCAAAGCTTTGATAACCACAAAGCAAAGTAAGCAAAAGTAGGTAAACAGCATGCTCCCCTCCAGAGGAGCGCCCTTGCTCATTCATCCAAGCAATCCAATTATTCAATCATCCTTTAATTCTTCTATATTCACCCATAAACCATATGATTTCAGTTTTACTTTCTCTCATCCAATCTTTCACCAAAATTTCCAATCCATCCATTCAGTATCCGCCCTTTCTTTCAACCATCCTTTCACCCATCCATCCCTTTACCCAATACCTATCCACGCACTTTTCCACCCACCCATGCATCCTTTCACTCATATGCTATTTTACTCATTCTTTCTTTTAGCCTTACGTTCATTCCTGTTACCCTCAAGCGTCATTTTGAGCATTCATTTTGTGAGCTTTTGCTGAGTTGCAGATAAAAGATAGAAGAGGCAACCACCGCTGAAACTGGTAAAGCGGGGTGTTCAGTATCATGAAGATGCCCTTTTAGCTAGTGAGTATAATTGTAATTGTCAATAAACAAGCAATGTGACTTAACACTGCCTGTCCCTGCCACGTCTTCTCCCCCTCCATCTGACTCCCCTCCTCCTGCAGCAACACTTGTGGTCTTGTGGCCTTCTCAACAAACATATATGGTGAATATTATTTATAATACTAATTTACTTGTTCCTTCCATATTCAGAGTAGACAGTAGAGTACCAAAACTTTGTTTTAAGTCTTACATACCACAAGATATGTAGGAGAAAGGGAAAGATTACCAACAAAGCAGAACATAAGTGAACTAGAGACTAGTACAGTTCGGAAAAAGTCAGCTACCAAAAAAAACATGAAATCAGGGAAAAAAGATTTTGCAGGGATAACAGGAATGAAACAGATATTGGATAGGGGAGTCGGAAAAAATGGCACAATATACAAAAATAAACAAGGTGAAATGTAAAAGTAGCATACTGGGCAGAGGAAAAAGAGCTGCTCCATTGTGCTTTGCACATGTGGGTTTGTATCCTGTCCTTATCGCTATGTGAAAGGAAGATGGAATGTAAGGGTTTCAAAGCAACTTTATTTCTCGCAAGCAATACCAGGCTCAAAGCAGCAACTCCCATCCTGGAAACTAGCACCAACATTCCAATACCCCAAGATTTTATCCTAAGCCCACAACAATCATAAAACCAACATTAGGGAAATAATAATAATAAATAATAGGATTTTATTAAGCTAAGTGGAGCATCTCTTTCCGAATCCTCCTCTGAACTGCCCCTTTTCTTGCTCTTAGGTGATAATCTAAAAAATAAAGAACATTTAAACAAATCAGATTAGTGGAAGAGTTCATCGTCCCAAAATTATTTTGATAGTAAAACGCAGTCACATTCAACATATCTCATACAGATCGCCTTTAGTACTAGATTCAAGACTGTTGTTTAGTTGGCCATACATAATCCTAAAATCCCTATTCCAAAGTTCCTCAACAAGACCTACATTGGGAACTAATGCATTGCAATGAATGATCTTTGATTCTATTCCTGTTCTGAACACCCTAGATGGACCAACTCAGTGGCATATTTACAAGGAAATGGCAGAGCGCTGTGCTGCAGCAAATTTTACAGCACCAAGCTCCGCCATTTCCAAAATGAAGGGATGCACCACATTTACAACAATATGGCACACCTTTGTGTTTTCCCTAGTGCTGGAGAAAAAATAGCTGCCTAGTGCCAACACAAACACCCTTGCACCATAGTGCATTGCAGGGAATCATTGCAATCAATAAAGTAAATCACTGTGATGGATGGGGGAAAAGGAAGGAAGGAAGGAAGGAAGGAAGGAAGGAAGGAAGGAAGGAAGGAAGGAAGGAAGGAAGGAAGGAAGGGAGGAAGGAAGGAAAGAAGGAAGGCAGGAAGGAAGGAAGGAAGGAAGGAAAGGGGAAATTAAATACAAAATATGTAGAGAAAAAATAAAATGTACAAAAAGTTACTAAAACACACAAAAAATGAAAAAAACAAAAAATACAAAGACACATAAAGACACACATAGAATAAAAAAAATTAGGGATTGATTAATTAGAAGGGCGGAAGATTAAAAGGATTAAGAGGGGATTCAAAAATAGGCCCAGCACCGTGAACAAAACAGAAAACAAGATTGTTTCGCCAATGTGAACCGCGTGGCGCCATTCACGCACAATTTCCAACAAGAGGATGCACTCCATGTTGAGTTTGACATGAAACACAACATGAACAGGCGTGCCAGGAAATTCCACCCCATTGCAGAACAGTAATTCAGCTGAGTTCTTCGGTCACTTTGCAAAGTTCTGCATCGCGCGACTCCGCAAACTCTTCCCAGGCCTAGTAAAGGTTGTATAAGGTTCAGATATTCTTCAAAGATATATTCCCATTTAATTAATAAAAGGCTTTTGTCTATCGACCCATAGAAGAGGATGTCTGCAATCTCTCAAAAAAAACTGCCAAAATCTCTCCTTAACATCAGGGTGGGCACATATCTTGAACTTTCTTTGGTACAAAAAAAGCCTTATATTTTTCTGACAAAAATTAAATAATTCCAAAAGCAACAATAATGCCAGGTTCAGCTGATATTTCACATTCACATTTCCCATAGAGCTGAAGTGACTAGATCTCGGGCTTGGCAAAAACTAGAGAAAAAGAATGGTACTTAAGTGGCTCCAAAGAAAATTCAGCCATAATTAAATTTGATTTGGTATCCTTCATCTTATCATTGGGTAACTAGTAACTTCCTGAACGACAAGAAAGATTATGGCAAAAGGGTGATGACAAAAATATTGTTGTGGTAGACCAAGATGCTGCCTCCCTAATCAGACGTGAAGTTAATGAGCCGTCATCAAAAGTTCTGATCACTTCAGGAGTCTTCTCCACTCTCTTACACAACTTAGGCCATAAACTAACTTTCTAGTCTCAGAAAACGACCACAATTTGTGAGTCTGCCTTTTGAGACTATAAAGGTAGTTTGCAAACAGACCTATATACTATTGTCAGTTCACAAATAAGGAATTGTAAAGGGTCATAGACCATCCTGCCTGATAAATATTCATTAGGCAGGTTGCGGGTTGTAACTCATTGTGATTGGCCCCAATCACAGGGATACTGACCTGCAAGAGGCAACAGACCACCATCTCTAAGATACATTTTCAAAAAACTGTTCTTTGTAAAGCAGCTTGATTTCCTTAAGAATATAGGGATGTGCTTTTTGAGAAAAAAAAGAGAGGGCAATGGTCCCCTGAATCACTGCTTAGTCTCCTAAAACTTGTACCCCAATTCACAAAGGGGAATGGGCCCAAAGGGTACCCCTCCCATTTCACAAGCAAGTTACTACCCCAACATGGGAATCTCCAGCTTGTAAATGGTTTGCAACCAGGAATTCTAGTGACAAACCATTGACACCCAGGGTACCAAATCGCTATTTGAAAGGGACACACAAAAACACTTCTCAAATATCAATTTGTAAACCATTTCAAATCCATTTTAGGAGTCAGTATAAACTTACAGACTCTTAAAATCGGTTTGTACACAGTGAAAATGTTTTTTGTGGTTACAAGCACAACCCATAAACTTAGTGAGTCACAGGAGGGGATCAGAGGGCAAGATTCTCACTGAAACATGTGTAAAGGTCTAACCAATTTTAAGATTAAAAAATATGGTATGCTGCCGCCACTACTTATGTGCTCACCCAGGACAGTGACAGTAGTGGAAGTTGACCAGTAAGGTGACAAGTTTCAAATAAATTCTAGGAAAATACACATTCATTAGGTGGAGCACACTATTGACTGTGGACCTGATGTACAAAGCACTGTTTGTAAAATACTAGTCGCAAATAGTATAAACCAATAATTTGTATGTACTAATAGATTTGTTTACAAATCTCCCATTCTGAACGGGTTGCTATTCAACCTTCCTCATGAATATTAATGAGGTACTTCACAAATTTTGTGACTGGATACTTTTATAGAGATAGTTCCCTTTTGGGACAGCAGGCCTCCATGGTTGCGATCATATTTAGATATAGTAACAATTTTTTTTTTAAATGAAGCCTGTTTTGCTTAAAGAAAACAAGACTGCGTTTAGTCAGATAAAGTGTACTTCTTTAAAAAAGTGTGTTTGAGAGGTGGCTGTGGCCCCACGAGCCACTGCCTTCTCCCAAACAATTGTTATTTAAATTCTCAGAGAGGTGAGTTCCCATAGGGACTCTACCTCATTTGTGAACCCATTACCACCGGAAGTTAATTTTTCAATATTTTGCAACCATACTAAGGTTGCAAATATTAATACATCACATAACAATTCCCAATATATAAGGGAATCCGACAGCACACCTCTTCCAAATTGCAAATTGATATCCATTAGCAGACCTATTTTAGGAGCCAATAGAAAATGACCAACTGCTAGTTTGGGATTAATACATAGTAACATCTATTTAGAGTTCACAAACACACCTATCTTGCAAATCAGTGTTTGCATCTGTAGGACACGGTTTTACATTAGGCTGTGTGTTCCTTTTCATCTATTACCGGAGAAAAGAAAATGCTCCAATACATATCACTGGTGCTTGAAGCTATTCACCAAGCCACTCGTGAGGACATTGCATATAGCAGTATTTTTCCTTAGTCCAAATCAGAGGAGAAAACACTTAATGAAACATCCAGACATCAATAATGTGTATCCTCATTATTTTAAGCTGCGTGGATTCCATTCAAGCACACAGTTGGGTTTACTCAATGCACAAAGGAAGGAATACTGCTATATCAAGCCCACATGCTCTGTTCCTTTGCACTCCAGTAAGCTAAACACAAAGAAAATAAATGATTTACCATACAAAGCTCCATGCAAGGACTCAACAATACACCCAAACAATAACAAAAGCACTGTGTGTGATCTCACAAGCTCAACATTAGAGCAGAAACTCTTCAAAACCATTAAATTATGCATTACCCCTCTCCCTCTACCTATCAACCCACACAGCAGATAATCTTTGAATGACAATGCATATTTGTAACTTAATTAGGTATCATCCCAGAGCACACCATCTGTCACATTTATTTTAGTTTGCTGCTGAGGGTTGCAAAAAAGTTCTCAGATGCTGGGAAGTGACTTTTTTCGATGCAAAACATTTATCAAGTATATTTAATTCCTAGACAGATTTGGGCCTTGTTCCAATTCATATGATTTCAGTGAGGCGGCATCTCCCAAATCTGTGCCAAGTTTCTTCTATGTGGTGTAATTTCCGTGCTCTTCTGCACCTACCTTCTGAAACTCAAGTAGTCGATTTCTATAAAAGGTTCACACCAAGTTTATGTATTTTCTTGCTAATGCATTTTGGAAACCAGTTCTTCCAGATGTGTGATTTATAATAAATCACACTGCTTATTTTTTCAGCAACTTCTCCCAAAGCCAATGAATTTTGTTATATATGTAATCAAAATTTGTGGCTGAATCAAATTATTCTCAAAGGACCTTTAAAAAGGAAAGTGACTATTTATCTTGTCATCAGCCAAATAGTACCTAATCTCTGCTACTTACCAAGCGAGTTTGCAAAAACAACAGGTGATGGACCGAATGAGGATCAATGTCACACATTCAACCCAGTCAAAAGATCTGGGTCCTAATCCATCGTTTTTTTGCAAGCAGCCAGCAAAATAATACATAATTTCAGTTGTTTAACCAATCACAGTAGAGATGATGTACTATTCAAACAACGCTTGTGTTATGTAGGAATCTAGGGCCCGTCAGGGACTACCCCCTGCTTGAATATCAATTTATCCAAGAACTCCTGGAGTTTTCAAGGAACTGAGGCACTAGTGACGATATTATGTCCAATCTTACTGCAAACTCGGCACCTTCAAAGTATAAATATGCCTACATTTGCCCAGTCAAACACAAGGTGGTTTAGGAGCAGATCAATTAACTACTTGCCCGACGCCCTGCTGCTGCAAGTGCCGAAGGAAGCCGACCCTCCAACAGACGCGCTGAGAAGACGCTGTTTTTTCTCTTGCCGACAAATCCAGCTCCGGGGTTTCCAGGCTACCCTTGCGGGTTGCTGGGAGATCAAGTCCTGAGAGAGAGATAAAAGACCTCTTTCATTCTAAAACCAAGGTACGGAGCTGATTAGACCCTTAGAGAATTCTTGGCAGAAAATTACTAGATGAAAGCTACACCACACTTACTCCTCCCTCGTACTAGACTTAGGTTAGGTACACCGGGGTAGGCATATTTTAGAAGCACCAGTTGAGTACTTTTAGCTACTATTTTATCACTGTATGTATTTTATGCATTTTATGTATTCTATGTGTATGGCTTAGAAACCATATCATGCTCTTTCAGTACTATTTTATAATACTATTCGTATTATATGCATTGTACTTCTTAACTAGCATTTCAATTGTAGCAGTGCATTTCTTATGCTTAAGAAATAAGACTGTTCAAAAAATACTTTTATTGAAAACACCTGTCTCTCTGTTTCTAAGCTACTCTGGTGAAACGAAGCATGCACATCTGACTTAGTAAAATAGACGTCTTTTATTTCTGCGACTCTAGAGATACTTTTTATTCTGGAGAAACAAAGTTGTCATGTTATATGGTTGTCAGAGACTAATCCCTTTTTGTACTTTTGAGAAAGTTTCTAGTGACTTCTGAGCTAGCTGGTATTCACAATTAAGTCTAATATATTCAGCAGAGACCTAGTCGACTTAAGTCCTATGTCTAAACTGCAGGATATATTATTCCAATGTGCAGAGCCTATTGGGAATATAGGAACTACACTACATGGCGCCCAACGTTTGGTAAGGCGATAATTTAACGCTAGATACTAGAGTAATTCAGTCGTGCTTTTCACACAGACCCCTTTTCTCGTAAAAACTTCAAAAGACATCTGGAGTGGGTGAAAAGATAATATCCGCCAAAACTGAGTAGGACAAAAAATCCTATGCATTAGTTTTTGGTTTGTTCAACGTTGAAGGATACAGTGTTCCAAAATATTGTGCACCTAATCTTTGTTTCCTTGAAACTTGTCCTGCAAACTCTCAGCCGACTAAAATGTCGGATAGTGATGCCGAAATAGAGAGAGCTGCAGCAGCAGCTCAAGCGGCTTCAGATGACGCTGCTATCTTAGAAAATGACACGGATGCTATACTGCTCCCGGTAAATGTAAGGAAAAGTATAACTTACAGACTCATAAATAATGGAGAATCATCAAAAGGTGGCAGGGTAATCTTTGTCATAGAGGCACATGAGTATCGGCAGACAGAGGTATTCTATTCATGGATTCAGTTTCCAGTAGCTAATGCAGGAACACATGAGTTCTACTACTACAAAGCAGAGGAACCTCCAGCGAAATACATTCCTTTCGAGGACGTTGAAATTCCATTAGCTTACCAAAAGCATCAGCTCTGGTTTAAAGGCGCCCTAAAAAGTGAATATATCGCAAGTCCTAGGACAGGGTAATACAATGTGAGAGAAAACCACAATCAGCTAAATCATGTCTTTTCTGAGAATTTATTTCTAGAGTGAAGTCCTCGTATGCCTTTATTTCAAAGAAACGTTACAACATAATATTGTCTGTTGGCGTTTTTCCTTGAAACGTTATAAGGTAACTGATTTATTACACCTTAATGAGAATGCGCGCTAGTATATTTTGGCCGTATACAAGAGCAGTCATTTGTTATATTTTGTTATATTTTCTGTTTCCCTATTGGTAGTCCCATTCGGCATTTTTACCATTTCACTGAATATCAACGTATATATATTTGGCGCAGATCTGGAAAGGTTTTTATTCCTACTACATAACCTCGATAGGATCACCACCACTAAGGTAATAATGTAAAAATATTCTGTAGGTTCTTTAGGCCGTTCAAACAATAATTCCACTAGAGACCCTTTAAATAACATCACGTTCCTCTATTTGTAGGTTCTTTTTTCTTGGGGACTTGGCCATGATCCAGTCTCTTCGTTTTTAATTGTCTTGGTTTATAATCAGAGTAACTCATATATATGTTTCACAATAATTATACATCCATGTAAATTGGCATTGTTTTCGCTGTTACCTATTTTACAGAACGTTTAGAAGGAACATATGGACCAATCCTAAAGTTTGTGTTTCCATTCAAACAAGTGAATTACACACTACTGTGATCTAACTTCAAATAAGAAGTAAGTGTGGTGTTCACGCTATGACCCTTGAACTCTTATAGGTATATGGCCTTCTCTTCTGTATGAACTGAATAATCTAGGTCTATGCCTTTATGCTTTCCTCTACTATGAAAATGAGCATTCAGATGTTGGTTGCATATATGTCAAAAAAGTTTCAAACTATTTAAGACTTTTATTACTCAGGGAATTTGTATGTACTTGTCATTGTGTTTTTGAATGATGTCTTCAGACAAAAAAAATCCCTTTTTTTTTTATAAAACTGTATTATTAATTGTTTTTAGATAAGTCAACATAGATGTTTGTTTGTACTCATGATAAAATCATCTAAGCTAAAGTAATCGTATAAAACAACTAATGACACAACGTTATTATTAGACCTTGAATGTTTTTTTTCATATTTCTTAGGTAAAATCAGCGGCTTTTTTCCTGAAGAAGGCGTTTTCAGTACGCCGAAACGCACGTCAGACAAATATTAGTGATAAAGATTGCCACCTTCACACATTGGCTTACAGTATATTAAATGATAATGAAATGATTATATCCAAATGTGGAATGTATTACTAATGTTGTTTTTAAATGTATATTGTTATTTTAATAATTAAATATATCATATGGTTTTACATGTTTTCTGGTCTACTTTTCCGTGTTTTAACAAAAAAAATATATTAAGTTTATCAATTCGGTTTGACCTGATATAATTGCCTAGCAAGTTTTTCTCTCACATTAAAGGCGCCCTAAAACATCAAAATCACATTACCAGGCTCGGTCCACTAGGTAGACCGGGAGCAACATGGCCGGTACTAGCCAGCTATACACCACATCCAGACATTGAAAGGATGTCAGATGCAGAATAGTTAGCTCAGCTAAAACAGTTAATTAAAATACATAGCCAATTGGTCATGCGGACATTAACAGTCCAACCAGCTGTAAGAATTCCACAGCACACCCCTCACCAGGGGAACACAAATAAAATCACACCACCGACTATACAGTCAGTCATTGGTAAACTACCAGCAAAACCGGAACAAATTCCGTTCTGGTTAGCACAAAATATTACTCAAATAGAGGCAGTATTTCCTGATAGTATGCCTCATGATAAGCACAGGATTCTGACAATGTGTTTACCTATGGGGATTTCACCACACAAAGAGGATTGTGACACTTGGGGCACAGTCTTTGCTTCAATCTACACTAAAACACATGGGGTTCCGTCCATGGTGGTAATACCAGATGTTCTAAGACAGATTCAAAATGAATACGGTCCAGAACCGGCTTTAATCTAGGTATGAAATTACTGAAGGATTTCAAACAGGTCTCGGCTATACTATTAGCCAACATTAGAGGTGAAGCAGCATCAGTGGCAATCTGCCAGAAAATAATAGAAACAGACATTACTGAGCAACCATATGAGCTTGCCAGAAATATTGAAAATGGAGAACTAGGTAGAGATAGTTTGGGTGGGAAACCACTAAAACCACAACTAACAGAGAATCCTGAAAAAATGTTTATAAAAAAAATCTCACTACTCTTAAAAAGAAGTGGGAGAACACTAAACAATTGCTTCCTAGAGAGAAGCATTCCCAGTCCAGAGGAAGATCTCCTCAACGAGGAGGTAGGTCTCCCCAACGGGAGCTCTCTGAAAAGAGGTACAACCTCAGAAATAGGGATACCTTAAGAAAACCTGATAGATATCAAGATAATGATACACGTTCCTCTCGTACCTTTCAGACTTCACTGCAGAAATCAGAAAGAAGAGGATGGTCAGAACAGAAAGAAGAACGGGTGAAGTTCAAAGATGAACAGCACGTTCCAAAAAATAAGAAAACTCAATACACCAAGAAGAAGGTAGCAAGTGTAAAGATCAGATATGCTGAGGATTCAGAGGACACAACTCAAGAACGGGGATTGGGCTCAGACAATGCTAGACAGTGCAGAAGAAGTGACCATAGTTCGCAAGATCCTGAAGGATCATCTGGAGACAGTGGACTTGAATGCAATCCATAACAGCTAAGGTATTAGGTCGGGTGATGGGTGGGTCAAACATCTAATAAGTGTCCAACGTAGTCTTAACAATCTGCCAAGAAATTCTCTGGATGGAGTCACTCCGTATGAACTAATGTTTGGTACTAGAATGATAATCGAAGACCTCGGTTGTCAGACTTCAGTGGTCGAACAAAAACCTTTTGATGTCGAAAATCATTTGACTGTTTTACAGGACTTAAATGAAACAAGAAGAAGTCTGAGTAATACAATACAGAAGCAAACGCCCACTGAAGACAAACCACCTGTCCCAGCAAGGCTTGTCTGGATTCCAAAGATTGGGGATCTGGTCAGAGAGAAAATCGCGGTGAAGAGGGAATTTGGGCCTTCTTACAGAAAAACAGTACCTGTCTTGGCAATCCAAGGAACAAGATCAGTAGTACTGCCGCCCCTTGCTGGCAAAAGGGAGAACAGAGTTGTATCCATCGACTTGGTCAAAGCACAATTATGTGGCCGATAATAAGTAGTAGGACCAGTGGACTCCCGAAAAGTAGCAGACGACCGAATCTTGCTACAATCCAAGAGGTTCAAACTGAAAGACTTATCACTTTAGATAAACCTGCAGTACGAAAAGAAGGACTATGCAACAAAGCCATGGAACTTGTACCTCTGGAAACCCAAATAACAGTTTGTCAAGACATGCCTGTCTACAATGATGTGACATCTGACTATACAAACATGGCGAAACAAGAAACATCTCCAGTGATTTCAAGTAATCCTGATGCAATCCCAACAATTTACAGAACTGCTTCTGGCTACTTTATCAACTTCGATAACTTTTCTGAGGATCCCAGTGAACCTGAGGATAAGCAAGCAAAGAAAAACTTCAAGGAAAAAGTAACAGAACTCCTTCATCTACTGGAAAAAAACATATCTGGTTTCACCATGGGTTGAATTTTGGATTGGATTAGGTATATTTTTCCTCCTGCTCTGGCTCGTACTAGTGTTGAGCTTGGGAAGGATGATTGATGGAAAATATAGTACTGTGGACAAAGCAAGTAATAAAATCAACTTGGTCCTGAAACTTTACAAATTATCTCATTGTGAAAGAAGAGGCCTGTCAGCAGTGAACATCACAGCCGTTCCTATACCTGGGGGTATAGCATGGGACAGAACTGAATATGACATATATGGTCTGGTGGTATTATGAAAGATTTCACATCAGTTTAAGGTTTCTTTGAGTGACTATGTCGCACCCAGTAAATTTTCTGATGATTAGGACTTTAAGACTGTTAACAACATGATGAAAGATTTAGAAATGTCAGCTAAATTTACAGAACATGACTACTTAGAAGGGTCATCAGATTATGAACAAATGTATTGTTTTAATCATAATGGTCACCATTATTTGCATAAATCTGCAAGCCCTAGAAATGTGTATCATCACAATCAATGGGAACATTGTCCTACTCTGCCGAAAAGCAGCTATAAAACATTTCAAGAAAAGTTTTCCTACTTCTCAGGGATTTAATGTTACCAATCCAGAAACGTTTTATTTTAAACATCTAAATAGGACAGGAATGAAAACAATGTTGACCAATACTAAACAAATTTACTCTGCAAACTTTTATGCTCAATTGTCTGCATTAGGTTTTCACTTTTGGAAAGACAACATTGAGACGAAAACCATCTGGGGCACTAAAGATTGGCAGGTCGTAATTGGCCTGGCCGCGTTAGCGATTGGCTGAACCTACACGTTGTCCTCCTTAACTTGGCTATATACGAAAACGCCATTTTGAATGTTGCGGCGGCCATCTTAGATCATAAGCGGCCTCGTGGCCGGCGTGCCCTTTAGTCCGTTGTCCGTTCCACTGACCACTCCAGTCTGCCCAGCAACAGGCTATTTTTAGTACTGGTCAAGCCGCACATGCGCAGTTCTAGCTGACCAGTAAGCCTTCAGGAATGTGCACCAAACTGACCAGCGGAGTTGTGCCCCCTCCAATGAGCTGGCAGTATTCCAAAACATGACCATATATGTCCTTAAAATGTGTCTTAACTTGTGCCGCCTATCTTTTATTGCCCCAAAACTGTATATAAAACGGGGTCACACCGGTGTTCGGTGTGATACCTCTTGCATTACCGAAGGGTGCTGTTTGAGTGTACCACCACCCCATGGGGTCTTAATAAACTTGTTCTTTGCCTTTTACAGTTTCCGTGCCAACAGTTCTTGAGTGTAAGTGGGTTATCTCCGGAGCGTGTAGGCCTTGGGAACCCTGATTTACTTCAATTGGCGACCACGAAGGGACTCATCGGCGACTCGGATGCCCGAAGGAGAGGTCGTGACGAAGGCTTGGAAACTCGCCATGGATGCGCGCTGCCACGAGTGACCCGAGTCTTGGCTGCCACGGTGTCTTTTCCTTTCCTTCCGATCTGACCTTCCAGGTGGCGCTGGTCTCCGACTGAGTTTTCGAGTGTCTGCATCGCTGAGAAAGTGCCGTTTGGCTGATTTGGCTTACAAGACCTTGGCAGTTGGAATCTGGACATTTGGGAATTTGGGTAAGCTTTGTGTTCGGTAAGGTAGTCTTCGGACGCTTACTGAAGTTCTATGATTTGTGTTCGGTAAGGTAGTCTTCGGACGCTTACTGAAATTCTGTGATTTGTGATCGGTAAGGTAGTCCTCGGACGCTTGCCGAAGTCCTACGATCTACGTTTTGATCTGAGTTAGCTAACATTGTGAATTTGTGATCTTTGAACTTATATGTGTAGTGCACTTCACATAGGCAGGCATGTAGAGATGTTTCTCTAACTTTGTTTTTTTTCCTTTGAGCGGCACAATCGTGTGAAGTACTGTAAGTGCCATTTTGTCCGGTGTCACGCTTTCGTGATACTTTTCGAACATGCCTGTTTTCAGCACACTCCGAGGAATGTGCTGTCTTGGAGAGGGTACCTCAATTAGGTTAGCAGAAGCACAGCCGGCTCCCCCAGAGGGAACACCAAATCGGGAGATGTACATCAAACATGGCCTTCCCCCTATTATGTACAGTAAATTATGGCATAAGTACACCAAGGCCGATCCTGAATTGCAATGGCCTCTACACGGGTCGTTCGATTTACGTAAAGTACAATTTGTAGAGCAATGTCTGTTTCAACGCAGGTCTAGACAAAATATGTTTGATTGCGTGCGAATGTGGGAGAAAGCGGTGTGCGAGCGAATGAAGCGTGAGGTTGCCTTGGCGGACAAAGAGCAGCGCAAGGCTGCTCGGGATAAGGCTTTACAGCTTGAGGAAAAGGAGGCTCAGGAGAAGAAAGAAAGGGAGGAACGGGAACGTAAATTGCAGACGACTGGTCAATTTCCTATCCGCCGACCACTTTATCCTGTCCTTAATAATGAAGTTGATGATTTTTCTTTGTTAGATCGGTCACCGCCTCCGTATGTTTCGCCGACGGCTCCGGCTGCGGATTCAGAGGACGACGGACAGGATAAGTCGGACAAGAAGGGTATATCCGCTCTCAGGTTTACTACGGCAAGGTCCGCTCATTTGCGCAGTTGGGCTCGTAAAGTGAATAAGAATTGTGTTACTCAGGATCAGTTGATTACGGAGAAAAGGGAGTGGTCGGATCTTGAATTAATGTATTTTCTGTCTAGTTTGGCGGATGAAGTTGTAGGCGCGTATCGTGACCTTTCAGACACGTTAGAGCCTAAATCGTTGTCAGTGTATCGTGAGAATTTGGCTAAAGGTGATTTTGATCTTTCAGATGTTGACGACCTATTCAAGCAACTGATCAAGCTGCGGGATGAGACAGCCGGATTGCGGGAGGAGCGGAAAAGGAGGCAAAAGGAGTTCGACTCGGGAAATAATGGGCAGATTAAGGAGTGTTCTCTCCGTGGTTCAGATAAGAGTTCTGCATTGCATGTTATGCCTATGCGTGAAGCCGCGCCTTTGTATGTTCCACCTAAAGGGGAAGGTACGGATGATGATAAATCGTCAAAGGATGCGAAAGGGTATTTTGTGTATAATTGGGTGTATACGCCGTGGAATAGAGCAGACGTCATGGCATTGAAAAATTCTTTACCTGATCTTCGAAAAAATCCGGCGGCATTTTATGAAGGGGTGGAAGGGGCTATATCGTCTTGTGTGATGACTCTTGTGGATATAGATTTGTTCTTTGGGTTAATTCTACCACCTGATATGTGGAGGCAAATTCGTAAAAATAATGATGAAACAATTTTGGGGGCCACCTGGAAAGATATAAATGCTGCAGATTTAGAGAGGGAACCAGCATGTAAGCCTTGTCAGTTAATTCTAGATCTTCCGGCAGCTATCTTAATTAAATTAAAAACGCTTGTTCCCTCTAAAAAGATTGATTGGACCATGTTAACGTCGTGCAAGCAGAAACCCGATGAAACGGTCTCAGATTTCTTTACACGCTTCGAGGAGGCATTTCATGATTACAGTGGTCAATCTTTAACTGACGATACGGGTCGGCATCTGTTTGTAGATAAGTATGTGGCTAATCTCCTACCAGAGATTGCAAAGCGATTGAAGTCGAGTGAAAGTTCCTGGGCCACGGCGACCCCTGCGTCCTTGTTAACTATGGCTCAGTATTATGAGCGGCAGGAATTGGAGGCTAAAGAAAGTGTAGAGAAAAAGGCAAAGGAATTGAA
Organism: Lissotriton vulgaris; assembly: GCF_964263255.1. Classification (NCBI taxonomy): domain Eukaryota; kingdom Metazoa; phylum Chordata; class Amphibia; order Caudata; family Salamandridae; genus Lissotriton; species Lissotriton vulgaris. Next base: position 1,482,871,596 of record NC_141691.1, read on the forward strand.
AACGAAGGTGATGTTGGCGCAGGTTCGGGGAACACAGGGTAGAGGGAATGATAGAGGTAGACGGGGTGGAGGAAACACGTCGTATGGTCGTACGGACATAGCGGAGGATCAGTGTGCTTATTGCAAGGAGTTTGGGCATTGGGCCGAGTATTGTCCGGTACTTCGTGAACAGCGTAGTCAGCGTGGTCGAGGAAGTGGAAGGTCAAGAGGAGGTTATACGGGAGCGAGAGGTGGCGGAGGTGATCATAGGAAGGTTGAGGAGAGGGGCCGTGGCCAGGATGAACGAAATACGTTTGATAGGCGGAATCAATATCAGATTTCGGAGGGAGAGAATGTGGAACACCAGGATTATATGCATGAATAGGACTGCGTAGGATGGGGTAAGGAATCAGTTGAAGTGCCGGTAGATCAGCAGGGTCCATATGTAACAGCGGGCATTCTGGGTTCTACTGATCAATTTCTAGTCGACACAGGAGCTACTCGTAGCGCTTTGTCGAAAAACTTGGTTCCGAGGGCTCCCCTGTCTGGCGAAATGATTACGTGTGTAGGGTTTGATGGCACACCCTCCCCCAGCCCATTGTCCAAGCCCCTTGCACTATGTCTTGACAAATACTTTAGTTTTGGCCAATTTTTGTTATCACCCCATACCCCAGACAACATCCTGGGTATTGATTTGCTTAAATATTTTCGAGCGACAATACGTTGCACTCCGGAGGGAGTGCGGGTTATCCTGAATGACAATTATCCTGATCCCGACAGGTTTTATGCTATTTTAGATATTCCAGCTTTGGCCTCTCTACCGCACACGTTGTGGGCGACCTCAGATACGGATGTGGGAGAGATGCGTATTCCACCAATACACATTACTGTTAAGGAGGGGGCCCCTCTACCACGAGTGCCACAGTATAAGATTTCGAGAGAAGGTGAAATTGCATTGACACATATTGTTCAGGATTTGATTTCTGCAGGGGTTGTGGAGGAGGTCCCTTATAATGTTTGCAACAGTCCTATTCTTCCGATTCTTAAGAGAGACACTGACGGCAAAATCTATCGATTTATTATTGATTTGCGAGAGATCAACAAAATTGTCATTCCCCAATACCCGGTGGTGTCCGATATTACGACCTTGCTTACCTTGGTTCCACCGACAGCCACCACCTTTAGCGTTATTGATTTAAAGAATGCGTTCTTCTCCATCCCTGTTCATCCTGATAGCAGATATCTGTTTGGCTTTACGCTCAATAATAAATCGTATAGATTTTGTCGTGTTCCCCAAGGATATACTGAAAGCCTAGCATCTACAGCCAGGCTTTGAAAAGGCAGCTGGATTCTTTTAAATTGCAGTCTGGCGTTGCGCTCATCCAGTACGTGGATGACCTTCTGCTTGCCGCTGACTCCTATACACAATGTGAACAGAGCACACTTGCGTTGCTTTCCTTTTTGGCACAAAACAATCATAAGGTTTCCAAGAAAAAGCTTCAATACTGTAGACCCCAGGTGACCTATCTCGGTCATCTGTTGTCTAAGGAGGGGCGTGCATTAACATCTGATCGAATTCAAGCAATTTTAGACACACCAGTCCCCCGCACGCAGAGAGATGTACGTGCCTTCATAGGGTTGACGTCCTTTTGTAGGCAATGGATCATGGGTTTTTCACATATCATAAACCCTTTGCTAGCATTACTGTCCAAAGCTACACCAATGCCCCTTGAGTGGACAGATGAATGTCAGAAGGCTTTCGAGCAGTTGAGGCAGGCCCTTTGTTCCGCACCCGTGTTAGGTACACCAGACTACACGAAACTTTTCACATTGTACGTGCACGAGAATGATGGGTGCGCGTTGTCAGTGTTAGTGCAATTACACGGGGATAAGCAGAGACCATGTGCATACTTCTCTGCCATTCTGGATCCTGTAGCACGAGGGTTGCCTGGGTGTTTTCGAGCGGTAGCAGCAACAGCAGTGGCCATACGACAGAGTGAGGGAATAGTGTTATCACACAAATTGTTGGTGTTAGTTCCTCACGCAGTAGATGCCCTGCTAAACCAAACAAAGACCCAATACCTTACGAGTGCACGGCTAACAGGATATGAGCTGACACTTTTGGCGCCACATATTACACTGAAAAGATGCGCTACTTTGAACCCTGCCACTTTATTGCCCTATCCGGCCGAGGAGGGTCAGGAAGAAAAACATCACGACTGTGTTTTCCTGACCGAGGAACAGACAAAGGGTCGTGTCGACTTACAGGATGTGCCACTTCCAGATGTGGATGGGGAACTGTGGGTTGATGGATCGTGTTTAAGGCTGCCAGATGGTACGACTTCCGCAGCCTATGCGATCACAACGCTTAAGACAGTGGTAGAAACAGCTAGGATACCACAAAAGTCGGCTCAGGCAGCAGAGCTGATAGCCTTAACAAGAGCCTGCGAATTGAGTGCCGGTTTATGTGTGAATATATACACGGACAGCCGGTATGCCTTTGGAGTGGCCCATGACTTCGGGCTACTCTGGAGAGAACGTGGGTTTCTGACATCACACGGAGAGCACATTATGCACGGAGAGCTAGTGCGTGATCTCCTAAATGCGTTGCTTGGCCCTAAGAAAGTAGCGATAGTGAAGTGCAGTGCCCACAAAAAGATCACGGATAAAGTGGGCCAAGGAAATGCCTTTGCAGACAGCATAGCAAGACAAACGGCTATGTCCCGAACTAGCTCCCCCATGTACGTGGTACAATCACAGGCTGAGCGATGGAGTGATGCTAGAGCAGAAATACTGGATATTCAAAAATCAGCTACTGAATCTGAACTCGCGGCATGGGCAGCAGATGGGGTACTAGATGACAAGGGTTGTTGGAGAAGCAAAGACATGGAGAAGTGGAAATTGCCTGCGGCTTACTTACAGGCGATGGTCCAGATGACACATGGACTGGCCCATGTCGGAGCTCTTGCAATCACTCGGCTTTTAACACGAGTTTGGGAACATCCCGAGATTGCTAATACTGCAAAGAGAGTAGTGCAGACCTGCCTGGTATGTTTGCAACACAATCCTGGAAAGGGGACCCATACTCCGAAAGGAGGGTTCGTTCCACCTTCTGCACCATTTGAGGTGCTCCAAATGGATTACATCCAACTCGAGCGCTGCAATAACCTGAAGTATGTCCTAGTGGTGGTATGTGCTTTTAGCAAATGGGTTGAGGCCTACCCCACGAAAGACAACACGGCTTTGACAACAGCTAAGGTGTTGCTTAAGGAATTCTTTCCTCGCTTTGGAGTTTGTAAATTTCTGTGGAGCGATAATGGGCCCCATTTTGTTGGAAAGATTGTGGAATATGTACTGAAGGGGTTAGGGATTCAGCAGAAGTTCCACGCTGTATTCCACCCTCAGTCAGCAGGTCTGGTCGAGCGGTACAATGCGACATTGAAGCTTAAGCTGGCCAAAATTGTGGCGTCTACATCGTTGAAGTGGCCAGATGCTTTGCCGCTAGCACTGCTCTCTCTTAGATCAGTACCCCACTCACGAACTGGCCTTACGCCTTATGAGGTGGTGTTTGGGCGCCCTATGAATATCTGGGGGGTGCCCAAGCCGCGATTAATACATGATGTGCCTTGTGTTATGATGAATGATTATCTGGCACGATTAACAAATGATTTTCTCTCTATTCATCAACAGGTACGAGAAGCGCTCCCTGACAACTCTACTGGAGAGGGCCATGATCTCCGCCCTGGTGACCACGTGATGATTCGCTCGTTTGAGAGAGCAAGCAGTCTGGAGCCCAGGTGGAAGGGCCCCGAACAGGTCCTCCTTGCAACCCGCACTGCTGTACGAGTGACAAACAGGAAGCGGTGGGTGCATTCGACACATTGTCGCCGTGTCTCTCCGGATCTGGTGACTCCTGCTGTGCTGACTGATTACAAAGAGATCTTGGAGAAAGAAAAGAGCCCAGCTGTGACGTCGGCCGAAGTTGAGGGAGCCTTCCCGGACCAAGCTGCTGCCGGACGAGAGCGCTACAACTTGCGTCCTCGATAAGAAGATTTTTTTTGCATTTTAAGACTGGTTGGTTACCGCTCCAGGTTTGTGAAACGGAAACCGGGAATTCCAAGGGGGGGGATCAGTTCTGCCAGTGTAGCGACACCCGTCTTGGCCCGGAGAAGAAAACAACGGCTACCTCGGAGTTCAGCACCGTATTTTTCTTTTTTTTAGGTATACACGCACGTGTATCTGAGACTTTGTGAACAATTTGTGCTATTTGAGACTTTGCACGAACATTTCTGAACTATGGCATCAACGGCATCTCGTGATAAGAAAATATTGGGTGCCTTTTTCTTTGTTCTGACTATTGTGGTGATAGCTGTCATAGCCTGGGTAGTCGAACTTGTGGTGCCAGTACGTGAACATTTACTGCCGACTACCCCGGCTCCGTCTGAACATTTTCATTTTACACTGCCCTTTCATGAAGAACGACACCGACAAACGTATTTAAATAACAGCTTCATTCAGATTCTTCACCACACACATAACATGACCAATACCTCAAATTGCTGGGTGTGTGGGATGTTGCCAGGGCACCAGAAGAGAGGGGGCACCCCACTTATTCCACTCCCGTTTTCACATAATGGATCATGCAACGCTTGGTACACCCTCCTCTTTACTTTGAGATGGCCAACCAAAGGGGGGGTGCTTTTCCGCTTGAATAAAGTATGTTCCCATGACAAGGATGGGTTTCCACGGGCTGAGGGCACTCGATTTGAATGGGAGGAGTATAGGCCTGATAATGTGTCTGCCCCACGTGTATACAGCAATCAGCGGAACATTAATGTATCTAGTGCACATGTTATAAATGTCATTGCTACAAAAGCCGATTTATGTATCAGGAATAAGGGCTCGATTGCAGTGGGGAAAAGCAAATGTAATACTACTCTCACTTTTGATAGCCTGAATGGCATTTCATTTGTTGCATCACGAAATACGTATTTTATTTGTGGAACGAAGGGCTACCATCAGCTTCCATTGGGGTGGTTGGGCACGTGCTACGTATCATTTGTGTTACCTCCTGTATTCATTGCCCCTCCAATGTATCACAATGATTACACCTTGTATCACGACTTCGTCTTGAATAGGGTTAAGCGAACTGTTGTTCTGGATGACATTGACCAGACAGACACTGCATTGCAACAGTATGTGGACTTTAATCTAGGACTATTCTCCTTTGTGGGGGCTGCATTGAACAGCCGGAAAATCAGACGACTGACACGTGTTGTCGAGGCTGTAGCGAATGACACTGCCATTGCCCTGGGGAATATTACCGAGGAACTACAGATTTCTAGGATTGTTACGCTCCAAAACAGGATGGTGTTGGATGTCGTTTTGGCTGATCGTGGGGGGGCATGTAGAATTATCGGAAGCAGCTGTTGTGTATATATTCCGGACAATTCTCCATCCGTTTATGATGCCATCTCCAAGCTTCATAAAATTGCAGCTGAAATACACCCGGACAATGGAACTTGGACACTTTCGGGATGGTTCTGGTCCATGCTTGCTACTTGGGGCTGGAAACTGTTAACGATTCTGTGTGTACTTGTGGGAGCTATGTTTTTCATATGCCTATGTATTCAATGTGGCCCAGCTTTATGTTCAATGTGTTTATCAGCTTGCATACCATCAAGACGAGCTCTTGCCCATGACAAAATGATGCTTCACAAAGAGGTGACACAAATTATGTTAATAGACATCGAGGACGAACATCCTGATTATGTTCACTATGAGGTAGATTCAGCTAAACCCTAAAAGGGTCATCTGTCGTAATTGGCCTGGCCGCGTTAGCGATTGGCTGAACCTATACGTTGTCCTCCTTAACTTGGCTATATACGAAAACGCCATTTTGAATGTTGCGGCGGCCATCTTAGATCATAAGCGGCCTCGTGGCCGGCGTGCCCTTTAGTCCGTTGTCCGTTCCACTGACCACTCCAGTCTGCCCAGCAACAAGCTATTTTTAGTACTGGTCAAGCCGCACATGCGCAGTTCTAGCTGACCAGTAAGCCTTCAGGAATGTGCACCAAACTGACCAGCGGAGTTGTGCCCCCTCCAATGAGCTGGCAGTATTCCAAAACATGACCATATATGTCCTTAAAATGTGTCTTAACTTGTGCCGCCTATCTTTTATTGCCCCAAAACTGTATATAAAACGGGGTCACACCGGTGTTCGGTGTGATACCTCTTGCATTACCGAAGGGTGCTGTTTGAGTGTACCTCCACCCCATGGGGTCTTAATAAACTTGTTCTTTGCCTTTTACAGTTTCCGTGCCAACAGTTCTTGAGTGTAAGTGGGTTATCTCCGGAGCGTGTAGGCCTTGGGAACCCTGATTTACTTCAGTACAAGGTATAGAAACCTTATTTAGAGCCTGCATCATCCCAGAACAAATTATGTTTTTAAATGACACTGTTCAACAGACGTCTTGTCTTGGCCTGGCTAAGATTAAAGAGTTAAACAAACTGTCTATACCTAAACCCACAAGTGACATTAATAGCACTTCAGATGAGGAGGTAGACGTACCGTATATCATTAAAAGAACATAACTAATCCTGATTGGAAAAAATGGTTAATCTGGCAAACAGACACTAATTACTGTCAAGATAGATTCCTGAACAAGACACAAGGGTTCACGATGAATAGGCTAGATCCAAGATATTCCCAGAGACAACATCCAGGGATAGTAACTACTTACAGTGTAGAGAAGCTGTGCCTTGAGTGACTTCAGAAATCTCCACTTTCAGAAATTATACAACACTTATCTTTACCTAAAGAAAGCAATGATTTGTGAGATTTGTTAACGGGGTCTCGCAAACCACGGCAAAAACGTTTCATATACGCCAGAAAATACGCGGCATACAACAAAATATGGAAAGACACGCAAATGGAAACTGCAGAAAGAATATGTGAAATTGATCGTATTAATTTAGAAAAAAGCCTCTCTGTAGTGTTGTGTCATCTGCCATTGACATCATAGAACAAGACATGTTAATGTTACAACATGGCCAGTCTCAATTACGTTCTATCATGCTGCTACGCTGGACGTTGCAAAATCTGCATTCAGGCTATGTGCCATGGCATCTAACCAATACCACGTCATTGTTTTCTGTATTTAACCTTACAGATAAACAAATCTCTTTGGCACAAAGAGGAGCAGACTATACGGTGCTGAGCATTGAAAAACTCGAAAGATTACAACTAACAGTTTCCGAGAAACCTGTCATTGAATGGATAATTCATGGCACCATTACGATGCCAGTGATGTCTTTCCTGTTTCAGTATTGTCTGGAGCATATACCAGCAGGCCTGTATGAAAGGTTGGGTAAAGAATACATTAATCGACCTGGGTTTTACCATACACACACAAATGTTGGAATGGGGGACATGAAGTATTCCTTAGTGGTAGGAATTGTGAAAACTCACTGAGTGGTAAACTTTTGTGCCAGGGTATTAATTTGCACGGAGCCTGCGACGGTTCTGCAAATAACCTCTCGTGCCACCTGCACGGTTCCCCCTCCACAGCAATAATACCGATTTTCAGGCAGATATCGAATGGCAGCTACGTCATGTTCAATGATCACAGCTGTTGTGGCATGTTGCTAGGAAAAAGTTATCTCGTAACTGTGTCATCCACGGTCACTTGTGGTATGCAAGTATTGTATCCAAAAAGTGAGACAGGAAGGGAGACAGCTTTATGGCCTTCACTGAATATCTCTTCTATACAAATTGATACTTTAAGCAGTATGAAAGCCATTCTTTTACAAAAAAATGTGCCACTGACCTCGTCTAGAGAAACGTCTGATCTGCAAGTAGCAAGGTCTTCTGCAGAGATACATGCTTTATTATCAACAAACTGCCCTGTACATTTCGCAGAAATGTTAAGTCAAATCTTAAACATGTCTGATACCAGCAGCATTGCACATGTATTTAAAACAAATTTTTCGGGACTGTTAACACCATTTGAAGCAGTCCTCAGCAATTTTCCAAATTTCGTGCACTCTGTGTTCATCGGCCTGCCTCTCATCTTGGGACTAGTAGCAGGAATTCTAACTTTTATTCCTTCTGCTCAGATATGGCAAGTCTGGTAATCAGAAACACCAAAACTACCATGGAACAGTGCCTCCTTGCCATGAGGTATCGTGAGAGGATTTCACAGATTCCTGTCTTGGCTCGTTTAAGAGATCTGAACACAACCTGGTTTCTACCGTTCAGGCCAATCTGGCAAGATTGCATCTTACATGTTCTTCGATGCCTGCTTAGCGGACAGGAATGCGTGTTGGACATTTGTCTTACACTTCCATCAGTACTGCCATCGGATGTTGACACTTTGCTAGGTCTAGTAATGGCTCATGCATCGTGTTGCCCCCAACGGCTGCCTATTCTGATGACGGCATTCATTGAGGTCTCACCGGCAAGTCTAACTGAGGGTCAGATACGAGAAACTACAGGCATACAGGTTCCATCTACTAAGGACATTGCTAATGCATCAAATGTTGATGGCGATGATCCACACTTCTGCACTTTTGATCTGCTAACTGAAGTAGTACCACTTTCACCTACCAGGGTAGACGGTTTCTTTGCCAGCCTAGATGATCTGATGTTTTCTCCTGACACTCCTGAGAATAACTTTTGATTATTTCACACAGCGTTTCCTGAACTCTGCAATTCAGCCTTCATTTTTCAAAACAATCCACTACTTTGAATTTTTTCCAAAATAGAACTTTTGGCACAGAGTAATCTGCTTAAAGTAGGACTATTCTTAGAGAACAAGATTTCGTGTTTGAACTTCCTAAAATGACAATATTTTGCTTCAACCTTGAAAACAAACACAGTTAAAAACCTATGCTATGGGACAGATTTCAGGTATCAATTGATGAATGTACTTTCGTTTTATTTAATGAAAGAGAATATATGCTCATGATTTATGCTTGATTTCAGATGACGCCTATAACTTTTGCATACAGTATATACTCATTTAATGTGAACAAGCCTATTCAAATGCATTTTTGGATTTGGGGTAGGATTGTGAACACTTTGTTTTAGATATGTTCAGTGCTTATGTATTATTGAACTTAATATTCGTGGAGTCGGTGTTATGTAGGAATCTAGGACCCAAGTGTAGTTTTCCCGATTCATGCCCATATATAGGTATAATTCACCCAATCCTTATATAGGCATAGGAATCATTACCTTATTTAGTCTTAGCCTATGCAGCACAAATACGGCATGGCTACTTCCACTAAACTAAACTAAACTGCGAGAATCCACGATTTCTTGGAAAACCCCGCCTTCAGCAGTCAGGGACTTCCCCCTGCTTGAATATCAATTTGCCCAAGAACTCCTGGAGTTTTCAAGGAACTGAGGCACTAGTGACGATATTATGTCCAATCTTACTTCCAAATCTGCACCTTCAAAGTATAAATATGCCTACATTTGCCCAGTCAAACACACGGTGGTTTAGGAGCAGATCGACTAACGACTTGCCCGACTCCCTGCTGCTGCAAGTGCCGAAGGAAGCCGACCCTCCAACTGGCGCACTGAGAAGACGCTGTCTTTTCTCTTGCCGAGAGATCTAGCTCTGGTGTTTCCAGGCTACCCTTGCGGGTTGCTGGGAGACCAAGCCCTAAGAGAGAGATACAAGACCTATCATTCTAAAACCAAGGTACGGAGCTGATTAGACCCTTAGAGAATTCTTGGAACAGATTCTGGACCGAAAATTACTAGATTCAAGCTACACCACACTTCCTCCTCCCTCGTACTAGACTTAGGTTAGGTATACCGGGGTAGGCGTGTTTTAGAAGCACCAGTTGAGTACTTTTAGCTACTATTTTATCACCGTATGTATTTTATGCATTTTATGTATTCTATGTTTATGGCTTGGAAACCATATCATGCTCTTACAGTACTATTTTATAATACTATTCGTATTATATGCATTGTACTTCTTAACTAGAATTTCAATTGTAGCAGTGTATTTCTTATGCTTCAAAAATAAGACTGTTCAATAAATACTTTTATTGAAAACGCCCGTCTCTCTATTTCTAAATAACTATGGTGAAACAAAGCACATCTGACTGAGTGAAATAGCCGTCTATTGTTTCCGCGACTCCAGAGATACGTTTCATTCTGGGGAAACAAAGTTTTCATGTTATATGGCTGTCAGAGACTAATCCCTTCTTGTACTTTCGAGAAAGTTTCTAGTGACCTCTGAGCCAGCTGGCACTCACAATTAAGTCTAATACATTCGGCAGAGACCTAGTCGACTTAAGTCCTACGTCTAAGCTGCAGGATATATTATTCCAATGCTCAGAGCCTATTGGGAATATAGGAACTACACTACAGTTGAATAAATAGTGTGAACGAAGTCTTTATTTAGCTGGCCATGAAGAAAAACAAGAGACTTCAGGAAATGCTCAGTGGTGGCCATCTTGCAATGGGGAAGAAGTGTGGGTAAACCATTTGAAAGTATGTACATATAGAAATGGAAAATAGTTTGTACAAATGTAAGCCCATTAATTATGTTAACATAATTATAGATGAAAAACTGTAAAATAAAATTAGAATAAAAACATTTGTTAATTTAATTTCACCTCAGAAATGTAGGAATCAAACCGCCACCTTACGAGCTTTAGGAAATGGCACACAGATATTTTGTGACTGCTAAGAAGAATGAGTGTGATTTTATGGTACATAAATGTTTTATTCACTCATAGGAATACATTGTCACCATTGGTTGTTTTTTTAGTATTGGGCTCTTTGTGGGCTTTTTTTGGAAGGCCTGGCGTTAGCTTCAGGGTTGTGCTAGTTAAGTATTTCAGACCTGTAAACACAGCAGCAGACGACAAGCAGCAGCAACCAGCAAACATTGAGATGTAGGTGGTACTGGGTGTTTAGGAGCACAGTGGTTTGGGACACTTGCAGGAAGTAAACTGAGTGAGAATCAGTAATGGTACTTCTTTGTAATAGGGAAATGAAAGTATTAAACAGGTAAGGAATGCTATGATGAGAAGGATCAAGTGGCCCAGGAGGATGAGTAATAGGGGGATCTGGACGCAGTAGAGAAGGGCCCAAAGGAACACAAGGGCCAGGGATAGAAGGAACAGAAGGCCCTGGATTATAGCAATGAGGAGGACTAGGAAGGCATGAGTGGACCGACCAAGACATGAGGAACAAGAACAACCAGGGCCAGCACTAACTGACCCAGGTAGACAGACCAAAGAGGGCCAGTTACAGGAGACCTGTTGAAAAAAGGATCAGAGATAGGAGAACCAGGACCACAGAGATCAGATCAAGGAGAACCAAGGGTGCAGAAGCAAATGGACTAGGATTAGGAAGACCACAACCATACAATACCAGGCTAGCAGGACCAGGAGATCCTATATTAGAATGGCCAGGTGTGATATAAAGACCAGAAAGCCATCCCAATTGGCTCTAGAGTCAGAAGGTTCTAGCAATTCAGAATTAGGTGGATCCTTAACCAGGGCGCCAATGACTACTTGAAACAGGGTGACTCATACAATTGGAACTAGGAGGACCAGCGCCATTACTAGGAGAACCATGATAGAGGGGGCCAAGGTCAGAATTACGAGAACAAGGTGATAGAGGCAAACCAGGAGGACTATGATGAGGCAGGAAGACCTGGGAAGTAGAAGGTCTAGGGCAAACAAGTCCAGTGGGACCAGCAACAGAAGACCCACTACATGAGTGATATACATCTCAGCCTTAGGGTGTTCTTCCCCCAAACCTTTTACCTTACTCTTCTATTTCTGCAGATCTATTTTTTGTTGGCTTTAGGACTCACTGCTGACCGGTGTTAACATACATGTGCTCACTCCTTAAAACATTTTAACATTGACTTACATCTAATTGGCATATTTAATTTACTTCTAAGTCCCTACATGTAACCAGGGCCTGTACATTTACTACTAGAGGACCTGCATCACTGTTTGTACCACCTATTTAAGTAGCCTTTAAAACGTGTCTCAGGCCTGCCAGTGCACCCTTATTTTGTGCAGTTTTAAACTATCATTTTGACTTGGCAAAAAAACGTTTTGCCAGGCCTAATCCCTCCTTTTTTAATACATGTAACTAATTTCTAGTGTAGGACCGACACAGCCCAAAGGGCAGGGTGCAATGTGTTTAAAATGTTGGACATACACTTTTAACTTATATATGTCCTAATAGTAAAAAACTCTTGAAATCGTTGTTTACTACTGCAAAGCCTAATACTCCAAAAGAATAACATTCACTTACCTTATTACATTTAAGAAGTGATAACTTTGAATTGGGAATAAGTAGGTATATTGAAATTGGTGTCTAAAGAATTGTAATTTGAAAACCTATTTAATGGTAAAGTTGGATCTTAAGTCACAATTCTGAAGTTGAAACTTCAAGAAAGTTGGCATGCTCTTGTCCCATCCATTTGGTGGTTGCTGTTTATATCCTGTGTTACATGGCTCGGTGTAGCTGGTTGTGTTTCTTTGTGTATTGCTCCTAGACAGTAAGACAATGAGGGAATAGGGTTGGCATGATGGGCCATCTCTGACTTGATGTGGATGAGGCTCTCACTTGCCACACTTGCACATCATAAAGACTCTGCCTCACCACACTCAAAAAGGTTTTGACACTAGTCTTTGGTGCACCCAAACATGCTGGGACCAGGGCTAGGAGGTAGGAAATTCTAAACAGATCTGGCATTGGAAACCTCCAAAATCTTCCCCTGCTTTAAAGCTGGCACTAAATTTAAAGATTGGAACCTCAGATCCAACTTTTCAGTATTCATCTGGACCTGTGGAAGGACTGATGTGCGGCTCTGCTGCAAGAAGGACTGCTACCCTGCTGCCCTGCTACTCTGCTGCCCTGCTGCATCACATTTCCCCAGTACCACTGATACACATAGCACATCCTCAAAGTGGGATCTCACAACAATCCACAACCATGATTTAAGGTAGTTTGTTCAGTGGTCATAACTTGGTTCCTATGTCCTGCCGGCCTGTGTCAGCCTGAACTTGTGACTTTGTCCTAGTCTGGTGACCAGATAACTACAGTTGGTAATTTGTGGTTCTAAGCACTGTTTTCACTTAAATATTTAAAGTTGAATATCTTCAGTTTTACTCATTGCAGTTTTGATGTTTTTGTTTCAAATAATTTATCTTCTAAATTGGTGTGGCATTTTCTTGTTTTGTGTTTTCACGTTATCACTGTTTGAAATGCTGCACAAATAACGTTACACGTTGCCTCTAAGTTAAGCCTCACTGACTTTGTGCCAAGCTGCCAGAGGGTTAAGCATAGGTTAATTTGAGGTTATTTTTTACTTCCCAGAGACAGACAATGGGGTTGTAGCTTGAGTAGTTTCTCCTCCTTCAACCAGTAACCTATATCCTACAATGAGGACCAGACAAAGGGGCACTAGAACTAAGATCAGGGGTACGAAGATTAGAAGGTTTAGGAGCAGGCAAACCAGGGAACTAGACACACCAAGATAGTTGAACCAGAAGGACAGATAGATCAGAATTAGGAAGCAGAGGATGAAAAGAGCTAGCCAGGGAGTCTGTGAAACAGCAGATGCAGCATCCAAGGGAGATGGGGTGGGAGTACATGGGAATGATGGCCAGACAGACCAAGAAGTACAGGATCAGGAAGTTCTCAGGCTAGCATAAACGAGAGGTCAAGGAACATCATAACTAGGAAATGCTAGGATGATCTGTGGTGGGCCATGACAAGTTAATGCAGAACCATGAGGGTAAGGAGCAGGAGGAAGACCAGGACCAGATTGAAGAGGACACAAAGATCAGAACCTGGAGTATAATGGTCACTAGGACCAGGAGACTAGGGTAAGCAGGACAGCTACTATAAAGACCATGGGGATAGGTAACAAGACCAGAGCAAGGCCAGAGCAAGGAGGACTAGATGAACTAATGAACAAATTTTGTTGCGCACGCTGCATCACATTTGGCGATGCAGCGCGCGCAACAAAATTAGTTATATAAATTTTTTCGGTACTTAAGTGAAATTGTCCGTATCCTGCATTTTACAACTCCCCACCCTTCCCCTCCCTGTGTCACCGCCCGGTGGCACGCCCTACACTGGCCGTGGCTGGTCAGGACCAGGGTTATCAGGCCAGGATAAGCACAGCCTAGAGTTCCAGGCAACAGAGCTAGGAGAAAGATTGCCAGGAAAATGAGGAACATGATGATCAAGCCTCGAAGGAGTGGAGAAAGGAGGACCATGGCAAATGTTGTAGAAGTACTAGGACAAACAGCAGGAGGAATAGGTCCAGGAAGATGCCGGCCAGATCCAGGAAGATTCGAAGCATGAGGATTTTGGCCAATAGAATCAGGGACCCAGAATAATCAAGAAAGATGGTTGGTCAGTACTAAGGATGCCAGAAGTACTATAGTCAGGAGGATCAGGCCCAAAGCAAGGTGAAGAACAAGATATTCCGGAAAGAAGAAGAGGAAGCCCTAAGAGAATGGGGTCTAGAAAGAACAGGAAAGTCAAGAAGACCAGAACAAAAAAGATTAGGCATGCACATACCCAAACAAGGAGGACCACACATACTATGAGAACCAGGAACAAGTGCTAGGCAAAAGAGAGTGAGCATGAGGAACTCTAGAAGAACAGGACATGGAAAATCAAGAGTAGATGACCAGGCAACCAGAATCAGGACAAGACTTAGAGCACCAGGCCAAGCAGGACCAGTGGGACCACAAACAAGGGAGAAAAGAACATGAAGTCACAGAGGCCCAGGCATATCAGGACCTGGCATAGCAAGAAATGGAGGAGTAGGATTAGGAGGAAAAGAAGGACCTGGGCTAGGAGGGAAATGGTGACAGAAGCCAGAATGTCCAAGTCAGGTGGCTCAGATAGGATGACTAAACAAGGAGGATCACAACTAAGTGGATACCAGAGAAAACCATAATACAGGAGGACCAAGAGTATCATGATAAATTGGAGGAGGACCAGTAGAAATAGTCGGGTCAGAAGCAGGTAGACAAGGGCCATGAAGACCAGGGCCCAGATTGACCTTGAGTATTAGGTGAATAGAAGGACATAATAAGCCATACCAGGAAGAGTGCTAGGAGGACCAGAGAGGTCAGAAGTTGAACAAGGGGGACCAGGACCTGAATACCAAGTTGAGCAGGAGGACTGAGAACTGGGGTATGAAGTCTAGGCTGCTGAGGATCAGGTTAATCAGGAAAGCCAGAGCCACAAGGGCCAAGGGGCCATATCAGGACCAAAATGACCAGGTCCAGCCCACTAGGACCCAATGGGAGCACCAGGGCTAGTGAAATCGGTCTCAGCTGTACCTCAAAGACAAATACCAGGGCAAGGAGAATCTGAAAAACAACATCAGGAAAACTAGTGGTATCAGACATAAGAGAACCAGGACAACAGGGCTAGGTAGGGAGGAACCCAGCAGGCAAGCAGGATCAGAGTGAGGATCAGCAGTACCAGGACCAGGAGGCCCAGGAAGTGCTTACTCAAGGATGGGCCAGGAGCAGAGCCAAAAGACCATGAGTAGGAAGGACTAGAACCAGGAGCATCAAACTTGGGATTCTAGTGGGAGGAGGAAAAGAACTAGTTGGACTAGGACCAGGATGAGGCTCCGGCAAACCAAAACTTCCCAGAAAAGGAGGACTTGGAACAGGAACTGGAGGCGGACCAACACCAAACGGCATAGAAGGCACTGAAGGAGAAGGAAGAAGACCATGCTCAAGTGGACATCTATGTGATTTTAGGCCACAAGTATTATGATATTCTTTTTGTATATGGTTCCTATTCATACTTCCTACACTGTCAACCCCAGGAGCCCCCCCACATCTTTTTCATATATAGAACTGGAACTTATTTGCGGAGAAATCATAGTATACACAGTGAGTAAAATGCCAGGCCTGTTACACTCTGACCTCTAAGTGTTAGAAGACACTGTCTGATGCTGGTGCAGTGGTCTGATGGTGGTCCTGAGAGCAGAGTCATGGAAACTTGGCAGTGGGGTCTAAAGGTGAATGACTGAAATGGAGTCTAGTCTGTGAAGGATTGTAGCAATGGTTTGAGAAACTGGCTGAAGTCAGCAAAAATTGTTAATGACTAACACAGGAGGTACAATGACTATGGTAAGCAGCAGAGGGGAGTTTAGGATCACAAGAAACCTCCAATGAGCAGAAAAGGGATTGAGGGAGGATCCAGTGAGATTGTCTCAGATGGTCCAAAGAGGGATTCTGTGTAACAAACATTTCTGAATGCCATCTGTGACAGCTCAGGGAACCAAGGCCAGCAGTGATAGCTTCAGCACCTAACTAGTTGTCTGTGAACCTCAGAGAGTTAGACAAAGGGTTGTGGAGATACATAAGTGACAGAAGTGTTTGGAAGGCAAGCAACAAGGCACTCAGTGTCAAGACTGATGGAGTAGTCTGTATGGCTACCAGACCTTTGCACTGACATTCCACCTGTGTGCATATGTGGTAGATATATAGCAAGTATGTAGCAGTAAGAGGATGAATACAGGGCTTCCCACAAAAACTCAGCGAGATCCTTGTTAGCAAAGGGCTGCTGCATAGCACTTCATGCGTGATGAACAAAGGGTAAATGGTATGAGCTGGGGTTAGGTCAGATGTTTGTCTTGTTAAAGGTGAAAACGTTTCTAAGCAGGGCTTTCCTTTTTATCTGTGTGGGATGACTGGTCAGGAAAGCTGATGATAGCCAGGTGCTAGGAGCTAATGCTTCTGTGTGTCCTTATTTTGAATACTCCTGCTTGGAGCCAGCACTATTGCTACCACTGTGAGAGCTATCAGCTAGAACAAAGGTTGTGTCTGAGCTACAGCCAAAAAATGGCATTTGAATGAGAATCACCCAAAATCAGTTCTTAAAACTAACATGCCCTATCTGGAAAATATGACGTTGAAGAACAGAACTGTGAAATAATCGATCGGTTGGTCGCACAAGTGAAGGCAACAAAATGCTTCTCTTTATTCAGTGTCTTATCTTTTAAAATATTTGTAATACAATCAATGAATTACATATCTCTGTGAGTTTCTTCTCTCCTATGGGAAAATGCATTAGAATTCCATTGGTATTCAGTTCAATTAATTGTAATCCAATCCAGGCACAACATACATTTGGGATGTTAGCTCTAGGTACCTTTCATATCAGCGATTACTCTGCCGTGCCAGAAAAACAAACTAGAATTGGATTAGGTAACAAAGCAAGGTATACATCTGACTGTGCATTGGCAAGTTGTTCTCAACCAGTGTCAAATATCTAAATTTATAGTAAGTGAGTAAAAATGTCTTTAATACAGAATAGTTTGGAAGAATCAATAAATAAGAGTTTTCCTCAGGAAGGATTCTACGCTCCTTCCCGTTGTACAGTGTACAGACCCATTACCAAGCTTGGGATACTGTGGACTATGTTTAAATGGGCTGCCTTAACTTGGCACAGAGCAGGCTCTGGCTCTTAAAGCTTAAATGCCTTGCACACTCTGTGTTGTGTGGTTAAGCTGTCTGCCTTGGAGACGGAACACTATATATAATGTTGTTTCTTTCTACAGTTTACATCCTCACATTGCTTGCTGTCTCAGAAATCCTTGTTCCACAATACTCTTAAAACCCTACATAAAAAATGTACCTTGACTTCTCTACGCTTGATTCCTTTCCTTTTTTCTTCAGAGTGATCCTCCTCTTACCTTCCATCCTCTGTGTCCTGTCTATTTCTTTGTGAAAACTCTTCTCAGGTATATAAATGTCTGCCTCAATCTTTGTTGAAATTCTGGAAAAGGATGACACTTAATTTCATAGATCGCAACCTTTCCTTCTTTAAAACACTATCCCTGTACCCTAACATTGCCTAATCCCTCAAGCCTATGTATCTCATCGACTATTCATCTGACACCACCTACCCCACATTAATGGTCTCATCTCACTGGTCTTAATATCATCTATCATAAAGTAACTGGAGTAAATGCATGAGTCTTTTTCCTGAGGCGCACATAACAAATCACCAATCATGAGGCACTACTAACCTTGAGTTCCAGAGTAGAGTGCTACACACCATAAAGCGCTTCAGTGCCTCTTCAAGGGTAGTAAGGACTACATAAATGCAATGAAAATTACAATAGTAATTCCCCAGATTTACTCTATACCTTTAAGGCCTCCTGTAATGCATACTTACAATGCATCATTATGGGAAGAGGAGCAAGTTGCTCTCTTCTTTACTCTCCGATGCATGGCCATGTTGATTAACTTTCAAATAAAAAATAGATTTTCACCATTGTGCTTATTTATTTCTTTTGGAATTTTTGTTAAAAGCTATTACCCACTCAAATTGGTGGCCTCAGGGTGCTCAATGAATGGTAGAGAGTGGGTGAGTAGGACAGGCATTTATTTACGATGTCATAAAATAGTCCCTTTAAGATCAAACTGGTACAAAAGCCTTGTTCATGCGGAAAGTCCTGAACCCGAGTGTAAGAGGCAGGACATTCTAAGGTATTTGACCAGTGGGACTATACAAAAGCTGTGAATTACTGTTCCGGAGACACAGATTTATCCAGAAGCCGAGGTGAAAAAGTGTGTCTTCATTAATGTTCTGAATTTGAGCTAGTCCCACTCAAGTCTCAAGCAGATGGGTAATACATTCCAGATGAAGGAGCCTTGCTAACAATTTGAATGCCCACAGTATCTTTTGTATCTGAATTGTTGGGATGACAACATACCTCTGTTAGCTGAGCGGAGACTCTTGGTCAAGTTATGAGGAACAAAGCAAAGATGCTCTCAATATAGTTCAGAGTTTGGTAATGTGATGCCTTGTGGACAAGACAGATTCCCTTTCATTTGCAGGGATTCAGAGGAGAGATCTGCATGCAGTGGTAATGTGATCATGGCATTTTAACCTGAACATAAGGTCATCACCATACTTCTGTGCTTGGAACTTTGTGTGGGATGTTTGAAGGGGGCATATGTAGGGACCATTACATATGTCTGGCAAGGCCTGATCACAGCAAGGATTAAGGCATTTTTCTGCAGGCAATGTAACAGCAGCAGGATCCCTTTCAGTTGGCTCTGATGAAAAAGGCATTTTCAAACTGCATTTACCTGTGGTGAGAATTATAGGTCACTATTAGAGATCCCACCCAGGTTGCATTCTTAATTCACTGGGATAGAGGAGAACCCATATCCTTAGCTAAAGGGGTAAAGTGGATGAGCTCAAAGGTCAAAAAGAGAAAATGTCAGCCTTTTCACCATGAAGGCATGCTTGTGAATGCGACATAGGCAAAGTGATAGATTGGGAAGGTTGATTAGGATCATCTTCAAATTTTAAATGGAGTGGTGTGTCATCTGGATACATTTGGCACCCAATCTTGTAGGAGTCCAGGATGACTGTCACAGGGGCCCTTGAGGTAATGGAAGGAACACCACAGTGCATATGAGCTGTTCTTGAGAGCTAGGGCCACACTTTTATTGGATGAGTACGGTTATGCAGGACAGAAGTGAGCCATACCAGAGCAGTGTTGCTGATACCAGCTGAGGTGGAACATCCACTTGGTGGTCTATGGCGGCAAAAGCAGCAGAGAGATCAAGTAGTGTCAGTGTACAGAGGTGGCTTTGGTTATGGGCAGAAATGATCTCTTACCGAACATTAAATGTTAACACAGCATGGTTTGAGTACTCCTTCGTGACCTGAATCTGAACTTTGACCTTTGGACTCTAACTAGGAGAAGAGGTGGGAGTAGGCAACTTAATGGAACATTCAGTTGAGTATCGTCTAACATAACCAGGACTCACTATTTTTGTCAATATTGCTTCTTAGCTGGAGTCATCTTACTAACCATGGTATTTGAAAAATAAATAAATTAGCCCATGTCCTGCACTACAGATGTTAAATTAAGTCGTAAGAAGGGGTGGGCAAATTGTTTCATAGAAAGAAGTGGATGAGAGACAAAACAGTATAAATATATTTGACAGAAGTATAAGAAAAGGGAGATTATTCCTCAGAAACATGGGAAAGGTCAGAAGTTCCGAAGGCCCGCGCATCTCTAAACTACACAAATGGTCCGACCTCCCATCCCACCCATCAAATCTTATTTTGTGGCTGACAGCTGGTGCTCTGGCCCTGTGATCTCACATCATTTAGTGGTTCACTGTAAGATACCGATTGCCTTTTACTTTTTCTTCACCTGTGGTATGACAAAGTGGATCAGAAGAATTTAAATACGTGCATCAAGATACTGAAATGAATGTTAACTCAACCCCAGTAGTTAGTCTCTTATAACTATCTAAATTTAAATAGAACCCTTATTGTCAAGGCATATTTTTTGAGAATTGAGCATTAGTACATGAATATAGCATAACTAGCAGCCTGTCCCGACCTTGTCCGGGAGCAATCAGGCTTCAGGGCCCCCGCCCGCCCGGCCCCCGCCTGGCCCGACATTGTCCGTGGGTCCCCCGGAGTAGCAGCCCCTCCCGACCTTGGCTTCAGGGCCCCCACCCGACCCGACATTGTCCGTGGGTCCCCCGGAGCCTTACCTCATCCGCCGCACCTCCCCCCGCTCCTGAGTTCACCGGTCCGCCGCTCCTTGCCGTTCCTCCCCTCTCCTCCCCGCCTGTCCGCCGCTCCTCTCCGCTCCTCCCAGCCTGTCCGCCGCTCCTCACCGCTCCTCCCCGCCTGTCCGCCGCTCCTCCCCGCGCTCATGTCCGCCGCTCCTCCTCGCGCTCCTGGATGCCGCTCCTCCTACCGCTCCTGGACGCCGCTCCTCCCCGCGCTCCTGATGTCAGCACGCATGTCGCGGCCGGCGCTACTTCCATGGGACTACTTTTTTTTTCTCGTAATTTTTTGTAAATAACGTATATTTTTTAAATTTATATAGCCTATGTCCATCTGCACACCTTGACAACACTCTTTCTGTTCCTTTGGGTTAAATGTATAATTTTACTGGTTTTACACTATTTACTGTTAGCAGAATTTCACGTTTTAGTAACCTTTTACAGTTAGATTGGATTGTTGACTACTCCTTTTGCTTTTTTTGCAATACGCATTTCTCTTCACAAATACAGTTTCTTTGAACACTTATGGGCCTATTTACAAATTGCATTTTGTAGTACTTTAGTTGTACTACAATAGTACTATCAGAGTACTACCAAATGCTTTTCACAAACCTACAAGTATAAATCTTTACCTCTATTATCTTTTCTATGGGGGGAGCCTTACACATGTAGGTTGCTGTAAAGGGGCATACTTACTACAAAATGGATGTGGTTTAGAGAGAAATAAGGAAAGTTCGGGTAGAGTTAGGGAGAGGTTTAGGGGGGGAGATACACCCACCCGCAAAAGAGTAAGCCCATCTCTATGTACAAGCTGTATTTCTAAAGTTACTGCAGCCAAAAAGGGATCCAAAGCAGTAGTAAATGACTCCAGCTCAGAGGTGGAGTATGTCTAACACTGGCATGGCAAATCAATTGTATTGTAACTACCTCCCATAAAAAATAAAAGAGAAAGAGACTTAATAAAAACATTGGAAATAATGAGAAATAAATTGCATTTAAAATGTTTGAATTGTTAAATGAATGCAATTTCATGTTTAAAAGTATCTAAAAATATACCATATTAATTATTTAATTATAAATATAACAACCTTTTATAATGTATAACTTAATATAACATTTTTATCGAAATATAATCGATTTAATTGTAGTTTTAATTTTATACATCACTTTTAATGATGATTATTATTGCATAATAAAAAATGCATTTTTTTTACTTAAGCTGTGAAATTAAGTCCATGCCTCCATTATTTTCTTTTGGTAGTGTGTTACAGTATCATTGGTTGACCATGTTTGGTGCGTGACTTATTACGATCTCTTTCTGGCAGCAGTAACTTTTTAAGGGGGCTAGATGTATACATCTACACTTTTGAGTAACTTTACTCTCATATTTTTTGAATAACTAGAAGTAGCAAAGTAATCCCAAATATTAAGAGTAAACATACACATGTAGATAACTCACAAGTGTAAGTTGCCTTTGTGAGTAGAACGTTACAGTCTTCGGGCCCAACATACTAAGCAAAAGCCAATCATTAACCATTCACAACATGCCGAACAAGTGCTAAATTAAAAAACATATGTATTTAGGACCATATTTATTATTATTTCACGCATTGCAACACAGCAAGACAACTTGCCTCACTGCATGAAGGGGAAAATGTGCCATATTTTCCATTATATGGGCATTCCGGCTATCTACGTATACTGGCACTTAGTCAGCTGCCCAGTGCCAATGCAGGCACCCCTGTACTCTCAGGCAGGATTGTTTTTGTAGAGGGAGGGGCACCTTCCTGGACAACAACAATGCTCTGAGGCCTATTCCTCTTTCTAGGTAAGCTGCACGAGGCAGGACACTTACAAAGAGGTAACAACAGAGAGAAATAAAGATATTTCTCCTTGCTGCATCTCCCCTGGGAAAGTGTAGCATTTTGATGCATTCCCAGGTTTACCAGTCTTTAGTGCGCCACAATCCGTGGTCGGATGTGTGGGAACACCCACACTCCAACCATGGAACGCCTTCCCAGGGCACAAGACAGCGACTTGTGTTGCCTTGTGTTACTCTAGATTTATTAAGGGCCACACAAGGTGGCATTGCGTTTCTTGGTAAATCTGAATTTAGTATTGTGATCCCCTCTACTACCATGAGTGATGCAAGGGCAACACAAAACTATGATAAATCTGGCCTTAAGTATCCTATTTGTACCATTCACTATTTTATCTTAGTTAACCAAACAAATTGCACATTGTTAGAAAATACGAGATTTCTCATTGTGATTTCCTACTACATATTCTTTATTTTTAATGGATTGACCATTTGCTAATTGCAAACAGTCACAGAATTATGTTTTTCCATTCGCAAGTTGGCACTATGTGGAAGCAGATTGTAACCAGCTGCAAGGTATAAAAGGTGGGCTACAGAACCAGTGTGGATCTCCAAAATGACTGCACTATGTGCAATGACAGGGAGGAGCAAGATCGTGGTTGCCCAGTACACAGGAGGAGACATGAAAGGATTTTTAGGGCCTAAATTACCATTTCTGAACATCTAAGAAAGAAGGTCATTTATTTAAATTATAGGTTACCAGCAAAGAGTAGCTACAGCAGGCTGTTTCCCAGAGTTTTTCTCCCAGATTTTTAGAAAAACCATGTAAATCAAAATAAACTCATATATAGCAGTTCCCAGTTCTCCTCTGGAAATAACACTAAAGTTGATTTTACAGAATAGATCAATTTCCTTGCGTCATAGTTTGAGTGAATGATATGCATTTTCACAACTGCCTGCCTTCAGAATCAGAGTTATTATATATCACAATCAGAAACACCAACACTCACTTAATACCCAGATTTTATGCAATCCAGAGAGCGCTATAACAGGCCTAGTCGTTTTCAAACACCGAGGGCACGATTCATAAAGGTAAACTTACACTTTTGAGTAAATATATGATTGTGTGCTAGTCACAAAGGGATTTATCAGTAGTATCTTTATGAGTGCAGAGTCTCCGCACATAAAAAGATAGCCTTTTTTGTGCGGAGACTCCGCAGTCATAAAGGTACTACTCATAAATCCCGTTGTCAATAGCAAACAATATTAAACTTATGCATAAGTGTAAGTTTACCTTTGTGAATCAGGCCCACAGTCCTTTATAACTGTTTGGCTAGAGGAGATTTTGAAGATAGAGTTATCAAAAATAACTTATTAATTTTGCGGGGGATTCAAGGGAAATTATCAATTTTAAAATATTATAAAATTATTATTTTGTATTTTACTTAGGGGATAGAGCATATTCTAATCAGTCTTGGATATTTACTCCTCATATACTTTAAGATACATAAAAAGAGAGATGTTATAACATAGCACTTAGGAGAGCAAGGTCCGAAGTGGAGTATATGTCTGGATGTTTAAGAGTATATTTAGATGTTTGCAAAAGAACTGAGAAGTTTTGTTTGTGAAATAATCACAACTTGTGCTATGATACATAATATTACTACCAAATTAAGAACTACATATAACTGTGAAAATTGTTGTCTGAGATGAAGAAGACCATCCTTCACGGCATACATATGACGCTAGCAAGTCTGCTGAAGGAAGACAAAAGAGAGTTGACAATACTAAAAATAATTTTTAGGACAATAGTATGCATTTAAATGAAAATATTAATATCAAATACAAACACATTTTGAATGCAACAAAAATAAAATAAAATATATTTCTGTTCGTTGAGAGGATTTATATACCATTGTAAAAAAAGAAAATGTGGGTTAATTTATGAATTTTCAGTTGATAAACAAAATGAAGTGTAATAAATGAAAAGATAACGTTTGCCTAATGTTTTTTGCATGTTCTCATTTGAAGTTGCATCTCATTAGTTGTACGGCATATGCACTTACATCCTCCCTACTTTGCTTTTTCTACTACGTAAAGTTGGTATCTCAGCTACTGACAAACTACTAACTGTAGATGCTTCCTCACTCTTTAATGAGGCATTGCTGAAATCTGCACTAACATGCCTTTAGCGTTTGCAAAACCTCCAAAGCATTTGTAACCTGGACTAATATTTTTTGTTAGATTTTGATTGTATGAAGACATTGCTGTTTGTTGATTGGCAGTGTGGCGTGATAGAATAGTTGATGCATTCACTAGTTTCTCCATAAGATAAATACTTGATTGTCATTGGGTGAAGCGTCATAGTCTTGGTGCTGATTTTCTTACTGAATCAATACTATGTAATAATGTTTGTAATCTTTGCTGCATTAAAGTTCCTAACATTTCTATATTGTTTGCCATCGGCTACACTGCTGTAGCTTGTTTCTTTTAAACTGACAACGTTGTGCCCTCAATGGCATGAAATGCCAGAGTTAATGGTGTACCTGCACTTAAAGATCTCCCAAACGGAGGGTGTCTAGATCTAACTTGTAAGAGCTCATTTGCCTGAGCAGGGATTCTTGTATCTTAATCTTGAAGTATAATCATTAAATAACCCCTGCCATTGGTTGTATGGACCTTTGTTAGCCGACAAGGAGAGATGATAAGAAGAAATCATTTTAATCAAATACCATAAACAGTACAATTGGGGCAGCACAAGATTAAATGGAGAGAGTTGGTGGGAGTTAAAGTATTTTTATTAACTAATTATTTCAAATTGCTTTATACAGTTAGTACATAATAAATTAAATCATAATTAATGCAGATTAAAATAATCCATTAGTCAATATTTCAAAACAAGATTAAAATACCACATTAGTGAGAATCACAAATAAAATAGAGGAATTACAGCAAGTGTGTTCCATAGAGGAAATCTCTAATCAAAGGTAATAGGTTTTTTGGTATGAAGGGCAATTTCTTCAAATAGCAAAGTAAGGTGTCATCTTCATAAGCCCAACTGAAGGGCTCTGATGAGAGAATTAAAATGCAATGGCATGAAGCTTTAGCAATTTAAGTATTTAAATTTAGCAATTCTCTTCTCAAGGCCAGCAGACATTCCCAAATTCGTCAAGCTCTATTCTTTGGGTGAGAGAGAGGTCTCCTCGGAAAGGGCTTTAAAGGGGGTCTTCCTAACTAATCTAAGGAACGTAAACTAATTCAATTTTACCAAATTGTCATTAGCAACAAAACTTCCATTCCACATTCCCATCAGCCAATGAGTTTCCATCAAACTCTGGGAGCGCGTATACTCACTAGCTACTCATGTCTTCACAGTGAGGCACAAAATCAAGTCCTTGAACGGTTACATTGATCGTGTTTGGTCATTCAAACAGTTCTGCCCACGTTTCATATTTCCTGCCATCTCCTTTTGTCCCGGGTAGAGCCTCACTATCAGTTGTCTAATGCATAAAATACACATATTTACTAGGTAACAAATGACGTCATAACAACAGTTTAAATGCAAAAACAAGCCTCTTGTTCCAAACGTTTAAAGTCGACATTTCAAGCAATCCTGATTTATAAAGCACAAAAAATCATCCATGACTGTTTCAGAGCACTGCAGTTGGCAGCTGCTTCATGATGATCTGTTCACTTGAAGAGCCAGGTCTTGAGTCATTTCTTGATATCCTGGAGAGATGAGGTGGTCCTGAGATGCAAGAGAACGTCACTCCACGCTTTGGCTGCCTGGTGTGAGAAGGAGCATCCTCTGCTGTTGCCTTGGTGGACCCAGGGAGTGTCTACAAGGAAGAAAGAGGTGGATCATAGGGGTCTAGTCAATCAGTAGAACTTTATTCGGTTATTGTTAGTAAAAACAACCATAAAAGTACAATCAAAATTACATTAATAAAAGCTCCCGTTAAAATTGCAGTATTAAAAAAAGAAGAAAAAAAAACATCAATCATAGCTAAAAAGTAAACTTCTCACATACAAATTGATTTCCGCAGTCTAAAAACATTTTTAAAAAGTCAGAAATAGATGCAACTATTAATATAGTATCTAATTTCTGTATTGCTAAAAAAGCTGGGCGATAACAATTCACTTCCATCACCTTCAGCCTGGGGACAATCATTCTCTTCCGTGGCAGTGTATAAAACTTACAGAAGAAAAAAATGTGAATATCTGATTGTTCTGAAAAATCATCGCAAGGGCATTTAATTAATTGTCTTGACTAATTGTTCATATCAAAAAAGCTAAAAACTCTAAAAAGAATGTTTAGCCTAAAGCGTGCTTTTTAAAAAAAAAATATTTTTATTGTCATATCAAGGGCACAGTTATACGCACATCCATGTCTTCATCAATTATTTACATATTATCATATGGTGCCATTACAGACTGACCAACAATATCACTTTTTTCCCTTTTCCTCAGTAGCCACCCTCCTCTCCATGATTGTAAAATTATTAGTGATTCATTTCTTTCTTGTCCAACTTGCGTTAACTAACCCCCTCCCCCCGCCGGCACTTCAATGTGATACAGGGCGTTTTACTTGCGAGCAATGTCTATTCTGTAACTTTTCGTGTCATAATGACCATTCGTCTTGTCACTTCCTCTGCACCATGGTTTTGCAAGATGCTATATGTTCTTGCGTGCATGCAATCTCCTGCGCCTCTTGATCTATCTGCCGCGTACGGGACCCCTCATGCACTCTCCATTCTCTATCCCATTCAACATCAGTACAGGCATTCACTGGATGTGCGCCTCTGCACTCCTTTCAAACTCCAACATCATCGAGTTCCAGTCTAAGGAAATCGGCAGTTTTCGTAGGCCTCTTCGCTCCTCCCTTTGTAGCTCCTGTTCTTCCGCCTTTCCCCATCTCACCACCTCATTACACCAAGACTCCACACTCGGCGTTTTCACCGACTTCCATTTCATGGCTATCATCCTCTTTGCTAATAACAGTGCTAGTTCTATAAATCTAGTGACCACACTTCTCTTCTTCTCTTTGTGTCCCAGCCCAAGAATGATGTATAGTACCGATTCATAGGGTCTTCCCGGGGCGACTCCCGCTAGGATGTGATGGATTGTGGACCAGTAATATCCCAACTTGGGGCAGTCCCAGAACATTTGAAGTATACCCACGTCCTCATGGTGACATCCGGGGCATTGATTGGACGCCTCGGGGAACATCGCTTGTATTCTGTGAGGCGTTAGGTATGCTCTATGTACGATCATGAGTTGGATAAATTTGAATTTAGGGTTTCGTGACACCTTCTTGGGGAGCTGTAGTATCCTCGCCCAGTCCTTATCGCTAATGTCTCCGCCCGTATCCCCCTCCCAGCGTGTACGGAGTGAGTGCAGCGGAATATCTTTGCTTGTCCTAATACCCTTGGTGATCCACTTTGTCAAGTGACTGCCTGAACCCATGAGAAATTGCGAAGTGAGTAGGGCCGTCGCTTCCGGTTCCACGCCATCTTTAGCCCAGTGTGTGGAAATATAGTGGGCAACTTGTGCATGTAATAGGAACATCGACCTCGGTGCCTGGTGTAGTTGCATAAAGTCTGCATGTGGTAGAAGTCTACCCTCCAAGAAAAAGTACTCCACTTGTGTTACCCCAGCCTCGTGCCATGAGCTCAGCTTGCGTTCTGTGAGCGTTCCGGTTCCCAAGGGGCTGCCCAGAAGAGGTATCGTGGGTGCATAGGCCTGATGATTGCCAGTGTACCGTATCGCTGCCCTCCACTGCTGTATTGCAAATTTGAGTAGGGGGGGGCTGACTGTGGTATTTTCACCTTAGGGAGCAACAATCGGTGTATGTGGCCCCTGCTCCTGTCCTCCTCTGACATGATCAATTCATGCAGGTTACGACCTGCCAGCCAGTAAGCCAGCCATTGAAGCTGGCAAGCATATCCATACGCCATCATGTCAGGCACTCCCAGTCCCCCGCCGTCCGTTGGCAGTTGCAGTTTAGCTAGACTTATACGTCTTCTGCCTGTACCCCAAACCAATTCAGTCACCAGTGCATTCAGTTGCTGAAAGAAGGCCTTGGTCACTAGCACAGGCACATTCGTGAAGTAGTATATCAGTCTGGGCAGGACCACCATTTTCAAGATCGCTACTCTGCCTGCGATCGACAATGGTAATGTGATCCAAAAACATATTTGTGGCTTTAGCGCATTAAGTGCTCTGCTCAGGTTGCCCTCAAATAGATCTTGGGTATTTCTGTAAATTTGGATTCCCAAGTATTTGAAAGTTACTGCCGCTATTTGGAATTGGTAGGGGGCGAACTGTATATGCCAATGCGGGCCTGCGAAAACTATACTCGTAGGACTTAGACGCGTTGATCGTGAGGCCCGATATCTTTCTAAACCCCTCAAATACTTCCGATACCCGTTCTAGTGGACCTTCCATGGTGTGCAGGAATAATAAGATGTCATCTGCATATGTGAAATGATATGGCGGGTATTGAGTCGGATTATCCCCATGATATCCGCCATGGTGCAGACTTTTATCATCAGGGGTTCCAGGCCTATTATAAACAATAAGGGCGATAATGGACATCCCTGCCTCGTTCCCTTTGCAATGACAAGAGGGGCTGAGATGCATCTATTAGACTTAACGCGTGCTGTGGGTAGGTGATATAATAAAGCGATCCATTTCGCGTATGCCTGAGGAACGCCGAATTTGCCTAGTACAGCCAACATATAATCCCACCTCAGGGAGTCAAAGGCCTGCTTAAGGTCTAGTGATATACATCCTTCATTATCCTCTCCTCCTTTCCCTTCGGCCATTAGTTGGCTCAGTCTCCTTAGGTTCAGTGCAGTGCTCCTACCAGGTACAAATCCGCACAGGTCCGGGTGTATTAGATCAGGAATATATTGTGACAGTCAAGTTGCCAAGATTTTGCTCAGTATTTTATAATCCGTGTTTAGGAGCGATAAGGGCCTGTAATTCTCTAAGTACAGCGCATCTCTACCTGGCTTCAGCAATGACACTATCAGTGCCTGGAGCGTCAATGCAGGTAGTTCACCACTGTTCATCGCCTCTTTGTAGAGCGCAAGAAGGTGGGGGGCCAGGACCTCAACGTAAGTCAAATAGAATTCGGCCGGCAACCCATCCGAGCCTGGTGCTTTGTTCCTCGGCAGAGCTTTTATGGACTGCCTAACTTCCGCCAAGGTGATGGGTTTAGCGAGAGCCTGTATTTGTGTATCTGATAGTTGGGGAATGCAAATGTCGGCTAGGAAGGATTCAAGCTCCGGTTCCGATAATGGTGCATGCGGGCCGTACAGGTCTGCATAGTACTTCTGGAACGTCTCATTTATATCTAATTGGGTGTGCACTACATCTCCAACCTGGTCATACACCTTGGTTATAGGGACATTGTCCGGAACATTGCGTGTCATGCGCGCCAGTAATGCCCAGTCTCGTCGGTTTGTGTATGCACTCTATTTGTATATTCTCTATTATCTATGAGCCGTAGCTCTTCCAACAATTCATCATGTTGGATACGCACCTCCTGTAACTGCGTGAGGTTACCGTCGGTGCCTGCCGCTTCGCCCTCCAGCGCCGCCAAGCTTCCCTCCACTGCTCTCAACTTTTCCTGTACTAGCCACTTCATTCCTACTTTAGGGTCCATTGCTACCCCGCGCAAAGTTGCCTTGAATGCGTCCCATTCTATTTTTCTGCTGCTGGCAGTGTTTTTGTTCTCCGCAAAATATGTCGTGCAGGCGTCTAGCAGCGAGGACTTGAACACTACGTCTTCCAGAAAACCAGGCGATAGGCGCCATGTCGGGATGGGGGTGGGTATCCTTCCCCATTGTAAAGTCAATTCTGCCGGGTTATGGTCAGATTGTCTTTCCCATGTGTGATACTGAGGTTATCGCCCCTCGTAGTGACCTGGAGCAAAATATGCGGTCTATCCTGGCGTGTAACCTGTGCGGTGGGGAGTAGAATGTGTATTTCCTATGATTCGAGTGGAGGGTCCTCCACGCATCCTCCAGTTCCCACCCGTGTGCCCACTGTGTCAGCGCTACTGCCTGTGTCTTACTTTCCGTTGCATGCAGTGGTGGGTGTAACCTGTCCAGCACTGTGTCCATAACCGCGTTGCAGTCCCCTCCTATCACCCAGTGTTGTCCCGCCCAGTCCGACAACACTCCGCTAATGTCCTCGTAGAACCTCGATTGCTCTGTATTGGGGGCGTATATACTGCCCAGCACCACACACGTACCATCCAGTGTACCCCTCACAAATACATAACGCCCATTCCTGTCTACCCGTTTTTCCACTGGTGTAAACGGTACAGTGTTCCGTACCCATATCGCCACCCCACTCGAGAATGCGGAGTATTCAGTGGTATGTAGCTGGCCTTTCCATTTGCGGGCTAGTTTCTCTCCTTCCGCCCTACTCAGGTGTGTTTCTTGTAAATATGCTATATATGTTTGTCCCCTGTTCAGTTGTGCCCGCACCCTGTGCCGTTTGTGGATCGACCCCAAACCTCTTACATTCCAGGTGCAGAACTGGTATTTGTTAGGTAATGACATTGCTTGTAAAATCCTTTTCCTTAGACATGGCCCATGCCCCTCGTGTACGTGTCAGCAAATTGTACATGCTATGTGCCATACTTGTGCGCAACTCCCTAACTACGAGGTCCCCACCCCTCAACTGGTCGGGACCAAACAATACAACCCAACAGGGGTATGAACTAGCCTAAAGCGTGTTAATAAGAACCTTTCGCGATCACTCATATATAAAGTTGTATATGGTTGTAAATTGCTAGAGGTCATTATTAACTGATGGGCTATAACTGTCTTTTTCTTCATTTCATCATTAGATCTTATCTCTTCATACATTGGTTTTTAAACTCCTTCCTGGGGATATGACACATTGAGAGCGGGTCATCATAATATTTGACAGACCAGTTTTTTAAGGAAATCTTTTACGTAAGAAAGCCATCCTATCCTGCTCACATGCTCTAGGCTTATCGCATCCTTTAAAATAGTGCGGTTCAAGGTACACTCCTCGGTTGTTCAAACCCTATGCCACAAAAGTATGTATTGGACCTTGATGGTGTATTCAATATATGGTTGACCAAGTTCCGTGTGACAAATGTAAGTTGAGACACTCGCAGGTACAGCTAGGAGACATCTCAAAAACATGTTTTCCACTAACTGGATGCATTTCATGTTGGCGTATTCCCATATACCAGCGCCATAGACAGAAGTTGCTATACACGTTGCACTATATATTTTTAAAAGCTCCCTAATTGTTTTTTTGCCCATTTTCTTAGAATTTATTTTTTAGAGCCGTTATTGTTTTACAGAACATAAGTCTTCTTGCTTTTATTGCACTTGGCACAGGCCAGATTCATGAAACAATATGCCTAAGTATGGAAAAGTGGGGGTGAAGTTCAAGGGACTTGAATTAATGTACATCATTTTTTTCCGTTTCTTTGCCCCTGAGCCACAATTCATACAAAACGTTTTTGTGCAATTGATTTTCAGGTCCAGGTTGGACATATAGGTGTTAAAAGATGTTATCATTCTTTGCAGGGCAAGGGGGTCCGGGCCATTATGACCGCATCATCGGCATACAGGAGTGCAGGGATTGCTCTTTTTGTTACCATAGGCATGTCTCTGCACTCCTGGATACATTTTTTTCCAGGTCATTGATATAAACTAAAATTTAAAAGGGAGCAAGGACGCACCCCTGGTGCACTCCTCTCCCTATACCAAATGATCTTGTACATTCCCCGTTTCTTCCATAACGTACTGACGCCGTGGCACCTGAATAGAGGTCCCTAAGGAAATAGATTATTTTTTCATCCACCCCTAAATTTTCTAATATCAGCCAAAATTTACTGTGTGTAACGCAGTCGAATGCCGACGTTAAGTCAACAAAAGTGAAAAAGATGCCTTCACTCCTAGCCCTAGTATATTTTTCTTGCAGGATAAATAAATTAAGACCCTGATCTACAGTACCTAAACCTTTCTGGAACCCATACTGAAGGTCACTAATTGAATTTTCATCCTCCCAGCTTTGTAATCTACTTAAAATAACTCTACCAAAGATTTTTATGGATGAGTCCAATAATGAGATTGGGCGATAGCACGCACAGCTTTTCCTATCTCTCTTTTTAAATATGGGAACAATGATCGATGTGAACCATGATGGGCTTAAGCCCCTCTCAGAGGTGGCATTAAATAATTGCGTTAAAATAGGCCCCCACAGATCCGTATTATTTTTAAACAGGTCAGCTGGTACTCCATCAGGGCCTGCAGCTTTCCCGCCCTGACTCGCTTTTATGCTTAAGTTCACCTCTTCCACAGTAATATCCAATTTGGATTTCCTAATCCTGCCCTCTACCTTGTCTACCACTATCATTGTAGGGTGTGTTTGCTGCGCTCCAAGTGGTGCACTATACAATTTGGCATAGTGGTTTACCCATTCCTCTTCTGGGATCGCTATTTTGATTCGTACCTTAGTATTATCATTGAAGAATGGGGCATTCACCGCTTTCCAAAAGGCGGATGTGTCCTTACTCTGTGAGACCTCGCATAGTGAATTCCAGGCATCAATTTTAATATCAGCTTTCCTGTTTTTCAGCGTCTCATTATAACTTTTCAGCAGCTCCCTAACAAATTTAGGGTCACGGGGCACAGCATTTAAAGTGTGCTTAAGTTTAGAGTGGGCCTTTGTGCATGCTGTATAGAACCAGCTCACAGTTTTTCCATTGCGGTTTTTCAATTCCACCCATAAACTATCCTTGATATATGTTGCAATGATTAAAAAATGTTTAATAATACACTGGCTATCTGACTCTTCATCCAAGCAAGCCATAATACTAGTTAAGCATTTTGCAATCAATTTGTGAATAAAATCATCCGGGACCACCTTGCTCCATTTTAGGGTGTATCCATTTTGTCTACTCATAGTTACATCCTGAATGATCTGCCTCCTAGTGTTATCTCTCCCAGAATCAAAATATGAATTTAAAACCTCCATTGTTAGAGGGTAATGATCACTAAGTGCAATATTGAGAGTCTTGCAGATTTTGATCTGGCATCCATATCTAACAGGAAATAAAATAAAATCAATTATTGTGGAGGCACCCCTGCCATTAAATGTCGGGACGAAGGAGGACTCCATTTGACAAATTTCATTTGCATACCCCAAGTCACAGGAAAAAACAATTTCATTTAACAAGTCCCCGCATATGGTATGCTCAAAGTGGGTTAAACTAATATCCTGATCAAACATGATACCACAGGTGCCTGGTTGTCCCCTTTTACAAATGGAACAATTAAAATCCCCTCCCCATATGACAATTACTTCTTAAGTGCTTCCATCCATCTCACATTTTATATCAGCACCCAATGTTTTCAATTTTCCTTCAATAACATCCACGGGGATGGTATTATAAAAGTTGACAATTATCAAACATAGCAACTTATTGATACATATCTTGACCAAGTGATAATAAGTATTATTAGACAATAAGTAAATGCTCTCACATTTAAGCTGGTTTGATACGTATGTGCACAGACCCCCTTTTGCCCTACCATGTATTGAATTTATAGCTGGTGTAAATAAGGTTTAAAATCTACATAGGTGGCAGGGCTCTGTTATCCAGGTTTCTTGGAGACTTAGGATATCATATTTGTTTATGGTATTAATCCATATGCTGCTGTTCGTCAATTTAGTTTTTAAACCCGCTACATTCCAAAACATTAACAGCCATCCTTCCCCATTGCCTGGTCGAGCATTAGGGTAAGCGGGGCCATTCTTCTCCAGAGATTCCCTTTGTAAGGTCTCCGCTTTTTGGTGTCTCTTAAGGGCATCAAGTTCACAGGAGTTACATTCAACTGCTACCTGAGTGGGTTTGGTGAATCTAACATTCACTGTACTTTCATTACGCCCGTTCCCTCCTATGAGGTCTCTCTTGGAAGTATCCTGTTCAACAAGGTTTAGTTCAACTATACCCGCAGTAGGCACCCTCAATAC
Organism: Lissotriton vulgaris; assembly: GCF_964263255.1. Taxonomy (NCBI): domain Eukaryota; kingdom Metazoa; phylum Chordata; class Amphibia; order Caudata; family Salamandridae; genus Lissotriton; species Lissotriton vulgaris. Next base: position 1,482,906,016 of record NC_141691.1, read on the forward strand.
ATTAGGTGTACCATTAAGTACTCTTTCAGGGACCATTACCTTATCAAAATGTTTAGGTACGTGATTGTCCATAGGGGCCTCTTTAGTGAGTCATTCCACCCCTCTAATCCTGAAAACATAGCAAATCGGTTGAAATTGTGTATACTAAATCTAGGACCAAGTACACCAGTTCCATTATGGTTTCCCGCTCGATATCTATTTGATGGTATCAGTGTTGGTCGGGGATAGAAGTGACTTAAATCATACTTGTGTATGCCTCCATCTCCTCTCTGATGGTACCAGTCTCGAATATAGCTAGTTACTCGACTGTCCCTGAAATTAACAATGATGGAATCCCCCTGTGAATCTTTTGCTCTATGCCCGACCCAGCTTACTCTCAGCACATGTAGAATTTCGCCGTATATTTTTGGTGGAAGTGGCCTGTTCTTGTTTAACCAATATGCTACTTTGTTTTTTAATTCATAGTATCCTTCTATTTTCCCCTCACCTAGCTCGGGGACCCCGGATAAAACTACAACGTATGGAGCTGCCTCTGGCGGCAAGTCGATACGTTGTGCGTTTTTTTTAAATTTTACATCATCTGGTCGTTCCTTAGGTGTATATCCCAATTTATTGGCCTCTCCTACAGTTCCTTGGTCCCTGGCTAATGGGGGGGCCAATTCCAGTTTTCAAGGGGGCTAGTATGTTCGAAGGGGGTAGTGATGGAGGAACCACATTATTAGGTTCATTAGTTGTCTCTTTCCTAGAAGTTTGCCTAACTGTGTTCTTATTCTTTGTGTGGTCTGCCAATTTCTTTAGAAATTCAGTATTTGATACTGTCACTTCCTCTATAGATCCCAATTTCTCGCCTATCCGTTTTACTCTTTCCACAAGTGGTATTAGTAGGGATTTCACTAACTGTTCAATTTTCTCCATTAAGTCTTGAGTAAACTGAGGCAACTACCTGGCTCTACCAGGCTTTTCTTTGTTAATCCTGGGGATTCCTCTGGGGGCTGGTGTGTGTTTTTGCTGTTTTTGCACACGTGCCCTTATGTATATACCCCACGCTTTCTTTTTATTTTAGGGCCTTGCCCTTGTATTTGGTTTTGGGTATTGCTCTTGGGGGTAGGCTTTGGAGAGACGCGTGAAGCGGACTCTTCAGCTATCATTTCTAAAGGAGAATCAGTACTTGAATCAGCTCGAATAGTCTCCCTACTTAATTCTAGGGGTGCCACCAGTGATTGCTGCTGTAAGCGATTAGTGGTTGCATCATTGGGATCCTTATTTATACCATGTTTCGTTGGAGTAGTGGCTAACTGAATGGATCCCAAAGAGGAACGTTTATTTTAAAGGGGTTCCAATGACAGGCAACGCTCAGTTATTGCTATCTCATGTTCTAGAACTGTGGCAGCCCTGGTTATAAACTAATCTAGTGTCCCTGTAACGCTCCCTCCCACTGTTTTGTTCCTAAAATTATCTAGTGTCCCTGTAATGCTCCCTTCCACTGTTGTGTTCCTACCTTTGCCTGATCGTGAAATCATTTCCCCTATCTATATATACCAGAATGTTAAGCAATTATAAGGTCTTATAACATAGACCAATAATCGTTTTACTAGTATATAGTCCAAGCTTATATGAGTCAATGCAACAGGCCAACTGCTGGGAAAAGAAATCTTACTAGAATGTCTTACTAGAAAGCCCTGTGCACTGTTGAAAAGGGGTTGGCCCAGCCCGGCTTCCTTGGTCTCTGACGGGTGTGGACGGGCCCGCCCTTGGCCCGGGCTTTGCCCAGGCACGCCCACGCGCGTCCCGCGCCATATGATGTGCCTCGTAGATTTAAGAGCCTCCGGGCGCTTGCAGTGACAGCCTGCTGGGCGCGACCCCGAGGCACACTGGGGCATGTACTTCCGGTCGGCAGGTCGTGACGGTGGTTGCGGCCGTGTAGAAAGGCTCAGCCGGTCCTGGTGCGGGGTAAAAATTCCCCCGATAGCAGCTAGTAGCAGCAAGTAGGCAGCATAAAAATGGATGTCCCGTGCTGCGGGAGGTGCCTCATAGATTTAAGCGCCTCCGGGCGCTTGCAGTGACAGCCTGCGGTGCACGACCCTGAGGCACACTGGGGCATGTAATTCCGGTCGGCAGGTCGTGACGGTGGTTGCGGCCGTGTAGGAAGGCTCAGCCGGTCGTGGTGCGGGGTCAAAATTCCCCCGATAGCAGCTTGTGGCAGCAGGTAGACAGCATAAAAATGGATGTCTAGTCAGTTGGTGGAAGGTCATGTGTTTGTCGATGTATGCTGGTCCTTCATTGTGCGGAGCTTTGTATACGTTAATAAACATTTTGAACTGGCATCTCTCCGGGATCGGTAGCCAGTATAGCTTCTTGAGGTGCGGTGTGATATGGGTCCATCAGGGGAGGACGAGGATGAGTCTTGCCCTTGAGTTTTGTATTGTCTGAAGTCTCTTTAAGAAGCGTGCGGTGATTCCTACAAAGAGTGTGTTACCATTGTCCAGCCACCTGGTGATGAGGCCCTGCATGACGGACCTTCTGGTGTTGACTGGGAGCCACCTGAACATGTTGGCGGAGCATGCCTAGGCTGTGGAAGCAGGCAGATGAGACAGCATTTACCTGTTTTATTTTAGATAGCTTGCTGTCCCTGATGATGCCAAGCTTGCTAGCATGGTCTGGCAGGTGGTGGGCCAAGTTCAGCAGGCCACTATGTGCCTTTTCATAGGGAGGTGTTCTTCCCAAAGAGGAGGACTTCTGTCTTGTCCGAGTTGAGCTTTGGACAGTTGTCATTTATCCAATCGGCGAAGTTCATCATACCTCTGTGGATGTTGGATCTGGTGGTGGTTGGGTCTTCTGACAGCGAGAGGATGAGCAGGGTGTCATTGGCGTAGAAAATAAGGTTGAGTCCATGTGATCTGACGGTGTTGGCCGGAGGGGTCATGTACTTGTTGAAGATGGTAGGGCTGAGGTTCGATTCATAGGGCATGCCGCAGATGACCTTTTTGGTTTCCAAGACTAGCGGTTGGAGACTGATTTTCTGGGTTCTTCTGGTGAGGTAAGAGGTGATCCAATTGAGGGTGTCTCCCTGGATTCCAATGTGGTGGAGTCTGTTATCAAGATGTGATGGGAGATGGTGTTGAAGGTGGACAGGTCCAGGAGGGTGAGGGCAGCCATTCCATTGTGGTTCAGGTGGGCCTGATGACATCTGTGAGTGCAATCAGGGCTTTCTCGGTGCTGTGGTTGGCTCTTAATCTGAATCGAGAGGGGTCCAGGAAGTTGTTGTGTTGGAGGTGTTCGGTGAGTTGTTGGTTGATTGCCTTCTCGAAAACCTTCACTGGAAAGGAGAGCATAGAGATAGGCTGGTAGTTCTTCAGTTCTACTGGGTTGGTGCATAATGTCTTCAGGAGGAGCCTCACTTCAATATGTTTTCAGTACTTAGGGAAGGAGGCTGAGGTGATGAAGGTGTTTAGCACTTTCTTGAGCTCATCACCAATCGTCATTCTCCTGAGGTTGAAGATGTGCTGGAGACAGGGGTCCATGGATGCTCCAAGGTGCACGAGTTCATGATGTTTATTGTGGCTGAGTTGTGAGAGGGTCCCAATAGCTAAACAGGGTTCAGGGTTTTATTTAAAGAGTTTTGTATAGCGCGAACAAGACCCTTGGGTATCAGAACGCTTCACATTGTATAAGGTAGAATAGAGACATGTTTAGTATGGTGCAACTATACCCAGTTAAATGATGTACTAAGAATACAAACAACACGATCAAGCAAATTACAGGATTAACACAATTATGCAGTGCAAGAGTAAGATATGTGATACGACTCATGTTGGAAGATTCAACTTCCTCCTTGTAATAAGTATTAAGTGACTTTTCCTAAGCATTCTACATTCTACTAGATCTGTGTCCAGGAATTTGTATAGTACTGTTTGAAAGGCTATCTCCCAAAGAGTTACGGCCTATAAGTAACTGGTTAGTACAAATACATACAGTGACCAGAGGTAGATTCGGGAAAGGCCTCAGTGCAAATGCATTTTAGTTGATTTCTCCTTTATAAACCATCTTCTCCACTCAGGTTCTTGATACATGTCGTACTGCCCTCGCATGTGTCCAACTCAGCCGGTGACTTTCTTTTCACTTCCCTAGAGTAAAACTTTTGGTCAAGGACTATGACATGGTGCTAAAGCTGAGCCATCTGTCTATGGGAGGAACTTGCTCATTAGAAATATTTTCGTTTCCCTCTTAAAGGTTGCCGTGTTTGTTATTTTTCTAATGTTTGGCAGAAGAGAGTTCCAGATTCTGGGTGCCGCTCCTGAGAAAGCTATATCGTAGGTTCTCTTCTTCTTGAAAAAGGGTGGTCTCAGAACCAGCTCCTTGGCACTCCTAGCTGATCTATTTCCTACAGATATTTCAATTTTCTGTGTGTGAGCAGGCTAATGCTGTCAACAACGGGGGGCTTGGGGCTTGAAGTTTTTGTAGATCACTAAAATCTGGTTGTGGAAAAAGTCCACCTGAGTTTCACACAGTTCTTTGGAGGGGGTGATATCAGTCTCGGCAGCTACAGATTTGGAGAACTCCTTCATGGTCGCAATGGGCTCCTTGCTGCGATTTGATCTGACTTCTATGTAATCTGCTAGGGTGTTCTTCTTTGTTTCTTTCAGAAGGTGCTTGTACTGGTTGAGTGCTGTCTTGAATGTGGGATTGTCTCCTGTCTCTTTGCTGGTGCTTCACTTCCTTTCTAGTTGCTGGCAGTTGTATATGTTGGATTTCACCTCCGCAGTTAACCAGTTGGCTCGTCTGGCAGGTCATTTGGTTTTGACTGGCTTAGTGGGGTAAATTGAATCGGTGCATTCTGTGATCCACTGGGGGAAGTTCTTCACAGCCTGTTCTGGGTTGGATGCTGTGTCTGGGAGGTGGAGTTGAGAGCCTTGTTCCACTGGTCTTCTGATATATTTTTCAAGTTTCTGCATGTAGAGCTGGGGGGATGGTGCCAGTATTGGTAATTGGATGCTGTAGTGGTCGGTCCAGGTGAGTTTTGAGATAAGGTTGTACTTGACTCTGTTGCTGGATGTGAAAATTGGGTGGAAAAGTGTGTCCTGCAATGTAGGTAGGGTCGGTGACAAGTTGCTCGAGGCAGATGTTGCTTTTGCTTTCCAAGAGGGCGATTGTGTTGATGTTGCTGGGGTCATCAAAGTGAAAGTTGAGATCCCCATGGAAGATGTAGTGCCATTGGTCAATCGAGCCGATGAGGTGAGGGATGATGTCGCAGAATCTGGGCATGGTTCTGGTGTTCTGTAGGCGAGAGTACCTCTGATGATACTTTTTCCATCTGAGTGAAGTTGGAAGTTGAGTTGATCCATAATACGGGTCGAGTCGTCTAAGAAGGTCATGCAGAGTTTGGCGCCCTTGTAGATTATGCCAATTCCTCCTCTGTGTTTGTTTGTTTTTTTGGCTCCTGTGTATTTTCTTGTAGCCTTCAGGGGTGGTGCTGGCGATATGTGAACAAAGGCCGGGTTCAGCCAGGTCTCTGTGATGAAGATGACTTCCGGGATGAGGGATGAGTTTGTGTCACATATCTTTATGGCATGTTTGCCGAGCAATTGTACATTGAGTAGAGTGCACTGGAGTTGTGCCTTGGTGGTCTTGGTCAGCGTGGTAGACACATTTGTGGTTGCAGTGTCTCTGGGTATTGTTGCAGGTGAAGCTACAGTGCTGGCAGGAGAACAGTCCTTAGGTTATGCGTGGAGATGTGCAGCAGCAGTTGTTGTTGATGCATCCGGGATCCTGGGCTCGGAAGTCTGTGGCAGTTTAGCTGCATGGGGTGGGAGAACCAGGTCTCCTGGCACTGGGTGCGGTGTAGGCAGAGACGGCAAATAAGGCATCAGTAGTTAGGCTAACGTAAGTCAGTACATTACATTATTTCATGTGTGCTTTTTCAGTGCCTAAATAATATTACCAGCACATATTTTTGTATTTATTTTATGTGTGTTATACAGCATAACATTTTCACTTTTCAGTTGAATTCTTTTAATTTGTAAAAATTAGGAAATTCACTCCATCATATATTAAGCAGTTTTTGTCTAATTGTAGTGCTGCGCATAGGTGATGGTGCTTTTTGCTGCTGCTGTCTGCATTGCAGAACACTGACATAACATCTATTTCTAGCTGGCTCAGTTGTGGGTTTACTGGTAGCTCTCCCACTTTGACCTGAAGTAATCCCTTTTGCACCCTCTCTTCCTCAAATGAATTGAACGAATATTACATTTCTTTTGTCTCAACATCTACAATTTAAATAATATAGAAAATATTTAAAACAAGTGTAATGATGTTATAAAAATATCCTCACTAGCAAGCTACATTTTTCCACAATGCATTTCAATAGTTACTATAGTACTGCTTATATTTTGATTATCGACCGGGTTTCTCCAACGAGTAGCTCGTGAGCTACAGGTATCTCACCAGCTACCCGTAAGTAGCTCACTTGTGCGCAGCCCAGAAAACTGAATTAGAACTTGAGCTTGGTTGAATTATTATATGTTTACCAAAATTGAAAAGCATTTATTTGGATTTTTTTTTGGTGTAATTTCAGAAGGCATTAGCTGATGTTTGGAGAAATACCTTTGAATTTCAAAATATATTTAAATTTGATATTTGAGTGATAAAATCAAATAGTGTTTGGGAGACTATTATTCTTATAATCAATTACATAGATATTAGGGGCACTGCTGCTTTGGTTGTTATGTATAACCCATGTGGCGGCATTCCACAATAACAAACCATTTTTTTTTAAATTACTGCTCGCAACCATGCCCAAAGAACAGAAATGATCACTGCTAGTAATCTTGAATACAACGGCCAATTATGTTATCTTGTCTGATGTGATTTCTACTACATCTCTAATAATATAAGTATCTCAGGAGTATGTTCTTTGAATGTAAGTAGCTCTTATTATAAAAAGTTGGAGACCCCTGTTATAGAAGGAGTTATGTATGCACAAATAAAGATCTGTTCATAATGCATTCTGAACATATTAAGTGATATACAAGTGCTGTATTAAATGCTATCAGAGAGGTAATAGCTTGAATATTGTTAGGGGGGAGTTTCCTCTAAAGATGTCACAGCAGCTTTCCATTGGCACCATGAGACGGTTTATGGGTAGCAAGATGGTTGAACTTAAGATAAATAATAATAATAAAGACATTTATAGAGCGCATGGAAAAAAAGATAGTACGCCATCTCGGCGTGTCCCCGCGCTAAAGAAAGAGGCGACAAACTCATAAGGGGGAGAGGACAGTACGAGGCATGGGGCATTAAGTAGGCTATAAGGAGAACAGATGAGTTTTAAGTTGCCGTCGGAAAATGGTTTCTGAAGGCTCCAGGCGGAGATGGATGGGAAGTTTATTCCATGCTGTGGCAGCCGCCACTCTAAAAGACCGACCTCCCATTTTTTCTCTCCTATAGCGGTGGGCCATAAGCGTGCCCATGCCGCTAGATCTAAGTGATCTGCGTGGTTCATACCTGGTAACCAGACCTGTCAGATAGCTGGGGGCTTTATTCCAGAAGATCTGATGACATATTAAGAGTGCCTTGGATTGTATGTTTTCTTTCACTTGGAGCCAGTTAAGGGCATCCCGGGTGGTTTTAGAGTTGGCTCTTCGTGGGAGTCTAAGCACAAGGCGGGCTGCAGCATTTTGCAATATCTGGAGTCGTCCAATGCTTTTACTAGAAGCACCCAGGAAAAGGACATTTCCATAATCGAGGCGTGGCTTTATCAGTGCTTGGATCATAGTGCGCCGAGCCTCCAAAGGAAGGAGATCTAGGGTTTTGTTGAGAGTCTTTAGGACTCCAAAGCACTTGCCTACTAGACGGTTGATGTGTGTCTCATAGGAGAGTGTGGAATCCATCCATATCCCTACGTTTTTGGCTTCAGTACATGGTGTAGGCATGTCGCCTAAGCAGCTTGGCCACCAATCACATGTCCAAAGCCGTTGATCACCACCAACCACCAAGACTTCTGTCTTGGATCCGTTCAGTTTAAGGCAGTGCATATCCATCCAAGTGGCCAGTGCTTGCATACAGGCTCTGAAGTTATTGGCTTCGGCTGCCGGCGTTTGGGTGAGGGTGAGTAAGAGCTGTGTATCGTCGGCGTAGGATACAATCTCTACGCCGAACGATTGGACTAACTCGGCCAGGGGGGCCATATATAAGTTAAAAAGGGTAGGACTTAAGGCAGAGCCCTGTGGCACCCCCTGTTCCAATACCCACTCTTCAGACTGAAAAGAGCCACGTTGAACCTGAAAGCTTCTGCCTGTCAGAAACGATTTAAGCCAACCGAGTGCTCTATCAGTCACACCTCCTCTGTTCAGACACAGTAGCAAGGTGATATGTGCTACAGTGTCGAACGCTGCGCTAAGGTCTAGCATGACCAGTGCCGTGGTTAGGCCTGCGTCGGCTCCTTGGCGTAGAGTTTCGGTGGCTCTTAATAGGGCCGTCTCAGTAGAGAAGCCTCTTCGGAACCCTGATTGTGAGGGTTGTAGGACATTGTTCTTCTCCGCAAATGCCATCAGTTGCACATTTGCAATTTTCTCAGCAATTTTAGCGGTATAGGGTAGCAGAGAAATCGGTCGTAGGTTCTCCAGGACATCATCACTAACATTGGGTTTTTTCCAAATAGGTAGTACAATTGCCTTTTTCCAATTTCTTGGCAGGGTCTGGGAGTCAAAGGATGTTGTAAGGACATGGCAGATGTATGGTTCTAAAGTAGCTATACTTACGCCTAGAACCTTTGGAGGAGCGGGATCACGTGGAGAGCCCGATTGTATGCTAGTGCAGATGGTTGCAAGTTCTTTACTGTGTGGTACGGTAAAGCATTCTAACCTCGGTTTTGAATTTGCCCACTCTGGTTCCTTCAGTTCAGTGAAGGTTTCTCCAGCCTCAGGATATGTGGAGAAAGAGCTGTATATTTTCTTAACCTTGTTGGCAAAATATTCTGCCACCTTGTTACATTCTGTGACGGAATCAATTTCCGGAGAATTAGAGAGTGAGACGACTGAGATTTCCTTATAGATTTTAAAGAGTTCTCTAGATGAGCAGTCTGCCTCGCTAATTCTGTTTCCATAGAAGGTTGCTTTAGCAGCTCTGACCTGTTTTTGATAGCTTCTCTGGGCTGTTCTGTATTGTAGTTTAGTGCAATCATTCTTATCCTTGCGCCAAAGTCTTTCTAGCCTTTTGCACTCTGATCAGACCGACTGTAGATCTATATTGTACCATGGTGCCGATCTCTTAGCTCTGTTTCCTTTTTTGGCCGTGGATAGAGGGGCTACCTTGTTCAGGGTGTCAAGGATTCGGGTATCTAAGTTTTGATTTGCATTTTCACTATCTAAGCCTCCCGGCATTCCACCTAAGCTTAGCATCTCGTTAAAAATGGGTTGGGAATTTTTTTTTCCATTTGCGGTGTGGGTAGTTATTATTGCCACTCAATTGGGGGCAATAGTGAGTGGAAATCAATTTTGTCAGAGTTTGTGTTAGTTAAGGGGGCAGTGTAGAGGGCCTGAAGTTTTATGAATTGCACAACAGCTTAGTGCTAGTAAGGAATATGATGTGGGCTGTGTCTAGGAGTTTAAAACAAAGGGTTGTGGGGTAAACATTGGAGGGTGGATGAGTGATTATTGGGCCAGACCTACTAAGATGCTATTATAGCATGATTATATATGCTACTAGACTATTGATAACTGTTCTGATTCTTCGACAGGGAAGACCATGCTAGGTTACAACAATGAAGTATGATTATTTAGGCAAAGTGATTCTAAGAAGGTAAGTATGTCAACACCAATATGCAGAGAAGTACAATATTTCAGCTCTATCAAAATTATGTATGAGCGGTCGGTGTGCCATCCTTTGTCACATTTTTATCATACGTGCCAAGACTGAGTTAAGAGAACATAAACAATATTTTAGCACCATCAGATTTATGTTAGTGCTGATTCACAGGCCCACACGCTAAAATAAGAGAATGTTAATGAGTGTGTCAAATTCAGGTCATATGTGAATGAAAACATGATGAAAGAGAGTTAATTGAGCTAGGCAGTGGTGGTAAAGTTTGCAACCTGAGTCTGGTTATATACAAGCAATTGAGTGACTAGAGGGTTATCAGGGAAATTATCATTAGAGGTATTTAGGGTGACATGAAAAGAAAGGAGGGTAAAATGGGCAATTCTTTGGGGTGGATGAGTGGAAGACAATATGAATTTTTAACAATGATAGTGCAACTATTGATGTCAAGAATTGTAGGTTAAGAAAGAGGTTTAACTGGTCATAGCTACAGAATAGAACACAAAGGGTTTGGATGGGTTGGAGGCTGAGTAGAGCAGACAAGGCACTGGAACTGCTAGCAGTTTGAAGAATTAGTAAGAGATCCATACAGGTGGGGAAAAAGAAATTAAATCAAATAAATTCAGCACTTCTGGTAACCAGGGGGCATATTATCAAGGGATTTATCTCTGCTTTTTTGGCTTTAAAAGCCAAGAAAGAGGAGATAAAATTATCTCCCTATCAGCAACAGGGTGCTAACACGCAAATTCGCATGTTAGCACCCTTTTTCACTACGCTTCCCTTTGCATCTCTAATGAGATGCAAAGTGGGCGTTCCAGAGCAAAATAATAGGAGAAATGTCGCTAAGTGACATTTCTCCTATTATCAAGCTTCACGCTAACCCTGTTAGAGACAAAAAAAGCAGCGCTAACCACGGTTAGTGCTGCTTTTTTTACACCTGGTATTTTCCTGACTTAGCCATGATAGCCTATGGAAGGTGGATATCATGGCTAAGTTTGTGAGCCCCTATCATCAAGCTAACGCCAAACTTCAAGAGATTATCATTGGTTTTCCAGCGATAATCTCTCATTTGGCAGTTAGCGTGAGGATTTTTATCACTTCAGAGATAAACGTTGCTAATAGCAAGTTATCTCTGCGATAATTTCCGTCGATGCTTAGCGATAAAAAAATCGTTGCAAAGCCTAGTTAGCGATAAATATCGCTACTCGTTGGTAATATGCCCCCAGGTTCTTTCAGGGCGCTCAACTATTTGTACGGGTTACATATCATGAGACAACACTATAACAAGTGCATCAAAAGGGTAAGGAAGGGGTTGGTTACCAGGCAACCCCACGAATTGCGGTTCCTAATAGCTATAATCTTTTCTTTTGGTGATATTTCCTAAATATTCTTCCCTCCTCTTTGTTCATAAGATGTCCAATATGGATGATGTTTTTGGTACAATGAAGACACTGTATATATTGTTTTTTATTGATATACATATTATTGTTGTTTTGGGTTGCAGCCCTGAGGAAGTCATTTAGCACAGACAAGTGAATGACGAAACACGTATTGGCTGCTTCTTCAATTTTTTTCGAAATAAGGAAGATTTGTTTTTTCTTTGGTAACTGACTGAAAATAAAAACGGATGAGAAGATTAAAGACTTTTTGAATCGTATTACTGGCACATGAACAGATTGGATGGATGGTGCTACAGCTTATGTGTGGATCTGACTCTATGTTTATGATTCATGAACTTTGATATATTCTGGCAAGAAGCTATATCTATTTGGGAGTATTCAATATTGTCCTTATATTATGTTTTTCAAACTCTCAAGTGATTTATGTATAGTGCTCAGGGAGGATTAGATTATAGAAAGTAAATCAAGAGATAGGAAAGGCTATGAGAGGTGGATATGGTAGTCAATACAATACAAGCCGCTTGTAGAGTGCACAGCTGCCTTTGAAGAGGTGTCCTAGTGCTAGCCGTAAGGTCAGGTAAAGGAAAGCCTAATAGCAAGTAAAAAAGCTGAGTTTTAAGATTCTTTTTGAAGATAGATTCATAGGGGCAGCACAGCACGCTAAGAGGAAGAAAATTACACAATTTTGAAGACAGGAAAATAAAAGGTCTACCACCTCTTCTAACCTTATGGATGCATGGCAGTTGAAGCAGTTTGATGTTATTAGATCTCAGGGATCTGATTTGGCAATCGGGCTTGAATCCCCTCCTAAGATAGAGAGGACCTTTATGGACAAAGCCCCTAAAGCAAAAGATAAGTTCCTTGAATTGGATCCTCTTGATGACTGGGAGCCAGTGAAGATGGTGAAGGTGACGGGACACTGAAACACGAGGAGGAATCTTCAAGATTAAATAGCGGAGTTCTGAATTGTTTGTGAGCGTTGAATGAGGTATGCTGTTATACCTAAATACAAGCTGTTGGCATAGCCCAGTTTGGACATAACAGAGGCATGGACAATTACTTTTATGGAATTCCTCAGGAAAAAGTTGGAAAATCCTTCTTAGTGACCTAAGAGTAGCAAATCAGGTGGCAGAACAAGTCTTGATTTCGGTCTCAAAAGTAAAATTAGAATCAAATTTCACACCTAGGTTTTTGACCGTAGGAGTGTGGAGCAGCCAGTTCTAACAGCTACTAGATGCTGGAATAAGGAGATGCGCTGGTGCCAAAGAAAAGAATTTCAGTGTTTTGGGGATATTTTGTAATTCTTTTTATCAGATTCAGGGCAAATTCCAATCATATAACACAGATATACATTGCAGTCCAGTGTTAAACATTCCATTGACATTGTGCACATCATTACTGTCCCCAGCACATAAGGTACAACGTTATTCCACATATTAATCTCGTACCCCCCTCCATCCTCCTCATCAGAAACCTCAGCAGTCCGCAGCCTGGGTGGTTCACAGATGTAACCCTTGTATTTATTCCACGCCACCCAAATTCTACCCCATTTTCGGGGACATCCTCAATTGATGAACACTGCTTTTTCGGCCACCATTATTGTGTCAATGTCTTTGCACCACGGGGTGAGTGTAGGTGATTCTTCCGAACCCCATTTTTGGGCAATATTACGCTTTGCAATCATTATCCCCAGTGTAGCCCAATCTTGCACTGGGTGATTAAGGTCATTTGGTTCCCAGACATTCAACAAACATCTGCAGGGTTCTGGTTCCAGTGATACCTCCTCTGTTTGCGATATCGTTCTCATTACCTTTACCCAGTATGCTTCAATCTTTGGACATTGCCATATGGTGTGATAGAATGTACCCTCCTCCCCACATCCACAGGGCAGAACGGGTGCGGGCTGTATGTATTTTTCAGAGGGATAGTCTAGTGTAGTAGGTGCAATGTAATATCTTGAGTTGCACTAATCTTAGTTTCGAAGGTATTCCCACCTCACGCGGGGACGTCAGTGCCTCCTGCAAGTCTGTATCATCAAGTTCCCCCAAATCTAGGGTCCATTTTTCCCTGAGTGCCGCAGTTGGATCAGTTAAGTTGTTAAATAGCTTTCGGTAGGTGAGGGAAGAAGCCTTTTTATGCATATAGTCAGTTAATAGCCTGTCTTCTAGGGAGGTGGCCTCTGGGACCTTGGTGCCAGGGGGTAAGGCTGCTTGTAGTGCATGTTTGATCTGCATGTACCGAAGTACTTCTGAGGGTGCCAGTTTGTACTGTTCTTTTATGCGTACAAATGTGACCATATCCCCTTTAAATCATAGTTCAACCACCGTGGAGATGACAATCTCGTCCCATTGACTAAACCCCTTACTATTCCTGAGTCACCCTATCCGCGGTGTATTCCAAAGTGGAGTAAGTTGGGTTATAACTCCTTGCCAGCCCAATTTGTTGTGTGCTGTGTGCCATATGTTGACTGTATGTATTGTAGGCCCAATTAATGAAGGGGGTAGTTTTTTTATTGTAAAGTGCTGACATAACGCCTTCTTCTCCCAACCCATGTCAATCTGTTTGGAACGCGGGGTCTGTTTGCGGGGCGGGTATCCACTGATTGATGATTTTCAACTGTGCTGCCGAGTAGTATAATTGTATATTCGAAAGAGCTATTCCACTGTCATACCAACCCCTGACTAATTTGCCCTGCGTGATGCATGCCATTTTTTTCCCCCATAGCAGACTTGAGACCTCTGCCGCCATCGCCTTGAAGTAACTTGGAGGTACTGGGAATAGTGTGTTTTCCAAAGCGTGTAGGAATCGAAATCCCAGTGTTTTAACTAAGCTTTAAGCAATTTACATTCAACCAAGGCCTTCAAGGAAAGCCTAAAGGAACTCAGGGTTACTGGTGCATTTTCATGAAAAGCCAAAAGGATTTGAGTGCCATCCGCTTAGGAGACAACCCTTACACCCCATGTCTCAACTAATTTTGCAAGTGTGTCAGGTAGACATTATAAAGGGTGGTACTAAGGCATGATAGACTCTAGTGGCTTGGATGAGAAGGTATACAGTCGAAGGAAGACTGCTAGAGAGCTATCTTTGATGCCTTATCTTTGATGAATGATTTTAACCACAACAAAACCTGATATCTGATTCCATACCCTTGAGTGTGATGAACCCTCATGAAATTTTCAAAACATGTTAACCACTCACTTCAGCTGCTGGCTTGATAGTTTTGGGTTGATCCGTCAAGCGGGGGCCTGAAACAAATAGGTTTACCTATGTTCATTTCCATAGGAAACTTTAGACATGGCTATAGCCCGAACTGCTGAAATCAAGTTTGGCAGCCTTTTAGGTGATTTGGAGTTAATCCGTTTAGTAGTTGTGGAGTAATGTAAAGAAATTTCCAGTTGTATATATATAGAGATGCAGAGGATCCGCAACCCCCTCCGATCTCATGCTGAGATCTGATTGGCTGTCAACACTTCAAAACAGAAATTGTTGACAGCCATTTTGGGACTCATTTAAAAAAATGAAAAGGGAGCAGGGTAAACACACCCTGACCACCAAGGCCACTTTGTGTATACTCAATACGGATTAATCATAATATACAGTCGTTAATTTCTAAAACTGTGGTTGGTAGCTATGGTTGTGTCGTATGTTGGAGCTGTTTTTACTTTGTGTTTGCTAGCCCCTAGTTACTACATTAATGTGCTTTACAATCCTGTCTCAGTTGACACCTGTTATAGATCATCTTAACAGAACAGCTGGGTTTTGAAAAGAGGAAAATAAGAAACTTCGAAAGGAATAGTTAAACGGCGCCGAGATACCTATGGGTATTTGTGCGCTCCACAAATCGCTTAAATAAATAAATAAAATAAATAAACTAGCTGGTATGAAGACAAAGTGATTTTGATAAATAAAATATTCTTTCACAAAACTAGGATAGAATTGATATGACTGTTAATCTTTATAGAGCCTGCCAAGAACTATTAAAATAACTTCTTGGGAAGCTCCTGCTATGTCTTCAACACATTCATTTTAATCATTGTGTTTGTTTTGAAAACTGTTCATTTACTGGCTCCCTTCCTCTTCATGATGCAGAGTCATAAAAGATCTGCCCACTCTAATTCACAATCAGAATACTAAAGTTGCCGGTGATTCACAAAAATCTGCGGCCTATGCCAAGTACTGTAAATGGGCAGGTTTTCTGAGTCTTGGCAACTATTATGTATATATTTTTAATGAACAAGCAGGATCCCAACCGCTTTTGGTAGCGGCTCCAATGGGCGCAGACCTCCACTCCACAAGCTGAATAACTGTTGTTAGATCAACAAGCCATCACTCCAAGTAAGGTGCCAGCAGTGCAAATTTATTAAAGCAAAGTGAAAGAGCGAGTGCCCTCCCTGACGCGTTTCGCTCCGCGAACGGAGCTTGGTCACATGACGCGTCAGGAGTAGGCAGTGAATTAAATGGTCATTAAAAGCCCATGAAACAGGACGCAAGGGTAAACAATAAAGCAGACAAGCATTATCTGAGCAATATATCGACCATAGTTACTTGAATGTATAAAATATGAATGCAAAGAGACAAAAATCAAATATATTTTTAAATGTATCAATTTTTATATATTGAAATACAAGAGAGAACCAAGGATAAATTACATACCACATTATATCTACATATAACATGAAGGAAGCAATAAAGCGTAATATAAGGAAAACAAAAAGGAAACAGTAATCTAAACATAATAGAGCTTGTCATCTTCAGGAATGCTATGCATTATAGTAACAGATAATTAGATTTATAATACTAATAAGTGAGTATAAAAGCAATTGAGAGCAAATTCATCATACATATAAGGTAGTTTCCAATTTTCCTTCCTGAGACATAATAGACCAACGTGATCAAGGCAAGTGGCCAATGGATGCCATTTTGATCTCTTTTGATAGATCATTGTAAAGGTTTATAGCTATAGAAATCCAGTATGCAAGTTTTAAAAACTAAGGGCCTAATTTCGACTTTGGCGGTCTTGGAGCTCCAAGATCATTCGCCAAGTTACAACTTTTCTAGTCTCTGGCAGGTGGTTACTTGGTGAGCCCACAGAGATGCCTATCAGAAAGACACCACAATGGGAGCGTCAAAGGCAATTTCAGCGCGGCATGGACTGGTGCAGACCATACCATGCAGGAACTGGGGTGTATGCACACAGGGGGGCCAACATGTGCCCCCTCCATGCACCCCATGGCCCTGATGCAACAGGGGGGCTTTTATGAACCCCTTTCTTTCCTCTCCACCATAGTTTTCATGGCAGGCTCACAGCCATGAAAACCGTGGCGGAGAGGAAACTCATAATATGTTAGGTGTGCCATAGCGGCACCGCCAAGCATATTGCGGCCTCAAGACTGCTGCAACACAGCCAGGGATCTCTGATCCCTGGTGGATGTGGTGGTTCCACGTCAGTCTGACCGCCCAACTTGTAACCGGGTGGTCGTACCACCAGGGTGGTGGTGTCTTCCCCACCACGGTGGCTAGATCGGTCCATCGGATGTCTGTAGTCATAATCACGCCCTTAATTCCACCATGCCCTATAATAGATCCCATCAGCAGACTTCCAGTTCCGGGATATACCTCGAATAGCAGTGTTAAAGAAAATTCTGACTAGAATAGCTATGTATGGAATATGCATGACAACCACCAAGAACTATGTTGCTATATGAGAATGGGATTGCATGACCAGTTATATCCATGACAACTCGACAAATCTTTATTTGAAATGGATAATTGGGGAAATTCATAAAACATGCATAAAGGTCCCAGCAGATAAATTACAAGACCTGCATGCATCTTGGGATAACATTTTGGTTAATGTAATTGGGTGGGTGTTTGAAATAATCAATTATAAAAGAAGAACAATGCCTGGGTTGCACTTGCTGAACACAATGTGGAATATATTTTATTACAAAACTTTAACCCATAAATCTATAAACCATTTCCCCATTTTATTTCTATAACAGACTTATACCAAGTCCTTCAAATGGGAAAAAGAAGTTTATTAATAGTTGAAGCTTTACACCTAAGCTAGTATTGAAACGCCTATGCGCCAGTCCGCACCTGGACCGCGCACAGCGACAATCCCCCTGGTCCATTTGGCCAAATGACAGGGGAGACTATCAGTTACACACGCTGTGCCTTGCTATCCTTAAGACCATCTCCTGACAGCATTGCAGATACTCTGCACTGCATTCCCGCCCAGTCCCCCCTGCCTAACTCCTGCCCCTCAAATTCTGGCTCATCCATGATAAATTGGCAGCACATTTCAGGGGCTAAGGGGCTAGTTGATCAGGTCAACCGAAAGAGTAGGGATCCCAAAAACGCAAGTATTACCAGTATGCTAGGGAATACAAGTTATTTAGTGAAACATCATCAGGAATTTTCCTACCTGACCATAAACCAGCACGTGGACGTGACATTCATAACAGAAAACTGGGCAGACTTTAGTTCAGGTCCTGAAATGGTCGCAAACCCCCCCCCCCCCCCCCCCCCCCTTCCAGGCTACTCTATCTACAGCTGGACAGCAGACACTTTAAAAAAGGAGGAGGGATAGCAATATTGTACAGGGATAACTTCAAAATTACCTTATAACCTCTCACCACAGCTGGGTTCGAGGCTTTAACCTTTTCTGTGCAACCACTAGGTTCACAAGCCATTAAGGGCCTGCTGATATACTGGCCGCCAGGACCAATGGGTTGCTTCATAGACAAACTTTGCCTACCAATGAAATCTGTCATTACCAATGCCAACTACCTGGTACTGGGAGATTTTAACTTTCATTTGGAAAATGAATCAGACCCATACTCCCCAAAACTCATTGAATTCATGACCACGTTCGGGCTATCCTTAATCACGAAAGGTCTGACACAGAGCAGGACATATGATTGATGGAATTTTTTCTACCTATAAGGCTACTGTCTCAATCCCTGCTCTACCCCACACCTGGCCCGACCACTGGGCAGTTAACTGGCAGATTCTGTCAGAGAACTGCAAGTAGCATAGAAACATATCCCAAAAAACCACAAGCAGACCCTGGCACAAAATTTAGGGGGCCAAACCCTTTCCCATAGGCCGTGGGATGTTGCCAAGGATCTGGAACAAAGAGTGGAAAACTTTTCTATCTGGCTAAACTCAGCCTTGGACATAGCCTTGGACATAATAGCACCATTGAGCAATAAAAGGGTAGTCAAAAAAGTATCCCAACCATGGTATAATAAAAATATTAGAAGATCAAGACAGGACTGTCAAAGGCAAGAACATAGATGGAGGAAAAAGTATGATGTAGAAGAGAAAATCATGTACAAAAGCAAATTAGCAGAACAGAAAAGAATAATCGTAGCAGCAAAAACCTCCTACTACTCCGAACAAATCAAAGCGGCCTGCGACACAAAAAAAACCCTCTTCCAAGTTATAAACAAACTGATCGTACCTACCAATCCAAAACAAGCAGTAACAAACCAAGATTTTTGCAACAAACTAGCATCTTTCTTCCAGGAAAAGCTTGCAAACATCTTTTCCAGCCTCTCAGCTAAAAGAGCAACGGGTGAAATTGGGGAGAATGCCCCCAATGATGTCAGCTGCTTCCCAACATTTAAGGCTCTATCAAAGGAGCAACTGACAAAACTCATTCCACTCATTAAATCTGGGTCACCTCAAGACCCCTGTCTCCCTAAGGTAATGCATATGATTCCAGCCCAAGTGGCACGATACCCTGGCCACATATTGAACATGCTTCCATTCTACCTCTGCTAAAGAAGGACAACCTGAATGCACTGGATCCTAATAACTACTGCCCAATCTCGAGGCTCCCTTTTGCTGCCAAGCTGGTGGAGAAAATTACGAATAAGCAACTTTCTGAGTACTTAGATGAAAATCAACTCTTGGATGACACTCAACACTGTATTAGAAAAAACGAAGCACAGAGTCAGCTTTGGTAACAGCCACCAAGGTTTTTCGGGAAATGCTGGACAGGGGAGGGACTTTGGTCCTTATCCTGTTGGATCTCCAGATGGATTTTGATATGGTTAGCCATGATATCTTAGTGGACCGTATGCGCAGCCTAGGGATTAAGGATGCAGCACTAGATGTCCTCAAATCCTTCCTGGCAAACAGACAGCATACAGTTGCAATGGGCAATTATACATCTAAGCCGTTCACCTCACCCAACGGAGTCCCTCAGGGATCAGCCCAAACCTTTTTAACCTTTATGTGGCTCCACTTGCGACAATTATCAAAAGTGCAGGCTTTCACCTGATGTCCTACGCCGATGATACCCAAATTGTGGTGTCTCTGGCAAAGCCCGAAAACAACTCAGGCATGGCACTCAAACACTGTATGACCAATGTAAGTAAGTTGATGGATCACAACTACCTCAAACTAAATGCCACCAAAACTGAGGTCCTCCTCTTTGGTAACAACCCCTCACTCTGGACCCCAGACTGGTGGCCACCTGAACTGGACTCACTCCCTGAACCAGTAAAGAAAATAAAAAATCTGGGCGTATTGATAGATAAAGACCTGAAGTTCAGGGATCAAGTCAACAAAATCACATCAGTCTCCTACTTCTCGCTAAAGCTCATAAAAAAGATTGAAAGATTTCTGCCCCCGGAACTCCTGAGAAGGGCCGTCAGTGCACTAGTTCTCACGAAGATAGATTACTGTAACAGCCTCTATCTCACTTTTGCATCTGGCCTTGAAAAGAAGCTCCAGACCTTGCAGTTCGTACACGAGAGACGACCGCCGGGAAACACAAGAGGAGGGATTGCCTACTACGGTATACCGCCGAAGAGGAGACGCACCCGTTTCCCTTCAGGAAGCACTTCCGAAGTATCCCCTCCCGGCTTCCGCCTGAGACGAAGACGTACTCAGAGCTTCTACACTCGAGACTCTTCACCGACCAGCGAGGCGGGATCATAAACAATAGAATAACTCTTACTACACGGTTGACCTCACTGTTTAAACGCTTCCAGAGCATTGATATTACCAACTCTGACCTACTATATATCGAACACAAACGACAAGGTCCAGACTCACTTCAAACCATACTTTGGTATTGAAGACCAAGCCCTGAAGAGTCGTGTTGACTCAACCGCACACGACGAAACACGTGTCGGCGAATGTAACATTTCTCAAAGTCTGGAGAAAATAAACCTACAACTTGCTGTGACAAGGAAAATATACACCAAAGATTCTGCTTCTGTGCTTCAATTCCTTTTTGGTCATTGCACCCTGTTTTGTTACTACACCTGTAGTTGCGAGAGCATAGCTTTGTATATTTGTTATGTCTTTTGACTTATTGGACGGTTAAGGGTGTTCGCCGTCTGCTCTTCACGCACTACACAACAACACTCATTTATCTGTACACACTGTAACGTATTAACCTAGGCAGTGCGCCCTTGGATTCCGAATCTCCTAAAAACCCCTTTTTCAGTTCAATGCTGTAAATGTATTGTTCTGTCCCTGGTCTACAAGGGGCTACATGGACTAGGGCCGGATCATTTTAGAGAGAGACTCAAATGGTACATCCCAGCCAGGACACTACGCACTGGCTCCTCAATGAATTTGATCATTCCCCCCCTTTAGGAGAACCAACTGGGGAGGAAACAGCTTCTTCAGGGCCACAGCAGTGCTTTGGAACAGTCTTCCAATGGCACTGAAAGTTGCGCCCTCCCTACTCACTTACAGAAAGGCCCTAAAGACCTGGCTGTTCTCCCAGGAGACTTAAGGCCACCCGGCCCAAGCTAAACATGATGAGGGCATCTAATACAGCCACTTTTTCAGGTCCTATAGCGCCAAGACGTCTAACGGCATGAGTTGTGCTTTACAATTTATATAAATAAGTACACAAACAGGATATAGTTATAACTCTGAGGAAGCAAATGAAGGTTATGTAGAATACTATGGGTCTCATTGTGATGGCGATTGGCCTGCCACTGTCAGGCCTTTGTTGGCGGTCCCACTTCCATCGGACCCTGCATGTCCACCCACCGCATTATGATGGCAGGCGGATGAAGGGTGGGTGGAGAGACTATGCACCCGATGGGCTCAAGGAGCCTGTCGGACTGGCAAATGGACTTAAATCCCTACAATTGTGGCAGTGCCTGCTCAGGCACCTCTGTAGGGATTACAATGTCCCTATCCGCTGGCCATTTCATGGTTGTTAACCTGCCATGAAAAGGCTGGTGGAAATGGACTTGGGGGCCCCTTAGTGGGACTGCCCTGACCCTCCTATATGGGACCTGGGGAGAATATTTGGTGCCCCATATATATCCCTGCACCATATGGCAGGCATTATGTGGTGCTTGCCACATAGTGCAGGATATGTCAAATGTGTTTATTTTGTACTGTGGTGTGTGCTGCAGCACTCAGCACACGCCGCAATACAAAATATACACACTGCGGCCAACTAGAAAGCGGCCACAACCTAATTCCTATGGCGGGACCTCCGACTCCTACTCGAGTGGTCCTTGTTCAGCCACAATGCCGGTTGGACGTAAGTCGGACCGACAATATAATAAGAAAGCAGAGTATTGCCCACAAGCAACCAGAACCTAATAATAAAATTCAATCATATCAATTTCATCAGTCCAAATGAACATCCAGGTTTGATGATTCACAGTGATAATTCCTTTATTTTCTTATTTTTCTTGAATTACAAGTGCAGGAATTTGAAGCAATGTCTCCCAATGATGGTCCTGTATAATTGACATCATCAAATGTAGCCAAAGCAGCCGACACGTGTTTTGTCTCTGGGAAAATTACCCGATGACTTCATCAGGGCTACAATAACAAGAAAAACACACATATTTGTACTAAGCAGAAGATACCTCAACAAATCCACTATTAAGGACAGAAAGACCAACGAGGTGTACCGTCTCAGCCCTGCAGATTTTTTTACTTTACTGTAGAAAAAGGGCTACAGTCCTGCAATGGGAGTTGCCCCTCTGATCTTGAGCGTGCAAACACATTTTCAAGGGGTCAATCGTCCTCATCCATAGACTATATTATGATAAGTACTGCATATTGGGCTTACGTGATAGATTTTAGAGTAGAGGCTAGGAGGGAAAGTGACCATCTCCCTCTCCCCCTATGTCTAGAATTTGATGCAAAGTATTTCCAGCACCAACCTAGATCAGGTTTGCAGGATCCACAGCCCACATTGGCAACAACAGAAGGGCAGTTAGATGGCCATCTATATTAGGGAAACTTGAACCCCTTACTTCTATTTATAATATTTTAGTGACCTTTTATCTTCTTTTCTTTTTAATGAGACTTCGAATCATATCCCAATCGCCCAAATCCATGCAATACTAGTGGAAAAGATCAAACTCCACCTCACTAGAGTGGTGAGAGACAAAGCCTCTGCCAATGATAAGCCGCCATTGGCTAATTCCTGGTTTAATGAAGTTTGTAGACAGGCAAAGACGAGCCTATTCAAGGCCTTAAGGCTGAAATAATTGGCTACAATTAGGCAAGAAAGAAAATACTACAATCAGATATTACAAGTAGCACGTAGAAACTGGGAGGATGCCAGTTGGGAAGACTTGTTAATTGCAGCAAGGACAGGAGATCAATCGCTATTTTGGCGGATTATTGCAAATGGCAATTAAACAAGTAAACCAGTCCAGGATTACCATTTAGATCCCAAAACATGGTTTAGCCACTTTGCCCATTTATTTGCATGCCCGGGTTTTCCATCAAGTGAGAATCTATGCACAATTAACGAGCTGACAACGTCTTATGAGATTGAACCACTATAATTTAGCATCTTAGACACCAAGCAGGCCATAGCCGCCATTAAGCTGTCTAAAGCGCCTGGCCCAGATAACATCCCTAGAGACCTCTTCAGACATGATTCGGAGGTATGGGCACCTTACATCAATTTATTATGTAACGCAATAAGTAGAGGGCTGCCCATTCCCACATCATAAAAGGGCGCGGAGATCGTCCCTATTTATAAAAAGGGTTGTAGGGACAATCCCGCCAATTATAGACCTATCAGCTTGATAGATATTACCCAAAAGATCTATTCAAAGCAGATATTGGATAAGCTAAATGATTGGCTAGTGGATAATGATATACTGTCCCCGTGCCAGGCAGGGTTCAGAAAAAGAACGAGCACCATAGACCAGGTGTTCAGGCTGCTAACTATCACCTGGAAATATACTTATATATATATATTGTGGAGAAGTGTGGCTCACGGTGTAGAGCAGGCGGACCCGGAAGCTGAGGTCAGACCCGGGACCAGGGATCAATTCCCAACGCGGCAGGGTCTTGAGCTCAAATGTCCACGGACTTGATAATTCTCGCTTCGGTGCCTGCTCTAATCATGGGTTCTCACTCTGCAACTCTGGGCATTAAGCTTGCTTAATCTCCACAACGGCCCCCCTGCGGCGGGATTCCTGGATTTCACCTTGGGGATGCCCTGTATTTTATTTATTTTTTATTTGCATACTTATAACGAGCTGGGAATCGACTCCCTAAGGAGTATCTCCGCGCCTTTTTTAGCAGCATCTGAGACCAAGGCCTGCTCTAACAAGGTTAAGTAAAGCCTAAATGGAACTAATAGTTGAACAAAAAAGTTTCTAATGTCATAAGGAAGATCGTTCCAAAGCTTTGGTCCAGCTACGGACAGAACCCTTCCTCCTTGTCTGGTCTTACAGAACCTGGGGACACATAACAGCTCTTGATTACCAGATCTCAAAGTTCTCGAAGGGATGTAAGGGAAAAAAATTTTTGTTAGATAGTCAGGACCTTTACCAATGAGACATTTATGGATGATGCAGCACGTTTTAAACAGAACCCTCTGTTTCACAGTGAGCCAATGCAGTTGATTCAGCAATGGTTTCGAGGGTGTACGTGCTGGGGCATTCAAAACCAAGCGTGCTGCCGTGTTCTGCACAACTTGGAGTTTGTTAATGATGCCCTCATTGGCAGCTAACAGCAGCCCGTTACAGTAGTCCAGTCTGCTCAACACAAGCGACTGAACTAGAGTTTTCCTGGTGGAATCAGGTAACAGGGGGAAAACCCTTCGGAGAAGACCAATCACATGGAAACAGGAGCCTACCACTTGATTGGTATGATGTTTAAGGGCGAGCTCCTGATCCAGTTTGACTCCAAGATCTTTTACCACCTCCTTGGGTACGGGGACTGGGCCTAGGTCTTGAGGCCACCAGTCGGGAGTCCACAGTCGTTTGGCCTCTCCAAAAAGCATTACCTCAGTCTTTGAGACGTTACACTGAAGGAAGTTTGCTGCCATCCAATGAGCCACCTCTTTCATCCCCTGGGCAAAGGAGTTGCGTACCTCAGGAGTCATGATTTTAAAGGGGAAGAGGAGTTGAGTATCGTCTGCATACGATACAGGAATAAATCTGTGGGATCTCATGATGTTGGCCAGGGGTGCCACGTAGATGTTAAAAAGTGTTGGGCTCAAGCAGGAGCCCTGTGGCACCCCCTTAGAGATCTCCACCTCCTCTGACTGGTATGGGCCCAGTGTGACTCTCTGAGTGCGCTTGATGAAAAAGCTCCTTAGCCAGGCCAACGCCTTGCCACCCAGACCGATGTTAATGAGTCTGGAGGTCATGATATCATGTGACACAGTGTCAAACGCCGCTGACAGATCTAAAAGCACCAGGATAACGGAATAACCCTTATCCTGTAGCATATGGAGATCATCAGCGACGGACAGCAAGGCGGTCTCAGTACTATGCCTGGGTCTAAACCCCGATTGTGAAGGGTCAAGTCCTCCTGCACTTTCTACATATTTAGATAAGTGCCGATTTACAAACTTCTCGGCGAGCTTCCCTAAAAAAGGGAGGAGGGAGATAGGTCTCAGGTTTGTCAGATCGGTCCAGGGACTGGAATTATTTTTGCGTAGGGGTCTGACCAAAGCTTGCTTCCAGCCTAGGGGGACTTCCCCCGTGCTGTAGGGGCTATCTCACAGGGAAAAGCCAGGACGGGTTCCCAAGGCAAGCGCCGGGAAACCTCCGGGTAGCTGTGCGCTCAATAAATGCAATAATAATAATAATAATAATACCAAATCAAGATCTGGTAATTTGTATGTGCACCAGGGCTGGTGCCTACCCTGTTTCTTCTCTATGTCAACGATATGGTCGATTTCCTACTGGACACAAACCATGATTCCCCAAAGCTTGCTGGTACTCATGTATGTGCCTTGACATTCGCAGATGATGCCATCCTGCTCTCACAAACCCCAAAGGGATTGCAAAACCACTTGAATAAGCTTGATGTGTACTGTAAACAAAAAGGTTTAGAAATAAATCCCACAAAAACAAACTACATGTCCATCAGGCCTCACAAAAGCTTTAGGAAGAATATAATGTTGAATGGTGCAGTGCTAGAGAGGGTTCATACTTTTGTTTATTTGGGGGTGACCTTTGACTCCAAGCTTTCATGGTGCCCAAACATAAGAAAATCTGGAACTATTTTAATGCAAAATTCAGTGCTCATACTGAAAATACTCCATGCTACTGGAACCAAGTCTATTACTCCAGCACTGGAGGTGTATAAATCCAGGGTCCAAACTGCCGCTCTCTATGGCTCTGAGCTATGGAGCGGGGAACAAATCTCTCCCCTAATTGTGGGAGAAAATAGGGTTTTAAGTGCGATGGCCCCCCTCCCTCAAAATACACCATTGATTCCTTATATGGACAATCTGGGGTTAAAGCGCATCGAGCATAGGGCAGTTTGGATGACTTTGTCATACTGGATAAGGATATGGGTCACTGACGAACTTTATACTTATAGACAGGCACTGGGCGTATGATTTGCACTAGACACCTGTAGCGACAGGGTAATTTTAGTCTATTTTCAGACTGGTGGTGACTATAATCCACTACCTTCTCAGTCCTAGTTGCAGTTGCATTCATTTGTAGGGCTTAACTATGTGCTTTGACAGGGTTTAGTGCCTTTTTTCGTTTTCTTGGGGCTACAGGACCAAAAGCTAGAGAGAAGCCATTTTGTAATTCTGTCTCGACTGTCCGAGGCGCTTGCAGGGTAAAGGTAGTGTTTAGAATCTAGCCTGTTGTTCGCCAGTGAGGAACCGGTCAAGACTGGCCCTTATCGAAGGAATGTGTTTGTCTTCCCAGCTCTAGACGCAATGCGCTGGTGGCCACTGTGGAAGGCGAAGGGAGCCGTGGACTGGTACAGGAATTCGGTGGGAGTCGGCCTAATACTGGAATTTCCCATAGAGAAAGAGAGCTCTATATTATCAAGGAGCGAGCAGTGAGAGGCGAGAGAAAGTAACGTGTGAAGTAGACAGAAGAAGTTGGTCCGAAGGCTGGTGCAGAGTGAGATTGATACCATCTACTAATTAAAATCCTGAAACGAAGAAGGAAAGTGACTAAGGGTCCTGTAGTGATATTATACAGGAGTGTCAGAGACTGAGTCGAGAAGAGGGTTCAATCATTTCGGAACCATGGCAGCGTAGATGAGGCTTAGTGGTGCAGACGTGTATTCGTGAGCCATAGAGGAAGAGCAGAATCCCGAGACCAAGAAGCGGCATCTTGAAACAGTATTACGTTCCTCAAACGGTATAGTTGTATTTAGGTCCGAAAACCAATTATCAATAAAGGTCATTGCTTACATCTAGTAATCAATATTTTAACTTAAGATGTAAGCGGTTTTGAAATAAAAACAAATATTATATGTATATCTATGATACACATATCGTCAGGGACTGTAAATGGTGCCAGACTCCAGTTTAAGCACAATATGAAGTCCACGTCTTCATAGAACATGATTCAAATATCCAAACGCTGTACCGTTGACAAATTTGGGAAATGAGGAGCCCAAAGAGAGGGGATAAGGACAGAGAGAGAAGAGTATAGGGGAACTACCAAGTGGGATCCTATTCCTCTATCACAGTGTCATGTCAGCAATAAAAGCGAGCAGTATGGAGAGTGGACATTTCTCTGCACTTACTGATCTGTGTGCCTAACAGCATGTCTCCAATATGCGTCTGGGGTGGGTGACAGCAACACTCTGTGCATTTCCTCTAAGACAAACCACAACACAGAAATGATAGGTGTGTTTGAGTACCTATCTACACACATCTGCATTCTGATGGCTGTGCCTGGGCCGGATGGAATGGAGGGGCAAACACTCCACATAAATAGGCAGTGTTCTATCCTCACACAAAGGATTGATTACCCCCACCGATAGCCTGACAGACAGGACTGGTTTTAAAGGGATATTTTTGCACATCAGAGAGCTGTTTGGAAGTCATTCCCACATCAAAGACACTTTTGGGTATCAGTACTGGGTCTCTGATCCTCTAAAACCAAAAACTACTGGACTTGTAATTGACCCTCTGCCAAAAGACCTGCTGTGCTGCTTAAAGCACTCAACTGGACTGCTGATCTGTTTGTTGCTCTGCTGCATGCTGCTGTCTGACTCAGCTGAAGAAGAGCTGGTCTCTGCTTTCACTCCAAGTAATCTTCGAAGGCTTGTTGGCTTGCCTCATGTTGCTTGAGACTCAGGGATGTCAAAGTTTCCACCACTGCACCTGCCTCACTGGAACTGGCCAAGATATGGGCAGCACAGATTTTGAGGCATTTCCTGTTGGTGTGTAGAAGAACCACGCATCGACCCAGTTGCAGGAGTAACATTAGCACATCTTGTCGGAACCAGTGCATTGCCTCCAGATATCAACACATCCGACAGTGTATCATAATCGCTGCTGCTTGGTGAGATTTATGCATCCCCTTGAGTGCACAAAGGTCGAAACACATCAGCATACATCTTCTGAGGCCAAGAGTCACTACTTTGAAATTTATTGAGTAAAATAATTGAATACCTAAGCTCAATTTAGATGGCTTAGTCAAGAACACTTACACCTTTTCTCTGACCTCATTGTGGACCCCTCAGTAGTGTAAAATCGAGAACATCAATTATAAGTCCAGATTTCAGAATAAATTAGGACACACACGATTCACTAAATCAAATAAGTGGCATAGCAGTCCAATAGGGAAAATCTATTGTATAGTATGTCTATTTTTGTTCTACTGTATATAACGTTAAGTATGTCCACTTTGTAGAAGGTATTCATTAACTGTTTTGTTAGTACTTCATTTGTGTTTTGTCTTGATTAATGTATTGATTTTGCTTTAAATGTAGTGTTATATGTTATTGTTTAATTCAGTTGCTTCAACTAAAAGATAAACATTTGATGAAGTTAATCTACCTGATGCCGGAGTAATGATTCTGTGAGCTGTACTTACCAATGTTAGACAGGGAAAACGCTAATAATTTCTGCATTATTATTTTTAAGTAATTGAAGTTCATTAAGTGTACATAAGTGGAGACAACTTTTGAAGCACTTCACTGCTGAAAGAAACATTGATCTTTGGTTTGAGGGGCACTTTGTTGCTGTAATCCCCTCGAGTGCATGGCACAAATTGGCACATCGCTCAACACCCCTCGACTCTGGCACCCGTCTTCAGAACTGACGCATCACCTTCACTGCATGGAGAAAATCGATGCATCCTGCACAGGCAAGCCTTCGCATCCATGCATATTGCTGTGTGCAATCGGAAAAGGTACTTGTTTTACTGGCGTCTACGTGGGTCCTGTAGCAGACTGGCGCTCCATTGCGGTCAGACTAAACTTTGACTTTGCCCCGGTCCAGCATGACCTAAAGTAACCTTTTCAGTGCTACTTGCTTCTAAGCACTTTACTGCATTTATTCCTTTAAAATTAAATCTCTGAACTTCTAAGCATTGGATTTTTATTGTTTTGTTCCTGTTTTTTTCAGAACATAATGAATCTATTTTTCTAAACCTGTGTGGAGTCTTTTTTGGTGTATTCATTGTGTTATGGTGTCATTGTGTTGCAAAAAAACTTCATACATGGACTCTTTAGATTATCCTGACTGCTCTGTTCCAAGCTACCAGAGGGTGACCACAGGTTATCTTTTAGTGAATATCTGGTTTACCCTGACTAGAGTGATGGTTCCTGCCTAGCCTGGGTGCATCACTCAGCCAACCAGGAATACAATTTCTAACAATATGTTCCTGTTTTCCTAATATTCTATTAGTTTCTTTAAAAGGTCTATCTCTTTGGCTATATTTTTGTATTTGGCAAAATCATCCTTCACCTGACTTATTCTATTTTCTACCTCTGTCACACATGCATCCAGACGGGACCATTTGTCTCCCAGTCTCTGAAAGTCTGGTCCGAATTAACCATGAATAGCTTAAGAGATTTCATCTACTCCATCAGGTCTTCCAGTGCTAACAGAATGGGAGACTTTGTTGGCAAAGGTATATCTTTTTTGTGCCTTTTAGCTGGGCTAGATTAATCTTTTTTGGGGTAGCCCCTGTAGCAATAGTGACCACTGGTGTTTCTACTTCGGTAATTCCATACCATCTGAGCTACTCAACAAGTTATTTATCAGAATTCGATTCACTCTAACTATATATTGTATTTTTTTATTGGGATCGTGGAACCTTTATTCACAACCTTATTCTTCAGATTTCCACCTGTGATAGGTCAAAGATCACACATCAATATCAGGTATAACCAAGAGAGGTTAGGCTTCAGTGGCTGATGATAGGTGTGGCACAAAGTGTCAATTTTTTTATCCCGATGTACTGTACTATTATTCCAAGCAATACATTTCAAAATACTGCTCCTTTAAGAGCCATACTCAGTCTGTGAAGTAATATTTGAAGAGAAAAAAGTTCAAAGGAAATCATTCATACACAGGAACGAAAAACGAATTACCTTCTGTGAGCTTCTTTCCTCCTCACTCGATGTAGACCCAGCCTCAGGCTGCCCAGGTACCTGGAAGACGGCCTTCAGGCCCCTGATCCCAATTGCTGTCGCCTCGAGTCTCCCTGGGCTCAACAACAGCCACCACCCTTATATCAGCATTAATGTCACCTGACATGGACCGCATAATCCATCAAGAGCAACACTCGCAGTGTCAGCAGGATTGTGCCCATCTTGTTACATTTTTAGCTTTGCCCCTCGGTATTATATTAGATAGTACCAGCACTTCTCAGCGGGGCTGTAAGTAAGACATCTCTACCAAATCTCTGTACATGGGTGTACTCTAGGAATCAGCGTATCTGCACTTCTCTACGTCCATGTAAAACCCTCCCTAAGAGTGTTTAAACTTCATACAGTTGAAATGTAAAAGTACATGGTATTTATGCGCATTTATGACTTCCACCAGTTTTCCAAATCTTACGCTTAACACTCAGATCCAAATACTTGCAGTGTTAGCAAAAAATGTTTGATTTAGCATCTTCTAATATGAAACACTTATATTTTAAGAAAAGTATATCTATCTATACTAATATAATAGAGAGCCAAAACCTTTGAGGCGGGTAATCTCAGGAACCACAGCACCAATCACAACACCCAATACAGTGTTGGAAAGGGCAGTTGCAGCAGAAGGACATAGGCTATGCAGACGCCCACCATATACATTTAAAAGGTAAAAGAACGGGCCAGCAAAGTAGTCCCTTGTGGGCGTGTCTGTGTTGTGCTGTGGGCGTGTGCTGGGGGCGTGACAAAAGCTGGGGGTGTGTGGTACGTTCCGCCCTTTATGCCATGTCTCAAATAGTGTGCTGTGGGCGTGTGCGGGGCGCGGGATTATGGAAAAAAAGCGAGCATTGTGCCCAGTATTTCATTGTTTTTTCTTCCCAGGTTCTGTACATTCCAGCTCCGGGTGTGCTTGCCTCGCGCTCCCAGTGATGTGCACCTGCTTTACTGTTTGGAGGTCAGGCATGGCGCTATTCCCAAGGGCCGGAAGGAGCGCAAACAGGGGCCATTGTGCAGGAAATCTAATCTCGCCTTAACTTCCGGTGACGCCTGAAGCGCACAGTGGAGATTTTCCACTTCTGTTGCGCAGAGGCCTCGCGCCACGCACATCTGGACACAAGGCCCTCCTCCACGGAAATAGCAAGAAAGGGACTATCCCTCCCCCGGTAAGTACATTGGTGGCAAGGCGGCCCACATCTCCAGCAACATACTCATATTTTTTCACCACCCATTTGAAAAATGCAGAGGTCTCTCTCATTGATGGCGAGCAACGACATACACTTTTAGACACACCTCCCGCCAGAAGTTCTAGGATTGCAAACTTTAGAGCTGGGGAGCTACGTTCGAATCTCGGCATCAGCTCAACATCCTGTGATTCCAGGCAAATCGCTTTGTCTCCCCGTGGTTACCACAAATGAATATGTTCTTCTGTAATGTAAATTCTGCTCATGCCATGCTGTCGGGTTCGTGCTATATATAGTATTGCAAGGAAAAATAAAGTAGGGAAACTCGAGTTCACACACTACTGACTGCGCACTCTTTAGTGCATCAGCAGTGCACTGTGAATCGGGGCATTTCACGGGCCTGTCACAGATAAGAAATGCTATCAAAACGAAATTCTACAAAACAATATACTACTGGCCGGCAGCAATTCATACCTGGACAACGTAGGGACGGGCTGCTAGTATATATATATATATATATATATATATATATATATATATATATATATATATATATATATATATATATATATATATATATATATGTACATATATATATATATATATATATATATATATATACATATATATATATATATATACATATATATATATATATATATATATATATATATATATATATATATATATATTCCACTGCACACGTTCACCTTTGAAAAGAACGATGTCCAGGCCAGCAATTTTGTTCAAACTGGATTTTAATCACAAACCCATACTCATCCACGTGTTTCGGGAACAACTTCCCTTGCTCACGAGTACAAGTGTCTGTTTACATCCAGCATTTAAAGAAATCATGTGATCGTGGTTAACATAAACATAGTCGACAGACTACCACTTCATTGTTTGTCTGGAGCTACGAAAACAGATTCAAAATACATTGTCAGCAATATGTGGCATAACATGGCAAAATAATAATAATGAATTTCTTAAATGGCGTTTCTTTAAGATATCCAAGTCAATCATAAATACATCTTGTGCAAAATAAATACATACCATTTTTAAATACTATTTTTGAATTGATCAAAAACGTTAGTTCGGGGTCCCGAACTCACATCACATTTCTATGCACGCTACCTTTCTTCAGGTCTAGCAAGTTGTGCTATTGTGCTTCTTATTAGCATGCATACTTTCGAGCACTGAGTATGAACAAACGGGCCTCGTATTTGTCTCTAACAGTGTTCTGAGACAACAGGATAGTTAAATGTCAATTCCAGTCAGGGTCCTTACTCGGACATTCTCTGTCACATCATGTATCATCGTAATTGTTCCAAAAAATACAGCCCCAGTGGGCTAAACCTGTTATACTTCTATTGCCTGTTCCATTCTTATTCAAAAGTTTTGAATCATACCAGGTAGCACCGCTTATTGCACAACTGCTTAACGTGTTTTCTGCCACTTGAAACCTCCTGCCACATACTTTCTGTCTTTGATTGTGCTGTGTTTTCATACTCTCCCACATTAATCGGTTCCTGTGACAAATGATAAAATACAGTGATTATATAACATACAACCGTGAGTTTCACACATTCATACCATTAAAATCAAGGTTTGAAATCAGCTAGGCATGATAGGTTTTGATCACATCATCTCTATTCATCCAAGCTGCACTCCAAGCGCCTCATCGCAATTGTGTCCTTGGGGTTGCAAAGTGTG
This sequence comes from Lissotriton vulgaris, assembly GCF_964263255.1. Lineage (NCBI taxonomy): Eukaryota > Metazoa > Chordata > Amphibia > Caudata > Salamandridae > Lissotriton > Lissotriton vulgaris. The sequence continues at coordinate 1,482,938,954 of NC_141691.1, forward strand.
ATATTTTATTATGAACCTAGACTCTAAGCGTCCAAGCTCTTGCAGTCTATTACCCCCTCTTTCCATAAGGGGCACTTGGTCTAGTACCACAAATGAGAGGAGGCTGCTATTACTTTGATGATGAGTGGCGAAGTGCCTCGCAACTAGGTACTGCTTGTCATGGTTTTTTATAGCTCTCAAGTGCTGTAAAATTCTGTCTTTTGCTGGTTTAATGGTGCTACCAACATACATTTTATCACAGGGGCATTTCAGTGCATAAACCACATACTCTGTATGACAGGTAACATGTTTTGTGATCTTAAAGGGCTCGCAGGTTTGGGACAGTTTTATCTCTTTAGTTCTGTGGCTAAACTTGCATGCTTTACAGCGACCACAAACATAAAAACCCTGAACCGGATTGTTTTTCTTTTTCTTGGCTATCAAGGTTTGGCACACCTTGTCCTTCAAGGACCTTGGTCTTCTGTACGTAATTTGTGGGAAATCTTGGATACCTTGTTGGATATCCTTGTCAGTTTTAAGGGCACTCCAACATTTATTAATAGCTCCTCTGACTTCCTTTGATTGGGAGGTGTAATCAGTTATAAATCTCACTCCTTGTAGATTTTCCTTGATTTCATCTTTCTCTGTCAAGGGTTTGGATGTTTCTCTCTCTCTTACCTTGCGTACAGCTTCTGCAATGCACTTTTTATTGTATCCTCTACTTTTCAATCTATCAGACATGATTGCTCTTTCTTTTTCATAATCCTCCTGTTTGGTACAATTCCTTTTGGCTCTGAGTAGTTTACCAAAAGGAATAGAGTTAATCAAGTTTCGGGGGTGACAGCTCTGGGCATGGAGAAGGCTGTTTCCGGCCGTCTCTTTTCTGTACAGAGTTGTCGCAAGGCTTGTGTTTTCTATGGAAACTTTGAGATCTAAAAAGTCCACTGTCTTATTGTTGATATGGCTTGTAAATGATAAATTAAAATCATTCACATTCAAGATGGCAGCAAAATCTTCTGCTTCTTTTATTGTGCCATCCCAGATGATAAATTTATCATCGATGTACCGGAGCCAGGTACGGACTCCGGTACGATATTGTTCTAATTGTCTGACTATTTGCTCGTCCCACCACCCCAAATATATTCCTGCAAAGCTCGGGGCAAAACAAGTGCCCATAGAAGTACCAAGCAGTTGGTGGTAGATGGCGCCATTGAACAAAAAGTAGTTTTGGGTAAGACATGTGTATATCATGTCTAAAACCATTTCGGTGTGAAACAGGTATGACACTGATCGAGTACTTAACAAATGTCTGCATGCTTTAATTCCCATTTCGTGTGTGATATTGGTATATAGGCTGTTTACATCCAAGGTCTTTAGTAAACAGCCTGTATCCACTGAGACATTGGAAATCTTCTCTAAGAAGTCCCCAGAATCCCTAAGGTATGATGGGAGGCCCTGCACAATTGGCTGCAAAAAATAATCAACATATCTTGATGTATTTTCCAGGCAACTATTCCTGGAAGAAACTTTTGGCCTTCCTGGGGGATTTGAGGGATTCTTATGTAATTTGGGTAGTAAATAAAGTGCTGGTATTTTGGGAAATTTGCACTTCAAAAAGTTACATTCGTCTGTCTCTATTAGTCCCTGACTTCTCCATTCATTCAGTTTCTCATGGTATGCTTGGTTTTTGATGTCATACAGTTTCCTGTTACTCTTTTCGTATTTGACAGTGTCATTAAGTTGATTCATACCTTCTTGTATATACATTTCTTTTGACATTACCACAATATTGCCCCCTTTATCAGATTTTTTTATGACAATACTAGGATCATTGCTTAAACTTTCAATTGCTAATCTCTGTTCATGACTCAGATTATTCCTTCCCCAGTTCTTCTTACTGGCTAGTGTTTTTAATTCCGTAATCACACCTCTCTCGAAAACATCAATTGCATCGTTATTAATCATAGGCAAAAAGATTGATTTCATGTTTGAACCCGCTTTTACTGCAGGAAGGCCAATAGTTTCTTCCAGGAATAGTTGCCTGGAAAATACATCAAGATATGTTGATTATTTTTTGCAGCCAATTGTGCAGGGCCTCCCATCATACCTTAGGGATTCTGGGGACTTCTTAGAGAAGATTACCAATGTCTCAGTGGATACAGGCTGTTTACTAATGATGCAGGGCATTATCCTTGGTTGCTATGTCAGCAATGTTATTACGGGTGCGTTTATACACTACAGCAGGAGCTATGACTCTGAATGCCTTTGTATTAGGAGTATCTTTACTCGGGTTTTCGCATACCATGATCATGTATCTATATGTTTTCACATGGTTTTTCACATTGCTTAGTGTCTGATTTACTTTGTTTGCACCTACACATGTAGTATTGTTCACCTGTTCGATGGTATGCCCATCCAGGGCGTTTATGTGAAAGAAGGACTATTGGACTATTGGTGCCCATCATGGGCGTGATAACTCATGCAGTCCCCAGGCTATTTACTGAGGGACTTGCGTAAAAGTTTTTTGTGTGCACATACATCCTGTATATGCTTTATCAATGAATGTGATACATCTGTATTTTACCATCTAAAGATGGCCGATCCATTAGTCACCTTGTACATAGTCCTTTTTTGCTTTCTAATGTAATTGCGGAAGTAAGACATCTGATTTAAATGAGTTGAGCGCCTCCGCTCTTTGCATATCTTGACGAAGCCCTCTGGCGAAACGCGTCGTATGCTGTAAAGTTCCAAAATAAAAAACACGTGGAACTACCCCCTGTGTGTGCTGCTTTCCTTATGAACAGACGGTTCGTGGATGTTTGAAGCTGTGATATATATATATATATATATATATATTACCTACTGGCGGTCGCCAGTAGGTATATATAGTTAGGATTTTTTCCCTATGGGATTTCTGAAAATTCTATGTCTAATAACTTTGGCGTTTGTGGACGGAATCGGCTGAAATTTTCAGGAAAATGGCACATTTTGTTTCTGAGCAGCTCCTGGAAATTTGGGGGGGGGTTCGTCAAGGGGGGGGCCGAGAAAAAAGGGGGGTCCCAAAACGCGTTTTTCCCATGTTAATTTCCATAGGGCGGTTGGACTCACTTTTAGCCCGAACGGCTGAATGGATTTACACGAAACTTGGCAAAATTGTAGGGACTGTTAGCCCGATGTGCCTTTGCTAGGTCTCAATATATGTGCTTCAGTGGATTTTGAGAAATTAACGTTTAAATCAAGATATATATCTGTAACAGCGCTCCGGGCAGCGATCCGGTTCGCGTACTTTTCGCGTAACGGAACTTTGCGCACGGAAAGCTGATTGGCTCTTCGGTGTCTGTCAACATTCTAAACAGTCCGGTGCAGCCGCCATCTTGTCTCTCGGTAGGATCGAGAGACAAGAGGAGGCCAAAACAAAGGGGGAAATTTCCATAAGGGGGCATAGTAGATCCTCCCTGACCCCCTAGGTTTTATGTGGAGGTTTTAAAAGGGCCCAGCAGGGTTCAAAAAAATGTTTTTTTTTTTTTTTTTTTTTTCGCGATGAGCGCCTAGTACGCGAACCGGAAAGCGTTCTAGGCAGCGTACTATAAGGATAATAGAATGATACACTTTTCAAAGACTGTATGTTAATTGTTTGTTGTTTTTGTTGTTTTTTTTTTGTTTTCTTTATTTTTAATTTTTTTTTTTTATTTTGATTGTTTTTCATAATTTATTAAACTTTCTAACATTTCAGTGTCTGAAATGTCATTATTTTCTTGAAATATTGTTTGCAATCTGTGAGGTTGTAAAATGTCCTCATTTGCAAGGAGGGCATCTACTGCTTGGACACATTGCAGCAGTTCATTATCCAAGCTTTCATCCATAAATTCCATGTCAATTTGTTCAATCAATTCCTGGCTGCTCTCTTGCAGGTCCATTTCAAAAGAAACTTGGTTTTCGCCTTCCATTTTGCCTGAAATTTGGATTAAAAAAATATATATTAGTAGAGATAGGGCACTGTTGGGATTAATTTTAGATAGGCAGTTTTTATCAGTGTATTTATCTTTTGGCAGTGTATAGTATCAGAGTGGAAATAGGACTATAAAAAAGTGTATGTGATTTAACCAAGACAAGCCTAACTCCATTCATAACTATAACAGAGAAGTCTATCTAAATACATTACTACTACAGAGGGATAGTGTATATCTAGCAGAAAAAGTCTACTATATTAAGTTATAGTGCACAATATATTTCATTTTTAAAAATTATAACTTACCTTCACAAAGAAGTTGAAATTTTTGGAAGCTATTGAAATGTGAGGTACAACAAGAAGTAGTAGTCAAAATGGCTGTGTTTTCTTCTCTTCCTTTATATATATTCAAGTATATAACCAATCAAATGTCAGGTAATAAAAGTAGAAAATGAAAGTAACATTTTCATTGGTTGTCAATTCCAACAGTTCAGATGTGTTTTGTGAAGTAATTTACCTCACGGTACTTGGAGAGGTCTACAGGCTAAATGAAATTTCAATCAAATTTGTGAGAATGAAAGGGATTGTTATGTAGTATGAGCTAATTTATATTTGGTGAGAGTGTCTGTAGTCGTTTTTCTGTAAATTACTTTCCCACCTTTTTTTTGGACCGCTTCCCGGAAAGCGGTCCGGTCCGCGAACTAGGAGCGTAACGGGAGTCCACCATTTTGTGTTTCGGTCGAATCAAGGTATAAAATGGAGGGTAAATAATGTTCTGAATGGGTAGAAGGGGGCATGGTACAAGTATTTTGCCCCCCTACGTTTTATGAGGGTGGCTGAGGAGGACTATATACTATATATGTGCTCCAGTGGATTTTGAGTAATTTAGGTTCAAAAAAAGATATATATCTGGGCGGAGCCTAACCACACATCTGATCTGATTGGCTGTCAGCACTTCATCCAAGAAGTGTTGGCAGCCATCTTGGGACCAATATACATGATAGCACCTCATTAAAAAGCATTGTAGTTAATAGAGGGTTTTAGGACTTTAGTTACATTATAAATCATTTGTTGATGGTACCATACTCGTTTTAGGAATTGTGGTGGGTTCGAAGGTGATTTTACCATGTGAAAAAACCTTCTGCTGTGATATCATGAATATTGTTTGAAAAAAAACTAATATCTCATGATTTTCCCACAGTGGTTTGGAAGGGGATCTATAAGCTAAACTGAAAGCATATTTTCTGTAAATTCACATTATCTTTCTCAGTCATGTGAAAATGAAGTCTGACATTCTCAGTAAAACATGTACATCCAACAAGGACAGAGACTGTCAGTTGATTCCTTTGTGTTCTACTGCAGCCTCCTAGAGTGTTCTAAAGAACAACTAGAGCGCTAACAGTCCTACTTATTACAAAGGTATGGCACACCTGAAGCCATCTTGATTGGAATAAAGTGGTAACTCTTAAAACATTTAATCTAAAAAGAAACAACATGAGGGGGTATATTTTGCCATAGAAAGTATGATTAGTGCTGCAGAATGAAAAATTAGGGCACATTTTGAGTGACTTCTCAAATCCTTTTCTATTTCATTAAAACATTCTGACATGCAGTCTCCCAAAATGGCCACCAGAGACAAAAGAGCCCAAATGTAGCCCAAATATCACCCAGTTGTAGCCCAAGTATAGCCCAATGACAGAATGTCCCAGAGTGTTCTAAAGAACAACTAGAGCGCTAACAGTCCTACTTATTACAAAGGTATGGCACACCTGAAGCCATCTTGATTGGAATAATGTGGTAACTCTTAAAACATTTAATTTAAAAAGAAACAACATGAGGGGGTATATTTTGCCATAGAAAGTATGATTAGTGCTGCAGAATGAAAAATTAGGGCACATTTTGAGTGACTTCTCAAATCCTTTTCTATTTCATTAAAACATTCTGACATGCAGTCTCCCAAAATGGCCACCAGAGACAAAAGAGCCCAAATGTAGCCCAAATATCACCCAGTTGTAGCCCAAGTATAGCCCAATGACAGAATGTCCCAGAGTGTTCTAAAGAACAACTAGAGCGCTAACAGTCCTACTTATTACAAAGGTATGGCACACCTGAAGCCATCTTGATTGGAATAAAGTGGTAACTCTTAAAACATTTAATTTAAAAAGAAACAACATGAGGGGGTATATTTTGCCATAGAAAGTATGATTAGTGCTGCAGAATGAAAAATTAGGGCACATTTTGAGTGACTTCTCAAATCCTTTTCTATTTCTTTAAAACATTCTGACATGCAGTCTCCCAAAATGGCCACCAGAGACAAAAGAGCCCAAATGTAGCCCAAATATCACCCAGATGTAGCCCAAGTATAGCCCAATGACAGAATGTCCCAGAGTGTTCTAAAGAACAACTAGAGCGCTAACAGTCCTACTTATTACAAAGGTATAGCACACCTGGAGCCATCGTGATGGGAATAAAGTGGTAACTCTTAAAACATTTAATTTAAAAAGGAACACAATGAGGGGGTATATTATGCAATAGAAGGTATTATTAGTGCTGCAGAAAGAAAAATTAGGGCACATTTTGAGTGACTTTTCAAATCCTCTTCTATTTCATTAAAAAATTCTGACATGCAGTCTCCCAAAATGGCCACCAGAGACAAAAGAGCCCAAATGTAGCCCAAATATCACCCAGATGTAGCCCAAGTATAGCCCAATGACAGAATGTCCCAGAGTGTTCTAAAGAACAACTAGAGCGCTAACAGTCCTACTTATTACAAAGGTATGGCACACCTGAAGCCATCTTGATTGGAATAAAGTGGTAACTCTTAAAACATTTAATTTAAAAAGGAACAAAATGAGGGGGTATATTTTGCCATATGAATTATGATTAGTGCTGCAGAAAGAAAAATTAGGGCACATTTTGAGTGACTTCTCAAACCCTCTTCAATTTCATTAAAAAATTCTGACATACAGTCTCCCAAGATGGCCACCAGAGACAAAAGAGCCTAAATGTAGCCCAAATATCACCCAGATGTACCCCAAGTATAGCCCAATGACAGAATGTCCCAGAATGTTCTAAAGAACAACTAGAGCGCTAACAGTCTTACTTATGACAAAAGTATGGCACACCAGAAGCCATCTTGATTGGAATGAAGTGGTAAGTCTGAAAACACTCAATTTAAAAAGGAACAACATGAGGGGGTTAATTTTGCCATAGACAGTATGATTAGTGCTTCAGAAAGAAAAATTAGGGATCATTTTGAGTGACTTCTCAAATCCTCTTCTATTTCATTAAAAAAAATCTGACATGCAGACTGAAACATGCACTTTGAATACCAGCAGCAGACGTCCCTGGTGAGCAGTAGCTTTACTACAGTGATCTAATGTGCAACTAGAGTGCTAACATTCAGAATTTATGGCAAATGTGTGACACATCTGAATGCCTTCTTGATGGAACCAAAGTAAACAAGCATTGAAAATGCAATAGATCTCGCCCTCGTTTAAGTTAAAGCCATTCTGTTTGTAATGAGGTGGCTTTTTAGCTTTGCTTTTATTAGTGTTTTTTCAACTTTCATGTAAATAACATGCATCTGTATGCATACAAGTATATGTATGCATGCATTTATGTTTGTATTTATATAGATATACAGATGATATATGTTTATATATGTATGTATATATATATATTCACTGAAAAAAACATAGGCTATAGACCATATATAGTTAGGAATTAGCATTTACAAAACCTTGAAAATTCACTGAAAAAAACATAGGTTATAGACCATATATAGTTAGGAATTAGCATTTACAAAACCTTGAAAATTCACTGAAAAAACCATAGGTTATAGACCATATATAGTTAGGAATTCGCATTTACAAAACCTTATTTTACTCACACAAAACCATTGAAATTCCATATATAGTTAGTTGCACTAACTATATATCGCGCACCCGCAATCCACTGCTGATGATGTCACATATTACATCATTCATGACATGGTCAGTGACATCACTGATGACATCACTGATGACATCTCAAATGACATCACTGATGACATCACTGATGACAACATCCAGTGACTGTATGTTTCTGTAAAGTTAAAATATGTCTTACATATTGAAGAATGAGTGGATGTATAAGTGTCTGGATGAAGGATTTAGTAGGTGCATGACTGACTGTATGAGTGAGTGATTAAATGTGTCTCACTGAGTGCATGGGTTAGTGACTAAACTGTCTTAATTTGTGCATCATTATGTCTGTTGTTCTGTAAACTGTTGCATGTGTTGATAAGTAGCTATATGAGTAACTATATGGGTTATTGATTGGTTGCCCAAGTATTTGTATGGGAGACTGAGTGTGTGTGTGGGTGGCTGGGAGGTGTATGACTCTGTGCATAGATGTGTGAGCAGTTGATTCACTAGATGTATGGTTTCAAAAGTGCATGTGGAAACAGCTGTATGGGCGGTTGACTGTGTGCATGAGTGTATTGGTGAGTGATTGGATATCTCAGTGCTACATGCCAAAGTAAGTACATATGTAAAACACAATACATGTGAGAGTTGACATATATAAATAACTGTGCATAAGAGCCAGTGAATGTGTGAGTGGCTGTATGGATCATTGTGAAATTGTATCAGGGATTGTATAAGAGAGTAAATATGTGTTAGTATATGTTTGAATAAGTAAAGTTTGTATAACTGTATAGTTGAGGAAATGGAGGTGTGATTGATTCTTTGCATGACTGACTAGGTGTGTGAGTAACTCCATGGATGAGTGACAGTCTGTGAGTGTCTGTTTACACTGATTGTATCTAAGGTTATATTAGAGTCTGAAGAGGTTCATCGTATTATCACATGAATGATATCATCAGTGATGTGATCAGTAATGTCAAATGAGATGTCATCAGTGATGTCATTTGAGATGTCATCAGTGATGTCATTTGAGATGTCATCAGTGATGTCATCAGTGATGTCACTGACCATGTCATGAATGATGTAATATGTGACATCATCAGCAGTGGATTGCGGGTGCGCGATATATAGTTAGTGCAACTAACTATATATGGAATTTCAATGGTTTTGTGTGAGTAAAATAAGGTTTTGTAAATGCGAATTCCTAACTATATATGGTCTATAACCTATGGTTTTTTCAGTGAATATATATATATATATATATATATATTTTTTTTTTCAACACGATCCAAGTAACAGCACGCTCTCAGTGCAAGCAAAAACAATGGGTTATTCACCAACGTTACGTGTTTCGAGACCTCGGCTCTTGATCAGACATTGGAAGATTTGGAACAAGGTGCTATACATAGGTAATGTTCGTGTACATAGAAAGAGGACTGTACATGTGAGTATACTACAAGCGTTTGCTGAATCCAATTGGTGGCCATTTTGAAACATGTTAATATGCTGGAGCTAACGCAAAATAGCTGTTTATAAATACAATGTTATCACATAGCGAACATTATTGTTGGTCGTGGCTAAATACATTTATCTAGCATTTCTATCTTGCTTTAATGCATGACTGCCGTTTCAGCTATAATGCAGTTTTAATGTGCCTCGGTTTGTATCGGCGGGTACCAAGGTAGTTATGAAGGGCAATTGTGAGGTTAAGGTGGCCCACTGGTTGTAGTCTCCATTTGTAAATGGAGACTCAGCTGGAAATTTGACATGAAAAGGATCGCATGAAAAAAGCTCCAGATTGCAATACTAGCGCCGAGTGGCTATACTGGATACCTGGGACTAAAGAATAATAGTCACAATGCTAGCACCCAGTGGCAAAAAAAGGGCTTATCTAGGTGCCCTTATGCTGATACTATAGCTACATCAGAGTATACTTGTGACCCCTTTCCCAACATGCAAATATTATCTTTAACAGTGCATTTAGAGTGAAAAAAAGTGCGACTAAAAGTGCAAAATCTATATGCTTATCTAAGTGATGTCCTTAGTGATGGTGAGGAGAATTTTGAGTGGCGCTTGTCATTCAGTCAGAACTCTACAGGACTCTCCCATATCTCCTACAAGAAAAATAAAACAAACAAATATTCAGAACCTGATTCATGATTAAAATCCACTCATAACATTCAAAATAAAACACAGCAAGATCATGTCATGTTATAATTCTATTGATAAAATCTTAGAATGGAAACATACTGATATAGTACATCCTACTCTTCCACTAGATGTGTTGCCATTTCTTCGTCCTGGTTGTGCCCCTAGGCTGTTTCGTCTCAAGCTTGAGGATCCATTTGGATTCCTTTTTCCTGAGGCTAAGTTCCCTGGTGCATCCCCGGTTTCCCATGTGTACCTGTTCTATAGCAAAGTATTTCAACAGGCTACTGTTAGATGGATGGAACTTAGCAAAATGCCTTGCCACTTGGTACTGAGGGTCTTTGTTGGTTATTGCCCTAAGGTATTCGAGTACCCTCTTTTTGGCTTGTTGGCAGGGACACTCTAACACGTAAATCACATGTGTGGTACTACGTGTGAGAAATTTAGATATTTTCTTGTGTGGAATACTGAATTCCCTTACCATCCTACTGTATTTACAGGCTTTGCAGTGGCAGCATGGGTAGAACCCCTTAAAGTTATGGCGGTTCTGATCTGTGCGGTTGGATCTATCTCCATGGACCAATATATCTCTCAAACTCCTGCTTTTACGGTATGCAACTTTGGATCTTTCACTGACTCTGTTACCTATAATTGGATCATTTTTGAGTATATTCCAATTATCGCTGAGAATTTTCTGCACTTTCTGTGAGTCCCTATTGAAAGTCAGAATGACTCTAGTGGTGTTCTCTTCTGCTGTTTCATCTTTATTTTGATGAGTTTTCTCATGTGTCATTTGTTTCATTTTGGACACTGCTCTGTTGAGTACCCAGTCCGGGTAGCCCCTCTCTCGAAACCTTCGTAGCATGGTTTGTTCTTTCTCTAGGTACCAGTGGTCCTCACTACAGTTTCTTCTCGCTCTTAGCGGCTCGCCATATGGGATACTCCATTTTAATGTCTCAGGGTGGCTTCTAAGAGCGCGAAGAAGGCTGTTGCCCGCTATCTCTTTCCTGTAAAGCTTGGTCTTTATGGTAGTTGGGGAGGCTAGCACCTTGACATCAAGGAATTCTATCTCCTGTGTACTGTTGCTATGGTTTAACACTATATTGTACTTGTTTTGATTCAAGAGTTCAATAAATTCCAGTGCTTCAGCTTCACACCCACTCCAAATGAGGAATAGGGCATCAATATAGCGCAACCAACTAACAACCTTTTTCATAAAGCAACTATATCTGCTTTCCTCTTTGATTTCTTCCTCCCATTTGCCCAGAAACAGGTTTGCGAAACTTGGCGCGAAGCTCGTGCCCATAGATGTACCAGTTTCTGTTTAACACCTTGGGTGCTAAGGGGTTTTCCCCCACCTGCGCTGGACTTGCATCATCCCCATTGTTCATGACAAGGTCAACTCGTCATAAGCACAGCCCAGGTAAAACCCATGACGAGTTGACCTTGTCATGAGCACTGAAGAGGTTAAAGAGCTCCCCATTATACATAAAGATGTTGTTTTGGAGACACATTCCCATCATCTTAATAAGCATGTTAGTATGTTCCAGATACATTATGTTCCTCCCTTTCAAGTACTTGGCGCATGCCTCAATACCGTGTTTATGTTCTATAATCGTGTAGAGTGAACATACGTCTAGTGTAAGAAACATAGTTTTCTTTCCATGTGATTTTTTCAATTTTATATAAAAAGTCTTTAGTGTCTTTCACATGGGACGGGAGACTGGTTACATACTCTTGGAGGAAGTGGTCGACGTATTTAGATATATTCTCAAAGACACTCCCTATCGATGAAACAATCGGTCTGCCTGGGGGTGAGATGGGGTCTTTTTGTATTTTTGGCAGAAAATAAATTATTGGGAGTTTAGGGTAGTCTTTTTGTCAGAAAAAGACATTCTTCCCAAAATGTTATGCAATTCTGTTGCCATTCTGCCAGTTTACCCCAGGTGTTAACAATGCTTTCATTATACATTCTGGTGTTGCTTTTGCACTAGAAGGTCAATCAATCAATCAATCAAAGCATTTATATAGCGCACTACTCTCCCAGAGGGTCTCAAGACGCTAGGGGAGGGGGGTCCGCTACTGCTCGAACAGCCAGGTCTTGAGCTGCTTCCTGAAGGCGAGGTGGTCCTGGGTCAGGCGGAGGTGGGTCGGGAGGGAGTTCCATGTCTTGGCGGCAAGGTAGGAGAAGGACCGTCCCCCTGTGGTGGCTCTTCGGATTCGGGGGATGGCGGCGAGGGCGTGGCCAGTCGATCGAAGCTGGTGTTTGGGAGCGTAGAAGTTGAGGCGGCTGTTGAGGTATCCTGGTCCTAGGTTGTGTAGGGCTTTGTGAGCGTGGGTGAGAAGACGGAAGGTGATTCTCTTGTTGACCGGGAGCCAGTGCAGGTCTCTCAGGTGTTCGGAGATGTGGCTGCGACGGGGGATGCCCAGGATGAGTCGTGCTGAGGCGTTCTGGATCCGCTGAAGTCTCTTCTGGAGTTTGGCGGTGGTTCCTGCGTAGAGGGAGTTGCCGTAGTCCAGACAGCTGGTGACGAGGGCCTGGGTGACCGACTTCCTGGTCTCGGTGGGGATCCACCGGAAGATCTTATGTAGCATGCGCAGGATGTTGAAACACGACGAGGAGATGGCGTTGACTTGTCTGGTCATGGAGAGGGAGGAGTCCAGGATGAAGCCTAGGTTGCGTGCGTGGTCTGTTGGTTTGGGTGCGCTGCCTAGGGCGGGGGGCCACCAGGAGTCGTCCGAGGCGGACGGGTGAGGATCCCAGGATGAGGACTTCCGTCTTGTCCGAGTTCAGTTTCAGGCGGCTGTTCTTCATCCATTCGGCTACCTCTTTCATCCCTTCGTGGAGGTTGGCTCTGGCGGTGGCGGGGTCTTTGGTGAGGGAGAGGATCAGCTGGGTGTCGTCGGCGTAGGAGATGATGTTGAGGTTGTGCTGGCGTGCGATGTCTGCGAGGGGGCTCATGTAGATGTTGAAGAGGGTTGGACTGAGCGAGGAGCCTTGAGGAACGCCGCAGATGACTTTGGTGGCTTCAGATCTGAACGGGGGGAGACGAACTCTCTGTGTCCTTCCGGCGAGGAAGGAGATGATCCACTCCAGTGCCTTCCCCTGGATTCCGACGTTGCGGAGTCGCTGCACTAGTGTACGGTGGCAGACAGTGTCGAAGGCCGCGGAGAGGTCTAGGAGGATGAGGGCTGCTGTTTCTCCGTTGTCAAGCAGGGCTCGGATGTCATCGGTGGCTGCGATCAGGGCGGTCTCGGTGCTGTGGTTGGCCCAGACTGCGAGAGGTCGAGGGATCCGTTCGTCTCGAGGAAGGCGGCCAGCTGCTTGTTGACGGTCTTCTTGATGACTTTTGCAGGGAATGGGAGCAGCGAGAAGGGGCGATAGTTCTTGAGGTCGGTGGGGTCGGCTGATGGCTTCTTTAGTAGAGCGCTGAGTTCGGCGTGCTTCCAGCTCTCTGGGAAGGTAGCGGTGTCAAAGGAGTTGTTGATGATGTCCCGCAGGTGGGGTGCGATGACAGCATCGGCCTTGTTGAAGACGTGGTGAGGGCAGGGGTCGGTCGGAGATCCGGAGTGAATGGAGTTCATCGTGCGGACGGTGTCTTCGGTGCTGATCTGGGTCCAGGGGCGGAGGGTGGTGGTGGGGGGCGATGGTTCGGTCGTGGCGTGCGTTGGTTGTGTGCTGAAGCTGTTGTGTATGTCCGCGATCTTGTTGTGGAAGTAGGAGGCGAGGGAGTTGCAGACGTCTTGCGGAGGGGTGATGTCGTTGTTTCCATCGTTGGGGCTGGAGAGCTCTTTAACGATGTTGAAGAGTTCCTTGCTGTTGTGTGCGTTGTTGTCCAGTCATTCCTTGAGTGCGGTTTTCTTGGTTGCATGGATGAGTTGGTGGTGTTTTCGGGTGGCGAGCTTGAGGGCCGTCATGTAGTCCGGTGTTGGGTCTCTGCGCCAGGTTCTCTCGAGGGCTCGGCAGCTCTTCTTGGAGCTCTTGAGTTCTTCGGTGAACCATGGGGCTTTCTTGCTGCCGGGTCTGCTAGGCGGGGTCCTCAGGGGGGCGAGGTCGTCAGCGCAGTAGCTGATCCACTTCGTGAGGTTGGTGGCCACTTGGCTGGGGTTCGTTGCGCTGGTGGGTGGGTTCTTGCTCAGGGAAGTCGCGAGCTGGTCGGCTGTGATCTTGTTCCAGCTTCTGCATGCAACCTGTTGTTGGTGGTGGTGGATCGTGGTCCTTCTGAAGCTGAAGTGGACGCAGCTGTGGTCCGTCAAGTCAAGTCAAGTCAAGAGATTTATATAGTGCGCTACATACCCATAGGGTCTCAAGGCGCTAGAGGAAGGGTGGGGAATTACTTGTCAAATATCCAAGTTTTAAGTTGCTTTCTGAATGCTAGGTGGTTCTGAGTAAGGCGAAGGTGAGTGGGAAGTGAGTTCCAGGTTTTGGCTGCCAGGTAGGAGAAGGATCTACCTCCCATGGTGGTTTTGTTGATGCGAGGTACAGTGGCAAGGGCTAGGTTGGAGGATCGCAGCTGACGGGAGGGGGTGTAGAAGGACAATCGTGTGTGGAGGCATTCGGGTCCAAGTTCTTAAAGTGCTTTGTGTGCGTGGGTTAGGAGGCGGAAAGTAATCCTCTTATTTACGGGGAGCCAGTGGAGGTTTTTCAGGTGACCAGAGATGTGTTCTTTACGTGGGATGTCTAGTATGAGCCTGGCTGAAGCATTCTGGATGCGTTGTAGTTTTTTCTGGAGTTTTGCGGTGGTACCGGCGTATAGTGTGTTTCCGTAGTCCAGGCGGCTCGTGACCAGTACGTGGGTGACCGTTTTTCTAGTTTCGGTGGGGATCCAGCGAAATGTTTTTTTGAGCATGCGAAGAATGTTGAAGCAAGATGATGAAACGGCGTTGACTTGTCTGGTCATCGAGAGTGAGGAGTCCAGGATGACGCCCAGGTTCCGTGCGTGGTCCGTCGGGATGGGTGCTTTTCCAAGGGCTTCTGGCCACCAAGAGTCATCCCAGGCGGAGGGGGAGGTGCCTAAGATGAGGACTTCTGTTTTGTCTGAGTTCAGTTTCAGATGGCTGTGTTTCATCCACTCGGCTACTTCTTTCATTCCTTCGTGTAAGTTGGTTTTGGCGGTGTTAGGGTCTTTGGTGAGTGATAGGATCAGTTGAGTGTCATCCGCGTAGGAGATGATGTTGAGATTGTGTTGGCGAGCGATGGCCGCAAGGGGGCTCATGTATACATTGAAGAGGGTGGGGCTGAGTGACGATCCTTGTGGCACGCCGCAGATGACTGCAGAGGCCTCTGACTTGAATGGTGGGAGGCGGACTCTCTGTGTTCTTCCGGTGAGGAACGAGGTGATCCATTCCAGTGCTTTTCCTTGGATTCCTACGTCTCTGAGGCGCTGTAGAAGGGTGCTATGACAGACTGTGTCGAAGGCAGCGGAGAGGTCAAGGAGGATGAGGGCGACTGTGTCTCCATTGTCCAGTAGAGTTTGAATGTCGTCTGTTGCTGCGATGAGGGCGGTTTCAGTGCTGTGTTTGGCTCGGAAGCTGAACTGTGAGGAGTCGAGGGATTTGTTGGCTTCGAGGAAGGCGGCGAGCTGGTTGTTGACAGCTTTCTAAATGACTTTGGCCGGGAATGGAAGAAGCAAGATGGGGCTGTAGTTTTTGAGTTCGGTGGGGTCAGCTGTGGGTTTTTTCAGAAGGGCGCTGAGTTCTGCGTGTTTCCAGCTTTCCGGGAAGGTGGCGGAGTTGAGGGAGCAGTTGATGACATCTCGGAGGTGTGGTGCTATGATGGAGTCTGCTTTGTTGAAGATGTGGTGAGGGCATGGGTCAGTTGGGGATCCTGAGTGGATGGAGTTCATCAGGCGGATGGTGTCCTCAGTGGAGATTGGGTTCCAGTCGTTAAGGATGTTCAAGGGGGGTGAAGGTCCTGCGGAAGGTTGGGTGGGTTGGTCTTCGGGTCGGTTGTTGAAGCTGTTGTGGATGTCTGCGATTTTGTTGTGGAAGAAGGAAGCTAGGGAGTCGCAGAGGGCTTGGGAGGGGGTGATGTCGTTGGAGTTGGCTGATGGGTTGGTAAATTCTTTGACTATGTTGAATAATTCCTTGCTGTTGTGGGCGTTGTTATCTAGACGGTCTTTGAGTGCGGCTTTCTTGGCAGACCGGATTAGTTGGTGGTGTATGCGGGTGGCGTTTTTGAAGGCGTCCCTGGTGCTGGTGTTTGGGTCTTTTTTCCAGGCCTTTTCGAGGGAGCGACAGTGTTTCTTCGATTTCTTAAGGTCATCGTTGAACCAGGAGGCGTTTTTGCTGCCTAGTTTGCTTTGGCGTCTTTTTAGCGGTGCTAGGATGTCGGCGCTGTTGGATAGCCATTGGGTGAGGTTAATGGCTGCTTGGTCGGGGTTTGAGGAGTGGGCGGGGGAGTTTTGAAGAAGCGATGAGGAGATCTGGTCGATGGTGATTTTGTTCCAGTTTCTTCGCAGAGTAGGTTGAGGATGGTTGTGAGTTGTGGTCTTATTGTAGATAAAGTGTATGCAGCTGTGGTCCGTCCAATGGAGAGTTGTGGTGTGACTGAAGGAGACATGTTTGCTGGAGGTGAAGATAGGGTCGAGTGTGTGACCTGCGATGTGGGTGGGCATAGAGACAAGTTGTTTGAGTCCGAGGTCGGCGAGATTGTCCAGAAGGGTGGTGGCGCTGCTGTCATTGCTCTTTTTCAGGTGAAAATTGAGGTCTCCCAATAGGATGTAGTCCTTGGAGGGGAGGGCGTGTGGGGTGATAAAGTCAGTGATGTCGTCACTGAATTGTGCACGGGGTCCTGGAGGTCGGTAGAGGAGGGTGCCTCTGAGTGTGGTCTTGGGGTCGGTGTGGATCTGGAAGTGGAGGTGTTCGGCGCTGGCAAGGTTGACGTCTGAGCTGGTTGAGATGCGGATGGAGTTCTTATGGGCGATTGCGATTCCTCCTCCTGTTTGCTTGATGCGGTCCTTGCGGATGATCTTGTATTCTTCCGGGATGGCAATGGTGATGTCTGGGGCTGAAGAGGCATTCATCCATGTTTCTGTTAGGAAGGCGACGTCCGGTGAGATGGTGTCTAGTAGATTCCAGAGGTCGATGGCGTGCCTGTGGACCGAGCGGGTGTTGAGCAGGATGCATTGTAGGTGGTTGGTGTCAGATATCTGGTTGGTGTTAGTGGATGAGGAGTTTTTCTTGGTGCCGTCGAACTTGCAGGAGTAGCATGTGAAGGGTCCATGGGTGTGTCCAGGAGCGGCTTGGGCGCAGTTGGAGAGTCGGCCGGGGTTAAGGGCTAGGAGGGTGGCGGCGTCGTATGTAATGCGGGAGGGCTGGGCATTGCGTGGACCAGGGGGTCTGGCGCTGGGCGCGGTCCAGGCGCGGACGGGCGTAGACGGGCTTACCTTTGGCGCACCTTCGGCGCGGATTGGGCGCGATCGCTGCGCGTGAACGCTGCGCGGAAGTACATCAGTCATATAAAGGAGTTGGGGGGGAGGGGCGAGGGCGGAGCAGCTGGGAGGCGGGGTGGATATCCGGGGAGGGGAGACTAACAACAACAAGGTAGTAAACAAGATGGCAGTCGGGGCACACACTTGCGTCCAGTGGAGTCCGGTGGCGTGGCTGAAGGCGATGTCCTTACTGGATGAGAAGACGGGGTCGAGTGTGTGTCCGGCGTAGTGGGTGGGGGTGGTCACCAGCTGCTTGAGTCCAAGGTTAGCGAGGTTGTCCAGCAGGGTGGTGATGTTGCGGTCGTTGTTGTTCTCCAGGTGGAAGTTGAGGTCCCCGAGGAGGATGTAGTCAGCGGAGAGGAGTGCGTGCGGGCTGATGAAGTCGGCGATGTCTTCGCTGAATTGTGTGCGTTGTCCCGGGGGTCTGTAGATGAGGGTGCCTCTGAGGGTGGTCTTGGGGTTGATGTGGACCTGGAAGTGAAGGTGTTCGGCGGTTGTCAGGGTGTCGTCGGTGTTGGTCGTGATGCGGATGGTGTTCCTGTGGATGATGGCGATGCCTCCTCCTGTCTGGTTGATGCGGTCCCTTCGGATGATCTTGTAGCCGTCTGGGATGGCGATGGCTATGTCGGACGCTGAAGAGGCGTTCATCCAGGTTTCCCGTGAGGAAGGCGACGTCTGGTGAAGTGGTGTCGAGCAGGTTCCAGAGCTCGACGGCGTGTCTGTGGATGGAGCGGGTGTTGAGCAGGATGCACTTAAGGTGGCTGCTGTTGTTGCTCGTCTTGGTCTTGGTGGGTGCGAGTGTAGTGCAGGTCCAGATGCAGGTGAACTCGCAGGAGCGGCAGCTGAAGGGTCCGTGGGTGCGTCTCAGGGTGGCTTGGTAGCATCCCGGGAATCGGCCGGTGTTGAGTGCGTTGAGGGTGGCGGCGTCGTACGTCAGGGGGGTGGGCTGGGGTCTGCGAGGGCCAGGGGTTCTGGCACTGGGCGCGGTCCAGGCGCGGACGGGCGCAGACGGGCTTACCTTTGGCGCACCTTCGGCGCACAATCGGCGCACCCGCTGCGCGTGACCGCTGCGCGTTCGCACGGTCGCCATTGATGGCGAAGTGCGAGGGAGGGAGGAGCAGCTGGGAGGCGGGAGCGGGGAGTGCACACAAAGAAAAGGGGCGTGGCCAACCAAACAGAGGCGGGAAGCGGGCGGGAGGGCACCGGGGCAACAGGGGGGAGTACAGTACAGAGGGACAGGCGATGAACAAAACAATAGTTACAATGGGGCACACAGCAGGAGATTAGCGGGGCACAAAAGCCACTCCTGCAACACCAGAAGTGCTTTGCCCTGCTACCAGCGCTTGGTATCGTAGCCTGCTGCATTTGTTTATTTTTTTCATTTGTCAGCTGATCTCTGCGCATTTGACCGTAGCGCCGCACCTTAGGATTGATTGGCGACTGCCCTGAGACATTATATCAGCCTGCTGATTTGTTTGTTACTGTGTACTCGCCTTTGTTGACATCGCCTCAGTTTCGGTTTCTACCCCGACCACCATCTTGCCATTACGTATCCCTTGGCCCGCCTACCCTCCCCGCTACCGCCTCCCCGCTGCCCCTCCCACCCACAAACATATAGCTCTCCTCCTCCTTCTTTCCGCTGTGACCGTCTGGACTTGTGCCTACACGGTCGCTCCCCACGCCTCCTGACTCCGCTCAGAGTGCCTTTCCTTGAAGCGCTTTCTGCTCTCCACTCCTGCAACACCAGAAGCGCTTTGCCCTGCTACCAGCGCTTGGTATCGTAGCCTGCTGCATTTGTTTATTTTCTTCATTTGTCGGCTGATCTCTGCGCGTTTGACCATAGCGCCGAACCTTAGGATTGATTGGCGACTGCCCTGAGACATTATATCAGCCTGCTGCTTTGTTTGTTACTGTGTACTTGCCTTTGTTGACATCGCCTCAGTTTCGGTTTCTACCCCGACCACCATCTTGCCATTACGTTTCCCTTGGCCCGCCTAACCTCCCCGCTACCGCCTCCCAGCTGCCCCTCCCACCCACGAACATATAGCTCTCCTCCTCCTTCTTTCCGCTGTGACCGTCTGGACTTGTGCCTACACGGTCGCTCCCCACGCCTCCTGACTCCGCTCAGAGTGCCTTTCCTTGAAGCGCTTTCTGCTCTCCACTCCTGCAACACCAGAAGCGCTTTGCCCTGCTACCAGCGCTTGGTATCGTAGCCTGCTGCATTTGTTTATTTTCTTCATTTGTCAGCTGATCTCTGCGCGTTTGACCGTAGCGCCGCACCTTAGGATTGATTGGCGACTGCCCTGAGGCATTATATCAGCCTGCTGCTTTGTTTGTTACTGTGTACTCGCCTTTGTTGACATCGCCTCAGTTTCGGTTTCTACCCCGACCACCATCTTGCCATTACGTATCCCTTGGCCCGCCTACCCTCCCCGCTACCGCCTCCCAGCTGCCCCTCCCACGCTCTGCCCCCTCCACTATCCATTTATGACCATTGATCCAACGCGCAGCGTCCACGTGCAGCGTTCGCGCCCCAGTCGCGCCGAAGGTGCGCCAAAGGTAAGCCCGTCTACGCCCGTCCGCGCCTGGACCGCGCCCAGTGCCAGACCCCCTGGCCCCCGTCCCACCCACCCCAACCGCATTACGTACGCCGCCTCCACCCTCCTAGCCCTTAACCCTGGCCGACTCTCCAACTGCGCCCAGGCCGCCCCTGGCCCCACCCATGGACCCTTCTCTTGCAATTCCTGCAAGTTCGACGGCACCAAGACCAACTCCTCATCCACGAACACCAAACAGAGCTCCGACACTAACCACCTTAAATGCATCCTGCTCAACACCCGATCGGTCCACAGGCACGCCATCGACCTCTGGAATCTACTAGACACCATTTCTCCCGACGTCGCCTTCATAACAGAAACATGGATGAACGCCTCATCAGCCCCAGACATCACCATTGCCATCCCGGAAGGATACAAGATCATCCGTAAGGACCGCATCAACCAAACAGGAGGAGGCATTGCCATCGTCCATAAGAACTCCATCCGCATCTCAACCAGCTCAGACGTCAACCTTACCAGCGCCGAACACCTTCACTTCCAGATCCACACCGACCCCAAGACCACACTCAGAGGCACACTCCTCTACGGACCTCCAGGACCCCGCGCACAATTCAGCGACGTTATCACTGACTTTATCACCCCACACGCCCTCCCCTCCAAGGAATACATTTTGCTGGGAGACCTCAACTTTCACCTGGAAAAGAGCAATGACAGCAACGCCACCTCCCTCTTGGACAATCTCGCCAACCTCGGACTCAAACAACTTGTCACTATGCCCACCCACATCGCAGGTCACACACTCGACCCTATCTTCACCTCCAGCAAACATGTCTCCTTCAGTCACACCACTACTCTCCACTGGACGGACCACAGCTGCGTACACTTTTTCTACAACAAGACCACAACTCACAACCACCCTCAACCTACTCTGCGAAGAAACTGGAACAAAATCACTATCGACCAGATCTCCTCATCGCTTCTTCAAAACCCCCCTACCCACTCCTCAAACCCCGACCAAGCAGCCATTAACCTCACCCAATGGTTATCCAACAGCGCCGACATCCTAGCACCACTGAAAAAACGCCAAATCAAACTAGGCAGCAAAAACACCTCCTGGTTCAACGATGATCTTAAGAAATCGAAGAAACTCTGTCGCTCCCTCGAGAAGGCCTGGAAAAAAGACCCAAACACCAGCACTAGGGACGCCTTCAAAAACGCCACCCGCATACACCACGAACTAATCCGATCTGCCAAGAAAACCGCATTCAAAGACCGACTAGACAACAACGCCCACAACAGCAAGGAATTATTCAACATCGTCAAAGAATTTACCAACCCCTCAGCCAACTCCAACGACATCACCCCCTCTCAAGCCCTCTGCGACTCCCTAGCTTCGTTCTTCCACAACAAAATCGCAGACATCCACAACAGCTTCGACAACCGACCCGGAGACCATCCCACCCAACCCTCTGCAGGACCTTCACCCCCCTTGAACATCCTTAATGACTGGAACCCAATCTCCACTGAGGACACCATCCGCCTGATGAACTCTATCCACTCAGGATCCCCCACAGACCCATGCCCTCACCACATCTTCAACAAAGCAGACTCCATCATAGCACCACACCTCCGAGATGTCATCAACTGCTCCCTCAACTCCACCACCATCCCGGATAGCTGGAAACACGCCGAACTCAGCGCCCTTCTGAAAAAACCCACAGCTGACCCCACCGAACTCAAAAACTACCGCCCCATCTCACTCCTTCCATTCCCGGCCAAAGTCATCGAGAAAGCCGTCAACAACCAGCTCGCAGCCTTCCTCGAAACCAACAAATACCTCGACTCCTCACAGTCTGGCTTCCGAGCCAAACACAGCACGGAGACCGCCCTCATCGCAGCAACAGACGACATTCGAACTCTACTGGACAATGGAGACACAGTCGCCCTCATCCTCCTCGACCTCTCCGCGGCCTTCGACACAGTCTGCCACAGCACCCTTCTACAACGCCTCAGTAACATCGGAATCCAAGGAAAAGCACTGGAATGGATCACCTCATTCCTCACCGGAAGAACCCAGAGAGTCCGCCTCCCACCATTCAACTCAGAGGCCACT
The DNA here is from genome assembly GCF_964263255.1 of Lissotriton vulgaris. Taxonomy (NCBI): domain Eukaryota; kingdom Metazoa; phylum Chordata; class Amphibia; order Caudata; family Salamandridae; genus Lissotriton; species Lissotriton vulgaris. The sequence continues at coordinate 1,482,961,042 of NC_141691.1, forward strand.
GAAGTCATCTGCGGCGTACCCCAAGGGTCCTCACTCAGTCCCACCCTCTTCAACGTTTACATGAGCCCCCTAGCGGCCATCGCTCGCCAACACAACCTCAACATCATCTCCTACGCGGATGACACTCAACTGATCCTATCACTCACCAAAGACCCTAACACCGCCAAAACCAACCTACATGAAGGAATGAAAGAAGTAGCCGAGTGGATGAAGCACAGCCGTCTGAAACTGAACTCAGACAAAACAGAAGTCCTTATCTTAGGTACCTCCCCCTCCGCATGGGATGACTCTTGGTGGCCAGAGGCCCTTGGAAAAGCACCCATCCCGACGGACCACGCACGGAATCTGGGCCTCATCCTGGACTCTTCACTCTCTATGAACAGACAAGTCAACGCCGTTTCATCATCTTGCTTCAACATTCTTCGCATGCTCAAAAAAACATTTCGCTGGATCCCCACCGACACCAGAAAAACGGTCACCCATGCTCTGGTTACCAGCCGCCTGGACTACGGAAACACCCTATACGCCGGTATCACCGCAAAACTCCAGAAAAAACTCCAACGCATCCAGAACGCATCAGCTAGACTCATACTAGACATCCCGCGTAAAGACCACATCTATAGTCACCTGAAAAACCTCCACTGGCTCCCCGTCAATAAGAGGATTACTTTCCGCCTCCTAACCCAGGCACACAAAGCACTCTACGAACTTGGACCCGAATGCCTCAACACACGACTTTCCTTCTACACCCCCTCCCGCCAGCTACGATCCTCCAACCAAGCCTTTGCTACCGTACCTCGCATCAATAAAACCACCATGGGAGGTAGATCCTTTTCCTACCTCGCAGCTAAAACCTGGAACTCACTCCCCACTCACCTTCGTCTCACTCAGAACCACCTAGCATTCAGAAAGCAACTTAAAACTTGGATATTCGACAAGTAACTCCCCACCCTCTTCAAGCGCCTTGAGACCCTCCGGGTATGTAGCGCGCTATACACATCTTTTGACTTGACTTGACTTGATCACAGTAGCAGTTGCCCAGACTGCAGGAGACCACGCCGCTCGATGGCAGGGGGCATGGTCAGCTGGCGGCAGGCAGGGTCAGCGAGGCAGGCGGAGGGCACACGCAGCAGCTGGTGGCCGTGCGGCGCGGGGGTGTCCTAAAGCTAGGTCACACTCACCTGCGCCGCACGGTCGCCATATATGGCCAAGTGCGAGGGAGGGAGGGGCAGCTGCGAGGCGGGAGCGGGGAGGGCACTCAAAGAAAAGGGGCGTGGCCAACCAAACGGAGGCGGGAAGTGGGGCGGGAGGGCACCGGGGCAACAGAGGGGAGTACAGTACAGGGGGACAGGCGATGAACAAAACAATTAGTGAAAATTGACTGTCGTTAGTGAGTTGTCTATATGCCTCATGCATGTATGTTTCCCTGTTCATAAGTACAACATTCCCCCCTTTGTCAGCAGGGCGGATGACAAGGTTTGTCTCTTTGGCAAGGGATGTGATTATCTTCTTTTGTTTGATGCTGAGATTGAACTCACTTCTCCTACCCTTGGGCTGGTGATGTTTATGTTCCAGGAGTGCTTGGGTAACGACCTCCTGGAAGGTGTCAATATTGTCATGTGGGAGAGTCGGGTAAAAGACAGATTTCAGTTTAAACCCAGTGTTGGCTGCTTTAGCTGTCGTTATGTCCCAGAGGCTTGTGGCACTACCCATCCAATTTGCATTATCTTGTTCAATGTTCAAAAGCAAATCCTGCATGTATTGCAATCTGGACCTTTTTTCATACAATCCTTTTCATGTCAAATGTCGGGCTGAGTCTCCATTTACAAATAAAGACTACAACCAGTGGGCCACCTTAACCTCACAATTGCCCTTCATAACTACCTTGGTACCTGCCGATACGTGCCGAGGCACATTGAAACTACATTATTGCTGAAACGGCAGTCATGCATTAAAGCAAAATAGAAATGCTAGATAAATGTATTTAGCCAAGACCAACAATAATGTTCGCTATGTGATAACATTGTATTTATAAACAGCTATTTTGCGTTAGCTACAGCATATTAACATGTTTCAAAATAGCCACCACTTGGATTCAGCAAATGCTTGTAGTATACTCACATGTACAGTCCTCTTTCTATGTGCACAAACATTACCTATGTATAGCACCTTGTTTCATAGCTTCCAATGTGTGATCAAGAGACGAGTTCTCGAAACGCATAACGTTGGTGAATAAACCTTTGTTTTTACTTGCACTGAGAGCGCGCTGTTATTTGGATCGTGTTGAAAATTGACTGTCGGCAGTGGCTCTACCGACGCATAACGCGCCACCAGACTACGGGCAGATTTCCTTGGATGAGCCCTTTTGCTGTGAAATATATATATATACATGTACATGTACATGTATGTATATACATACATATATATATATATATATATATATATATATATATATATATATATATATATATATATATATATATATATATATATATATCCTTTTCACAAGAGCGTGATCAAGGCTTAATCGCCGAAACGCGTTGTTATTGCCATTAAATCTATTATATTTGCACAGAAGAGGTGTCTGGGCTATCATTTCAAACAGATTTGCTTCGTGAAAAGAAATATATATATATATCATGTGATCAAGGCTATCTCTAGCCGAAACGCGTCATGGCGGACTGGTGCGGGCTAAAATACTAAAATAAAAATATTTGCACCAAACTACGGGTCTTGCTGGTTCCTGTGTCTTCAGATCGGCTGAATGCTGTGAGTTGTCTAAGGAGCGCCACGTACCTCATATATATATATATATATATATATATATATATATATATATATATATATATATATATATATATATATATATATATATATATATATATATATATATATATAGGTATATATATACATATATAAATATGGGAATATCTCCAAACCTCTCTGCAGTGCCCAGCCGGAACACAGCCAAAGGACGAAATACAGACTCCAGGTTTTGTGGAAATGCAGGTCTTTTATTTTTTAAAGTTTTGTCAGACGCGTTTCGAATACCTCCGTATTCTTTCTCAATCGACAAACAGATGGTCCGCTTTTAGTTTTTATATATGTTTAACCAAAGTTTCCTTACACGAAGGGTGCTCTCTTTCACGGCTGGTGCGCGTTGCAAGGCTGGACACGCCTTGTGTACAATCTCTCACCAATATAAGAAGGTATAGAACTATTCTTATAAAAGCGTGAATTGCACTCAGTACAAGATGCAAACAGTATGGTTTTACTGTTATCTGCATTGGAAACCAGTTAAAAAAAACGGAACGGTTGTGGAGCATTATGGGGCCTGGAGTCCAAGATGTGAAAACGGAAAATGAATCTGATAACAGAGCAAAGTAACATGCATTTTTTTACCACTTGGGGGTTAAAAGACAACTTAAAGCATGAAATGGTACCCAACTTTGCTGTCAGGATGGTAAATCCAGCGTGAAAACTAGAAAAGACTCGACAACTAACTGTTCCTTTAAATCTGGAGGAAATGGACTTGGTCCCTTTTCAATGTTTAAAAGTCCCCTTATTTAAATCTGAACGAACCCACAGTTGCGCAGTAAATGGTATTTGAGAAAGAGTCTTGGACTCAAAACGAGTCATGCCTACTAACCTTTTCAATAAAGAGAAACTTTTAAAGCACTGCTGGTGTGGCCTGGATTGCATGACAGATGGTGCACGTATTGTTGCAATCTATATATATATATATATATATATATATATATATATATATATATATATATATATATATATATATATATATATATATATATATATATATATATATATATATGCAGCAACAGCAGTTTTTCAAAGGCTCCGCATTCCATCGACCCAGGAAAACCACACAAATCCAAATGTAAATAAAGGCACAGAGTTTAATAAAAGTTTAAGTCCAACAGAATCTGACGCGTTTCGGGCATCCGCCCTTGCTCACAGACAGTCAGTTTATGTGGCATACACATTTAAATACCCAGTGCTTCACAGTTTTTTTGTTTCAATTAACATTTTTTTTTCTTTTTTTCAAACACGACACCATGTGATCATGGAAAGAAAGGACATACTCCATTTTGAGCACTGAAAGGTCTGTTTTCCAAACAGTAATACCAACAGTTGTTATTTACTACAAAGAAGTAATGGGTTCAAATCCACAATGTAAAAAAAGAGAAATTACTAAAGTCCATTGTTAAAAAACAAATGTACATCTGATGGCCAATAAATGCGACAAATATAATATAATTTGGCGCATGTAATAAAATTACCTAAAATGCAAGGAGAAATCAAGCAAAGATACGCCGTGTTACACTTCATTTAAAAAGACAATGCAATCTTTTTAGATAAAACCCATACATTGTGCAAATTATGCAATCATGTGCAAACTTTTTAGCAACATATCCTAATAAAGTGCAAATGCAATCTGCAATTCATGTTGTTTATATAAACATCATAAAGTGACGAAGTGCAATATTGTGCAAACTAATGCAGAAATGTAAACAATTGGATAAAATCCAATGTGAATGGGTTCTATATGTCCTTATCAAGTAACAATACATATATATGTTTAACAAAAGTGTCCTTACACGAAGGGTGCTCTCTTTCACGGCTGGTGCGCGTTGCAAGGCTGGACACGCCTTGTGTACAATCTCTCACCAATATAAGAAAAACGCAGCACTATCTCAGTTTTGGCATTAGAGCGATTTTAATCAAAACTTCCGCAGAGCCAGTTCTCCTCCTTCACCAACGCGTTTCACCCCGCTAGGCTTGATCACGGTGCATCAAGCCCAGCAGGGTGAAACGCGTTGGTGAAGGAGGAGAAATGGTTCTGCTAAAGATTTGATTAAAATCGCTGTACTCCCAAAACCGAGAGAGTGCTGCGTTTTTCTTATATTGGTGATATCTATCTATCTATCTATCTATCTATCTATCTATCTATCTATCTATCTATCTATCTATCTATCTATCTATCTATCTATCTATCTATATCTATATATATATCTATATATATATCTATAATAACGAGTCATGCCTACTAACCTTTTCAATAAAGAGAAACTTTTAAAGCACTGCTGGTGTGGCCTGGATTGCATGACAGATGGTGCACGTATTGTTGCAGGATATATATATATATATATATATATATATATATATATATATATATATATATATATATATATTCACTGAAAAAACCATAGGTTATAGACCATATATAGTTAGGGATTAGCATTTACAAAACCTTATTTTACTCACACAAAACCATTGAAATTCCCATATATAGTTAGTTGCACTAACTATATATCGCGCACCCGCAATCCACTGCTGATGATGTCACATATTACATCATTCATGACATGGTCAGTGACATCACTGATGACATCACTGATGACACATCAAATGACATCACTGATGACATCTCAAATGACATCACTGATGACATCTCATTTGACATTACTGATCACATCACTGATGATATCATTCATGTGATAATACGATGAACCTCTTCAGACTCTAATATAACCTTAGATACAATCAGTGTAAACAGACACTCACAGACTGTCACTCATACATGGAGTTACTCACACACCTAGTCAGTCATGCAAAGAATCAATCACACCTCCATTTCCTCAACTATACAGTTATACAAACTTTACTTATTCAAACATATACTAACACATATTTACTCTCTTATACAATCCCTGATACAAGTTCACAATGATCCATACAGCCACTCACACATTCACTGGCTCTTATGCACAGTTATTTATATATGTCAACTCTCACATGTACTGTGTTTTACATATGTACTTACTTTGACATGTAGCACTGAGATATCCATTCACTCACCAATACACTCATGCACACAGTCAACCGCCCATACAGCTGTTTCCACATGCACTTTTGAAACCATACATCTAGTGAATCAACTGCTCACACATCTATGCACAGAGTCATACACCTCCCAGCCACCCACACACACGGTAGCGCTCCAGTCTACCCTACATAAGGAAGCACGGCATGCCTCCGCGCAGCGGACGCGCGCGGATCAGCGCCGGAGTCACGCCTGAGTCCAGCCCGTCTGCGCCCGTCCGCGCTGAGGACGGGCTAGAGAACGGTCCAGGGGCCTTACAGGATACTCAGGTGACCAACCTATCCAAACGGGACATTGTTGCCCTAAACAATCACCCATATAATAGATGCACTCATTCCCTGACTGTAGATAATTGGGTGGGTCCTATCTGTTGCCATACATGTAAAAAGACACTAGTGCCATATCGCACTGCCATCAAGGAAGTAAGCCCAAATAACCTTAGATGTGGTCTAATTAATGCATGATCAATGGTCAAGAACTCCGCGCACTTATTTGATCTCATCACGGAAAACGATTTGGATTGCCTTTTCATTACGGAAACCTGGCTCCGTGAATGGTCTAACCCTGACATAGTCCACACCCTCCCCTTGGGCTTTTCTATATGCAGACAAGATCGCATTGAACAGCGCGGAGGCGGACTGGCTATCATTCACAGAGACACCCTAAAGTGCACTATGAAAGAACCACCAAATATACGAGGTGCTGAGAGCCTAAGCTTCTGCATACAAGTCTTAGACAACTTTGCTTTCGCAGGGATACTGATATATCGCCCTCCTGGACATCCCTCCCAGTTTCTTGAAAACGTGGGGGAAGTGCTTGGCGATCTGACTCTCAGATACGCTAATTTTACCCTGTTGGGAGATCTCAATCTCCATCTTGACGACTCTACTGATGGCCAAGCGTCAAGCTTTAAAGAAATCTTACAGGTTATAGGACTTAAACTCCAAACGCTTGAGGCCACACACAATGCAGGGCATACCCTTGACTGCATATGTTCGAATCTAACCAACATACTGCTAAACCCCCCTAAGCCCCAAATCTGGACAGATCACTACTTCATTGACTTTTCCATCCCTTTAAAGGGAACCAAATTAAATACTAAGGTGGCGGTAAAAAAAGTAGCTAACCTCCCCTGTTGGGGAAAAATTCTAGAACACCCTGACCTCGACAAATGGACCAAAGACAGCAAACCCTCTTTATCAGGGGATACGCTTGAAGATAATCACAAATTTGAGGAATGGATGGCCAACATTGGCAATAAGATTAGGAACCCAGGGTCTAAAGGCACCCTGAACAAAAAAAGACAATCTGCCCCATGGTTTTCCGATAAACTTAAAGAGCATCTAGTCGGGGTTAGACACCTGGAACGAAAATGGCGCCGGACGTATGCGAACGAAGCAAAAGAGGACTATAAAAATGCCAGGAGACTCTATCATTCTATGATTAAAAACGCAAAGAAAACCTACTTTACCTCCTGCATTGAAGCATCCAAAAACAAACATAAGGACATCTTTAAAATAGTCAATAGCTTCAACAAACCCAAAGCTCTATCACGAGAAATTCCACCGTCCCAGACCCTGTGCAACGACATCGCAAACTACTTTGCCCAAAAAATCGATACCCTGACGAAAGACTTCCCACAACCAGTCCTAAAAAACTTTGAGGCAGAGCCTGGCACTAATCCAGCCTATCCTTGGTGGACAAAGTTCAGCCATATTACGCTGGAAGAATCCCACCAAAGGATATTGGCCACCAAATCGGGTTCCCCGTTTGACCCCTGTCCTCCAACACTTCTGAGAACGATAATACACGAGGTCAACCCTGGCATTAATTCTATTATTAATGCGTCCCTGCAAACAGGGGATATTCCTTCTCAATGGAAACTGGCCGCAGTCAGACCACTACAGAAAAAAGTAATACCTGACCCCACGACACTGTCTAACCTGCGCCCCATCTCCCTCCTCCCTGCAATATGCAAAATCACTGAATCCCTTGTCAACAAACAACTGATGGCCCATATAGAAAACAACAACTTATTGCACCCGTGCCAAGCCGGTTTCAGGGCTCACCACTCCACTGAGTCAGCGCTACTATCATCAGCAGAAACCATTCGAGTTGCCTTAGATCAGGGAAAAATGGCTGTCCTGATCCTATTAGACCTCTCTGCGGCTTTCGACACGGTGTCACATGCTATCCTGTTACACCGCCTGACCAAAGCTGGCATAGCAGGAACCGTGTTCAAATGGCTCAAGAACTATTTGGAGCAGAGACGACAGGTTGTCATGCTAGGCAACTTCCTTTCTGAGGAGAAGCTCCTGACATCTGGGGTGCCGCAGGGCTCAAGCCTGAGCCCTACCCTTTTTAACCTTTATATGGTACCCTTACTGGAACTTATCTCCACCTTTAACATCAGTACTATTGCCTACGCTGATGACACCCAACTCGTGTTGACCCTTGACAAAAATCAAACTGACGCTGAACAAACTCTGAAAGAGTGCTTAACAGCAACCTTTGAGTGGATGACCCAAAATCATCTAAAATGTAACTCAGCCAAAACTGAGATTGTTCCTTTTGGCCTAAATAACTGTTTCTCCCCAAAGGACTGGTGGCCGGAAATGGTGGAAGCCCCCCCCAAGACAACTAATTCCGTTCGAAACCTGGGCATTAAGTTCGACAATACCCTCTCTTTCAGTGTACAAGCCAAAGAAGTAGCTGGGACTTGTTTCAGAACCATCAAAAGCCTTAGGAAATTCTTTGATTTCCTTCCCCTAAGTGCCAGGCGGACAGTGGCTGTAGCGCTTATAACGTCCAGACTGGACTATTGCAACAGTCTGTACGCAGGGCTGAATAAATCGGCCCTGCACAGACTGCAAATGGTCCAGCACGCAGCAGCCAGGCTTGTACTGAAACTACCCAGAAGGTCTTCAGCATCGGCAGCACTAGATGCACTGCACTGGCTCCCGGTGCATAAACGCATCCTCTTTAAAGTACTCACCATCACCTACAGAGCCTATCACAACCTAGGCCCGCTGTACTTGAGGAAGTACTTTCAAGCATATCAGCCGAAACGAACCCTCAGGTCATCCACCACTAACCAACTTCAAGTCCCTAGATTCAGGTTAACGACCAAAGGAGGAAAATCTCTTGCGGTCATCGGAGCAAAGGCCTGGAACAACCTCCCCTTGTCTCTACGCCGTAACACAACAGAACTTAGTTTCAGGAAAAACCTAAAAACCTGGATCTACTCCCTCTCAGAATCAGACTTTAAAGCATTGCTATGATCCTCTCCCTGCACGCTCACTAAACTATCATTACCTCTCATCTCTATTAACCATCATGGAATCGCAGCGCCAAGATACTCCTTGGAGTGGTAGCGCGCTATATAAGAACCCAATCACATCACAATCACATCACATCACACACTCAGTCTCCCATACAAATACTTTGGCAACCAATCAATAACCCATATAGTTACTCATATAGCTACTTATCAACACATGCAACAGTTTACAGAACAACAGACATAATGATGCACAAATTAAGACAGTTTAGTCACTAACCCATGCACTCAGTGAGACACATTTAATCACTCACTCATACAGTCAGTCATGCACCTACTAAATCCTTCATCCAGACACTTATACATCCACTCATTCTTCAATATGTAAGACATATTTTAACTTTACAGAAACATACAGTCACTGGATGTTGTCATCAGTGATGTCATCAGTGATGTCATTTGAAATGTCATCAGTGATGTCACTGACCATGTCATGAATGATGTAATATGTGACATCATCAGCAGTGGATTGCGGGTGCGCGATATATAGTTAGTGCAACTAACTATATATGGGAATTTCAATGGTTTTGTGTGAGTAAAATAAGGTTTTGTAAATGCTAATCCCTAACTATATATGGTCTATAACCTATGGTTTTTTCAGTGAATTTTCAAGGTTTTGTAAATGCTAATTCCTAACTATATATGGTCTATAGCCTATGGTTTTTTCAGTGAATATATATATATATATACATACATATATAAACATATATCATCTGTATATCTATATAAATACAAACATAAATGCATGCATACATATACTTATATGCATACAGATGCATGTTATTTACATGAAAGTTGAAAAAACACTAATAAAAGCAAAGCTAAAAAGCCACCTCATTACAAACAGAATGGCTTTTACTTAAACGAGGGCGAGATCTATTGCATTTTCAATGCTTGTTTACTTTGGTTCCATCAAGAAGGCATTCAGATGTGTCACACATTTGCCATAAATTCTGAATGTTAGCACTCTAGTTGCACATTAGATCACTGTAGTAAAGCTACTGCTCACCAGGGACGTCTGCTGCTGGTATTCAAAGTGCATGTTTCAGTCTGCATGTCAGAATTTTTTTAATGAAATAGAAGAGGATTTGAGAAGTCACTCAAAATGATCCCTAATTTTTCTTTCTGAAGCACTAATCATACTTTCTATGGCAAAATTAACCCCCTCATGTTGTTCCTTTTTAAATTGAGTGTTTTCAGACTTACCACTTCATTCCAATCAAGATGGCTTCTGGTGTGCCATACTTTTGTCATAAGTAAGACTGTTAGCGCTCTAGTTGTTCTTTAGAACACTCTGGGACATTCTGTCATTGGGCTATACTTGGGGTACATCTGGGTGATATTTGGGCTACATTTGGGCTCTTTTGTCTCTGGTGGCCATTTTGGGAGACTGCATGTCAGAATGTTTTAATGAAATAGAAAAGGATTTGAGAAGTCACTCAAAATGTGCCCTAATTTTTCATTCTGCAGCACTAATCATACTTTCTATGGCAAAATATACCCCCTCATGTTGTTTCTTTTTAAATTAAATGTTTTAAGAGTTACCACATTATTCCAATCAAGATGGCTTCAGGTGTGCCATACCTTTGTAATAAGTAGGACTGTTAGCGCTCTAGTTGTTCTTTAGAACACTCTGGGACATTCTGTCATTGGGCTATACTTGGGCTACATCTGGGTGATATTTGGGCTACATTTGGGCTCTTTTGTCTCTGGTGGCCATTTTGGGAGACTGCATGTCAGAATGTTTTAATGAAATAGAAAAGGATTTGAGAAGTCACTCAAAATCTGCCCTAATTTTTCATTCTGCAGCACTAATCATACTTTCTATGGCAAAATATACCCCCTCATGTTGTTTCTTTTTAAATTAAATGTTTTAAGAGTTACCACTTTATTCCAATCAAGATGGCTTCAGGTGTGCCATACCTTTGTAATAAGTAGGACTGTTAGCGCTCTAGTTGTTCTTTAGAACACTCTAGGAGGCTGCAGTAGAACACAAAGGAATCAACTGACAGTCTCTGTCCTTGTTGGATGTACATGTTTTACTGAGAATGTCAGACTTCATTTTCACATGGCTGAGAAAGATAATGTGAATTTACAGAAAATATGCTTTCAGTTTAGCTTATAGATCCCCTTCCAAACCACTGTGGGAAAATCATGAGATATTAGTTTTCTTTCAAACAATATTCATGATATCACAGCAGAAGGTTTTTTCACATGGTAAAATCACCTTAGAACCCACCACAATTCCTAAAACGAGTATGGTACCATCAACAAATGATTTATAATGTAACTAAAGTCCTAAAACCCTCTATTAACTACAATGCTTTTTAATGAGGTGCTATCATGTATATTGGTCCCAAGATGGCTGCCAACACTTCTTGGATGAAGTGCTGACAGCCAATCAGATCAGATGTGTGGTTAGGCTCCGCCCAGATATATATCTTTTTTTGAACCTAAATTACTCAAAATCCACTGGAGCACATATATTGAGACCTAGCAAAGGCACATCAGGCTAACAGTCCCTACAATTTTGTCAAGTTTCGTGCAAATCCATTCAGCCGTTCGAGCTAAAAGTGAGGCCAACCGCCCTATGGAAATTAACATGGGAAAAACGCGTTTTGGGACCCCCCTTTTTTCTCGGCCCCCCCTTGATGAAACCCCCCCAAATTGTCAGGGGCTGCTCAGAACCAAAATGTTCCATTTTCCTGAAAATTTCAGCCAATTCCGTCCACAAACGCCAAAGTTATTAGACATAGAATTTTCAAAAATCCCATAGAGAAAAAATCCTAACTATATTGTTGGTGAAAAATAATTTGCACCAACAAGACCATCACTACTGATACAGCGCCCCTCCAAATAGATGCCGACCTGAAGCAGAATACTCATTCTCTTGATACCTTCCCTCCGATTTCGTCTGATAACATCCTCTCTTTGATCTCACAGATCAAAAGTGGTAGCCCAGACGATACTATCCCAGCGAGGATAATGCCCGCTCTAGCTGACCAACTCAGCCCCATGATTGGAGACATGGTAAACCTCTCGCTAAGCACAGGCAATGTCCCTAGAGAATGGAAACGAGCCATTGTTAGACCTATCAGGAAAAACACTGCGACTCCGTGGACCGAATTGGCTAATCTGAGGCCCATCTCCTTACTACCTTTCCTAGGGAAACTGACTGAGAAGCATGTCAACCACCATCTCTCCAGCTATATCGAACTTGCTGGGGCTCTGGACTACTCTCAGTCAGGTTTCAGGCCCAAACATAGCACTGAATCCACCCTTCTGTCAGTCACTGATGACTTGCACATGTACCAAGACAAGGGCATCTCAGTAATCTTGGTTCTTTTAGATCTGTCTGCAGCGTTCGACACGTGTCACATTCCATCTTGACTGAGCGGTTGTCGAACGCTGGCATCAAGAACAAAGCCCTTGCCTGGCTAAGGAGTTTTTTATCCGATCGCACCCAGACTGTCACCATGGGTGCATATCGTTCAGCGGAGATGGAGATATCAAAAGGGGTGCCCCAGGGTTCGTGTTTAAGCCCGACCCTCTTCAACATTTATGTGGCACCCCTGGCTAGAGTGATGCGTAGGTACGGGTTTATCCCAGTATCCTACGCGGATGACACCCAGCTCCTCTTCCCCTTTAAAACCCTCTCCGCTGAAGTAAAAAACTCCTTCTCATTAGGCATGAAGGCAGTGGCGCACTGGATGTCCTCCAACTGCCTTCAGTGCAACGTCAGCAAGACGGAAGTCATGCTGTTTGGAGAAGCCAGGATGCTATGGGCCCCAGATTGGTGGCCACAGGATTTGGGAGCAGCCCCAGAACCCAAGCAGATAGTGAAAAACCTGGGGGTCCGTCTGGACCAAGAACTATCACTAAAACAGCATTCCAACTTCATCTTGGGTTCTTGTCTCCATACCATCAGCCTGCTGCGGAAGGTCTTCCCTTTACTGCCAGATTCCTTTAGGAGGACGCTAGTACAGGCACTCGTGTTAAGTCGGATCGACTACTGTAATGGCCTGCTGCTTTCTGCCAATGAAGGCGTGTTGGCTAAGCTCCAGGTCATTCAAAACACAGCGGCCCGCCTGGTTCTGAATGCTCCACCAAGAACTCCATCTAAACCCCTCCTTGAGCAATTACATTGGCTCTCGATCCGGCAAAGAACAAAATTCAAGATAGCCTGCCTGATACACAAATGTCTCCATGGACAAGGGCCTGCATATCTGGAAAACAAATTTATTCCCTACATTCCATCTCGTACACTAAGATCAAGCAATAATCTGCTCCTAGTGGTGCCCCGCGCCAAGAAAGCGAGGCATGGGAATAAAGCGTTGTCAATTGCAGGACCCACATTATGGAACAGACTCCCTCTGTCCCTAAGACAGTGTACTGAGCACTTAAAATTCAGAAGGCAACTGAAAACCGTCTTATTTAAAAATGAGATCTAGCATCTGCTCCAATTTACATCTTCTGTTTAGTCGGCACCACAAGCGCAGAGATACTCCATTGGAGTTGATTCAAGCGCTATAAAAACCAGCAAATAAATAAATAAATATATACCTACTGGCGACCGCCAGTAGGTAATATATATATATATATATGCAGCAACAGCAGTTTTTCAAAGGCTCCGCATTCCATCGACCCAGGAAAACCACACAAATCCAAATGTAAATAAAGGCACAGAGTTTAATAAAAGTTTAAGTCCAACAGAATCTGACGCGTTTCGGGCATCCGCCCTTGCTCACAGACAGTCAGTTTATGTGGCATACACATTTAAATACCCAGTGCTTCACAGTTTTTTTGTTTCAATTAACATTTTTTTTTCTTTTTTTCAAACACGACACCATGTGATCATGGAAGGAAAGGACATACTCCATTTTGAGCACTGAAAGGTCTGTTTTCCAAACAGTAGTATCAACAGTTGTTATTTACTACAAAGAAGTAATGGGTTCAAATCCACAATGTAAAAAAAGAGAAATTACTAAAGTCCATTGTTAAAAAACAAATGTACATCTGATGGCCAATAAATGCGACAAATATAATATAATTTGGCGCATGTAATAACATGAATTGCATATTGCATTTGCACTTTATTAGGATATGTTGCTAAAAAGTTTGCACATGATTGCATAATTTGCACAATGTATGGGTTTTATCTAAAAAGATTGCATTGTCTTTTTAAATGAAGTGTAACACGGCGTATCTTTGCTTGATTTCTCCTTGCATTTTAGGTAATTTTATTACATTATATATATATATATATATATATATATATATATACACACTGTTTATCCCCTATGCTTCTATGTACCCTGTTAAACTTGAACTTACACTCTTTACCACTCTTTCCATAGAACTTACCAAGGTAAATCCAAATCCATTATAGTTTCCAGATAAAGTGTGAAATTGATGTGATTATTCACAATGTTACTACTGTTTTGGTATACATCTCTTTTGTTTTGCATTCCTCTTGTTATACTCGTGGCACCCCCCTTGGAAATGCTCACTCCTGAATATAGGTTAAAATCAGGCATTATATATAAAGTTTTAGCCTTCACTATATAAATGTAACTGACATATCCATATGGATGGAATATCTTGGTAAATCAACCACACTGAATTTTGGGCTAATCTGTCCCTAGAAAGTAAGTGATAGTATATGAGTCCTCTACTTGTCAAGGAGCCGCTAGGCCCTATTCTGATGTTTGGCCGCAAGCGAAAGTGAAAGGAGAAACTACACATATTCAGTAAGGTTTTAAAGGCAGTCAAGATATTAACTGATTATAAGGACTAGGTATTTCCCTATTCTTTTGAACACATTGCAGACATGCCAGGTAGCTATGGACAAAGAAAAACTTGGCCGCACAAACTTTTATCACATGAAAAAATCACCCTCTCTCTTGAGTAGCGATGGATTGTGTTAACTTTGGTTATCTATGGTTCAGTTACACTAAATATTATCCAGAGACATTTAAACATGAAGGTGTTCAATTCAATTTAGTTAGGTGAGATGAATGAAAATAATGTTGTAACCAATGAACAATGGTTACAGTGCCATACATTTAAAAAACAGACTTGTGGCTTTGTGCATCAATAAAAAATATCTGCTGTACTAGCTAGGAGTGAACTCAGGGGTCCATTACAAGTATAAATTGAACAAGTGATGGGAGAGGTATCTGGGTTGTCAATGGTAACGAATTATGATGTAATGCTCTTTAAAGAGATGAGTCTTCAACTCCTTACTAATTTTGAGCAGCAATGGAGTGGTCTGGGTGGACACAGGCGTGTTGTTACAGATCCTCGGTGCATAGATGGAAAAGGCATGCTGTCTTGTTCTTTATTTTTTATACTTCTTAGTCTTCAGAGTACTGATTAAGCATGGGCGAATTTTGCGAATCTGGCGTTCGCGAATTTTGCAAATTTGCGAACTCGCAATCCGCAAAATCCGCAAATTCTCACGAATTTGCGTTTTTCTTTTTTTTTTGTGTTCCCAAGGATTTTTGCCAGTTTGTGAGGGTTTTGTACCAGTTCGCAATTGCGAACTTACATGTCGGCTCGCAACTGTCGCGATTATGTTGTTTCTACGTCTGGTTCATCATCACAGGTTCCCAGCACCCTCTGTTTCACCCCTGCCACCCTCTGTTTCACCCATGCCACCCTCTGGTACATCAATGCCACCTTCTGGTTCATCATCACTGTAGATTATGGGGGGAAAAAGCAAGCACACCTGCCCTCCTTCAACTGACATGAATTAATTTGGGGTTGATTTATTAATGTGTCACTGTTTTAAAATTCCAGTCTGGCACCTGCTTCCTTATCTGTAATTTGCTTTCTGTTGCAGTGCAATTTTTTTTCCAGGATCTTTGTGGCCTACTTGTAGCTATTCTATGAGCCTGCTGTGAGGGTCAGAGCAGGGTCATACAATTGTTGCAACTAGCAACTGAACTCTGGAGGGGCCCCAGTCAGGAAGCACTACAGGGAATGGTTACTAATGATGAGTTTGAACTTTTGCACCTGCTGAATGCTTTCTTTTGCAAAACTCGTTTTTCTGCAGAACAGCATTACAGCAACTGTAATGCCCCAAACAAGCTTACTTGTGAAAGTTGATTTCTAATCCAAAAGTGATCCAAAGAAAGTCAAAAGGCCTCAAATCCAAAAAAGTGCAGGCAAATGTCAACCTGAGGAGTTATTCTGATAAAATCATCATTTTCAGAAGGTTTATGCTGCTTGCTAGTGGATTTCTTGTGCAGAATTGCAATTTTTGTAATTTCGCGAGTGCGAGATTGTTGCTGCCCGCCGCACCTACATGTTCGCAATTGCGAACTTACACCGCACGCCGCAAAATTATATCACCAAGAAAAGAAAATCTCTGCGTGCAAATTTGCGGATTTTCGGTAAATTCGCGAGCGTTCGCGGATTGCAAATTTACCGAAAATCTGCAAAATCCGCGAGCGGAACGGATTTTCCGCCCATGCTTAGTACTGATGTCCCTGCAATGGATGTGTTGAGAACCATTACAAATGGTGTGCTTGTCTGCATGATTATTAGGGGTGTTGGTCATCATGACTTTCTAAACAATGAGCTGGCTTTGAAGACGGTGTGAAGCCAAAGAAGTTCCATCAGATTCAGGGTGATGTGATAATATTTATTCAGGTCCTAGATGAGAAGTGCTGTAGCATGCATAGGTTCCCGGAGGCCATGGGGCAGAGTCTTACCACCATCCAGATGCAAGAGTATGAGGGCTTGAAAAGCAATTTTGAAGTCGCTTTCTAGAATAAACGGTTTTACTTTCAGTACAAAAAAAGACTGGTGCCAGGCCACCTTTGTGTTTTTAACAAAATATTCCTTGAGGTTGAGGTTGGTGTCCAAGTGACTAGGCATGGGCGGAAAATCCGTTCCGCTTGCGGATTTTGCGGATTTTCGGGAAATCCGCAATCCGCGAGATTTGCGAATCTCCCGCAAAATCCGCAAATCCGCGAGCAGCGGATTTTGCTCGCACTGCTCGCACTGTTCGCGTGAGTTCGCGCCCCGCGAATAAGTGCAAAATTGCAGAAATACGATTTTAGCAAAACTGAAAGTAACTACTTACCAGGTTCAAAAGTTCAGGCTCATCATTAGTAGCCATTTCCTGTAGTGCTTCCTGAGGGGCCCCTCCAGAGTTCAGTTGCCAGTTGAAACTATTATGTGACCCTGCTCTGAACCTCAGAATAGTTACACATATGCCACAAAGGTCCTGAATTACAGCTAAGGGAGACAAGCAGGAGCCAGGCTGGAAGTTAAAATCCATTAATCAGCCCCTAATTCATTATTGTCAGTTGGGGCAGGGCAGGTGTTGTAACTAATTTTGCAACAATGAAAGCACTTAGCAAGTGCAAAAGATCACTAATCAGGGCGCACTAAGGAAGCAGATGCCAGCTAAAAAAATATTCTGTGACACATTAATCAGCCCCAAATTAATTCAGGTCACTTGAGGCAGGGAAGGTGTGATTTGCTTTGCCGAAAATAATGTACACTGAACAACCAGAGGGTGTGGTGATGAAACAGAGGGTGGCATGGGTGGGCCAGAGGGTGGCATGAGTAGTCAGAGAGTGGCAGTGGTGACAGAGAGTGGCAGTGATGAAGAAGAGTGTCCCAAACAGGCTGGACACGTAGAAACAACAAGTTCGCGAAACTTGCGACCCGACAGGTAAGTTCGCAATTTGCGAAAGTGTACAAAACCCTCGCGAGCTGGCAGAAACACGGGCGAACACAAAAAAAAAAAAATCCGCAAATTCGCGGGAATTTGCGGATTTTGCGGATTGCGAATCCGCAAATCCGCAAAATTCGCGAACGCGAGATCCGCAAAATTCGCTCATGCTTACAAGTGACATTTGATGGAAGTTGGGGTTCATAGCTATGAAGGGACTTGTCATTGAGGTAGGTTTGTATTGTTTCTTGTTTGTGGCAAATAGCAGGAATCTTGTCTTTGTTGAGCTTCAAATAGGCATTGGACATCCAGGTCTGGATGATATGCATGCAGTGTTTGTGGCTTTGGATGTCTGATGCGGAGGAGACTTTCAAGCAGAAATGTGTATCATTATTAGAGGTATGTGATCCAACAAATTAACAGGAAGAGCAGAGCCACAGCTGAGCCAAGGGTCGGCTCTGGCTCCAAGATCTCATGCATGAGCCTAGTCTTTAACACATTTAGCACATAAATCATGCAAAAAAGTGTATTTCTCTAACACTCAGATGCTTTTCATTTTAGTAGGTCAGATTATATATCTGCATTGAATATTTATGAGTGAAAGTTATTAAAGATGTACCAAGAATCCTCCCCCGCCCTGATGAGAAGGTTACTAGTGAACTAAGAAGTAAGTCAGTTGTCACATGCACCTTATATGTAGCCTTGATTCCTTAATACAGATGGAGCAATATTATAGGCTATTAAATCAAATATAAGAGAGGTTTTTGTACAGCACATACCCTGAACTCACACAGTTGAAGGTGCTTTCATATGTGATAAAAAAGAAAAAGGAGACTCTGTGAAGTAAGGTATTTTCCATATGCTTACACAGTTTGCTCCCACAGGGAAGCAGACATTAAACACAGATTTTCCAGCTACAAACTGCAATTCAGCAACATGATAGGTATCCGTTTCTGATATAAAAGGTTACTGCTTTGTCCTTGGAGGATGAGATTGGAGCATGGGTGACAGACAGAATCCACATTCTATTTTTAGCAGTTTTACATACCAGAAATCTTGCCCAAAGACATGAAAGCTCTTCACAACAGACACAATCAATCAGGATTTATAAATCACTCGACAGGGTATCCAGGTACCTGCAGGTCCTGGAGGCTTATTCAAACAGCCAGATCTTGAGGGCCATTCGGAATTCCAGTAGGGAGGTTGTTGCTCAAATATGAATTTACATTGAACAAATGAATGAGAGGAGGTGCTTGGAAAACAGGAATAGTTGGTTTATTTGAACGCAGTAGCTGGGAGAGCACTCAACAGAGTTGAGGTCTGAAGACCTTCTCCAAGTACATTGGTTTTGACCCTCATTTTATACATTTCACGCAGTGTAATAAAGTGATTTGTGCATTCTTTTTAGAGCAGAAATCTGGGCCTAGTCATGGAGCCATAAATCTGGTCACTTGATAAAAAAAACCAGCAGGGTCTTGCCCCGGTGTGGATACAATGCGGAGCTAGTGGGTACGTTTCCAGAAGTCGCACATGTGGAACTTCTGATCACTGCAATTAGTGTGCATGCTGTGTTTTGATTGGCAGAGTGTTCCTAACTTAGTACAGAATCTGATTTTATGGTGTTTTAAGAACGTGCGTCCCTCCAGGAAAACATGTTTTATTGGGGGCCAATCTCCTAAGACCATTGTGGTGTCGCTGACTATCTGTGGGATCGATCTGGGTTTTCCTGTTTCTGCATTTGTTTAAGGGTTATGTGTCCATCTCATCTGTGACCCATCAATCAGTTGCTTTGGGGCTCAGCCGCAGGGCCTGCCTAATCACATATTTCTGACTTAGGTTGAAGGGGAGGTCATATTGGGTGAATTCAACACTGGTTATGTGAGTTCGGGCAAGTGAGAGGGAGGCAGTGTAGTCTTCTTGATGGTTGGTGGAAGTTCAGGCAGTGGTGAATGTAGGCTGGTCTTTGGTTATGGAGGGCCTTGTGTGCATGGGTCAGCAGCTTGAATTCACATCTCTTCTGCCCGGGGAGCTAGTGGATAACACAGACTAGGTTAAACTTTTTTTCTGCACATCAACATTTTGCAGAATTCACAAGATGCTGTGTCCGATGCAGGGATTCAAACCTGGTTCCCTATGTTGCATGGCCAACAGCTTCAGCCACTAATCGCATCTCCTCCTGTGATAGTTCCACTTATTTTGTGCTCAGCATTCCAAGGGGACTTTAATTTGAGCCAGAGCCAGGTTTCTGGTTTGAGTGTAGCTCAGGCTTTTAGTGGTTTGCCCTCCTCTTATCATTAGCATATTGGTTAATCTTGATGCAGTTATCTGTGAACAGAGCACCATGCGGCTCTATTTAGAGATTCACGATGACAGAGGATAGTTTTAAACACTCAGGGACCTGAAGGGCCACATGTGAACAAACTAGTGTTTTTTGAAAAGTAGGAGAACCAGTGATGGATTTTCGAGACTCCACGGTGCTCATGAGCAGCGCCGGACTGGCCATAGTGGGTACCGGGCAATCCTCCGGTGCGCCGCATGGGTAGGGGCCGGTTTTGGGCCACTGGGGGCCATTTTTGTTACAGGGTCATTTTTGCAGCATAGCTGCAAAATCGGCTCTGTAACAAAATTGGCCGAAAACCAGCCCCGGCACAGAGCTCGGCGGCACCTCCAAACTCCAGGTGGGGAGGGGGGGCCGGCCGAGCACTTTGCCAGGGCCGGCTGTGGTTCCCAGTACGGCCCTGCTTATGAGGGTGGAATGGTTGACTGCGTCACAGAGACTACAAGACTCCTTTTTCAAAGACCTTGCTTATGAATGGTAGGAGAGAGGTGGGCAGGTATATTGCAAGGTCATGAGTGTCTAATGTAGATTGTATTAATAGTGGGAGGATCTGACCTGTCTTCAGAGCTTCTGGGAAGATGACTTGAGTGAAGAAGGCATTGACAATAATGAGTAGGGGTGAAAGAATGTCTTCAGAGAAAGCTTTGATGAAGGATAACAGTGAATGAAAAGAGTGAATTGCGTGAACTATTGCTAATTGCTAAAGCTGTCCTTCTCTGCCTTGTTAATTCGAACTGTATCAAAAAACGTAGTTTCTAAACTAAAAAAAACATATCAACCACGCAAGCATAACATTACTATTACATTGGTACTAATACATGTATTTTCTAACATTGTGCACTCATGTTTACAAGCAATAATGTCTGTCTTGCACATAACATGTACTATCAGTGAAAGGCCTAGCCACACATGACATAAAATTTGCCCATCCATCACCAAGGCAAAATTTCATAATTTGTCCAAAAATGTTGTGACAATCCTTAACTAGGACCCACCAAAGACTAGGACCTTTAACTGACTTTGTGTCTAATCAAGGGTGGAATTACTACTAAGACATCAAATGTAGCCTCGAAAGAGTTTGGAAAACTGACTTATGAAGCCATACAGTGCAGCACATTTGAGGCACAATCTGGCTTCTCAGTTGCCACAAAGTTATCAATTATGAGAGAAAATTGTTGAAAATAAATTGCAGTAATCTTATGATGTGTGGGCATTAGAGATTACTGCTATGGGTAAGAAAACTAGCTGAATCATGCAGAATAACTCCCCAAAATGGTTCTTGCAGGCACAGTTTTATTACCCCATGATTTTTATGATTTCTCATCTTAGAGCTGGGCATATCCCTCTTTCTGAATGCATTTGTAAGGGTAATGATTCGGGGCTTCTAAGTGGAGAACTGTCACACTAGAAGTAATGCTGGCATATTAGTGGTGCTTCCATGCAATTTAGTCTGACGTACCTCTATTGAAGTATTGAGGTAATTACCAATTTAGGGTTACATGTCTTGAGTTTTGCTTCATCTCTTTGTGCAGTTGTCTGTATGTTACACGTATGTGTGAATGCTGTTGTGCTGAAGATTCAAGAGTCAGCCTGTGTTGAAAAACCTATTATGTGATTGATAGAATGCTGGTGCTTGATAGAATGCTGGTGCTGTATAGAGAATGTGATCAGGTGGAATTAGAAGCCTGAAGAAAGAGGTGTAAGGATTAAAAGTGGAAAAGGACAGTAGAAATGTGCCACTGATTTTATAGGTACACACCTTCATGCTGATAGACAAGGAGCATCTCTCATGCTTCAGATGAAAGTTCAATCCTTAGATACGTAGTACTGCAGATGCCAAGGATACCAAGCATTAGTCAATTTTGAGTTAACAGAGCCCTTCCCTAGTTTGCCTTGTAGTTGTGAATTGCCAAGTGTAAGTAAGTTAATGATGTAGGATGAATGTAAGGGAATTCTGTGCCACACTCAAAGTACATAAGTTGTGATTACCCTGATTTGGTGAACAAAGTGTATTTCTTAGTAGAGTATTGTTTAAAGTTTAAATTCAACATGAGGGGGGGGCGTGGCCAAGATGGCGACTAAACGGACGCCGGAACACAAGGCTCCCCTGCCCTGAACCCCTTTATGCTCCCTTTATCTAGCTTGCAGATCCCTGACATTCCTGGCAACTCTTGCTACTGACCGAGAGCCTTGAGTGACCTGCTCTCTGTCTGACCTGCGCCACCAGCACCATCTGAGGCCGCCACCCGCCGGGCCCGAGATCCGCCTGAGAGCCGCATTGCCTGGACGGCCGGGAGACAGAGGAGCTGGTGCGTAGCTCCGGCTCCTTAATAAAATCATCATGGACTGCGAGGTGCCCGGAGGACGCGGCTGAGACCCGGTCGGCGTCGGTGAGTCCCGGGGCCGACCGCCGGAACTACACGCAGCAGAGGAGGTGTGGGCCGGCTGCAGATGCGCAGCTTGCCACGAAATTGAGGCCCCGGTCTCGGGCCTCCACGGAGCGGTGGGCGGTGTCCTGGGGGGCGCCCTGAGACCCTGACAAGCCCTGCCCAGAAGAGCCTACACCACGCGCTGGCCCTGGCGGGGCACCGTTGTTCCTAGCTGCGAGTGGCAATGAGGGAGCGCACACCGGGGACGTTCCACCTGGCGCGGAGACACCACGAAAATTGGGGCCCAGGCTTGGGGTTCTCCTCCGCGAAACTGCCAGCCGGGGTGCCGCGACTGGAGCGGCTATCTTGGAAATCTTGGGGGCCTGTGCCTGCTCTATGCCCCGTGTTCTCCCGATGTGGAAGAGGTGAGGAGGAACGTACAATACCCGGGGGCCCCATGACTGACGACGCCCGGTAGGCCCCGGCACAAGACACAAGCGCCCCCCCCCTGTGTTGTGGGCCACCCTGTTGTGCTGTATCCTTCTGGCCAGCAGCCACTAAACACTTTACCCCCCCTGCTGCCTCTAGGGGGGTCCACTAGCAAGACGCCTGGGACTGGAACACGCGACGTGCAAAGCTGCAAAATTGAGGCCCCGGCTTCCAGGCCTACACCAATTGCGCTGCTGGTGTGAGGGAGGCATCACACGTGTGCATTGGGGCCTCATACCTGGCGAGGGGCGATGCTGAAGGCAGGCTGTCGGCCACCAGCAGTCTGACAGCGGGGGACTGCGCCGACGCTGGCCGGAGTTCGGCGACACGCCTGGAGACCCTGGGATCTGGCTGGGCCCGGCGTGGCCCGTCTTTCGACCTGCCTCCAGCGCATACGAGGTGAGAAGGGGGGACGGCTGCCAAGAGGAGGCCACACTTTCTTTCTGCACGAGAGGCCCGGGGGGGGAGATTGTCGCCGGTTCCCGCCTGCCGCGGGTGTCTCCCGCCATAAACTGGTGTGCGCTCTGCCTCAGGCATCTACAGAGGGGCTGCCGCCCTATAAAGTGGACATGTGGACAGGACGGAGGTGTGGGCCCAGCAACTCACCCGCAACGCAAAAACTGAGGGACATCTCTGTGTGCATTGAGGGCCCTATCTAACGCAGCACACCCCGCCGACCTTGCCGGACCCCCGCTTGCCTGCTGAGCCTCCCGAGGACTGCCTGGCCCTTTGACCTGCCCTAGCGTACTGGGGGCTACAGCGACATGTCTAACTCAGGCCGTAGGGGGGCCCGCACTATCCCAAAAAAGCTCACCAAAAACACAGCGAAAGAGGAGAAGGCCCCGCCACCCCCCTCGCCTACAGTGACAGGCGGCGCCTCCGCGGGCTGTGATGGTGGGCCCCTATCACAAAAGCCATTTTGGAGTCACTCTTTAAGACCCTACGCGACAACTTCCAGGCGCTGAAGCAAGACCTGGCGAGCGAGCAGCACGAGATCAGGAGAGACATGGACAGCCTGGGGGAGAGAGTAGCGGCGGTGGAAGAGGCGGACCAGACCCAAAGTGAAGAGGTGGAAATGCTAAGGCAGGAGGTGCTTCACCTCCGGGAGCAGCAAGTGGACCTCCAATCGCACACGGAGGACCTCGAAAATCGCTCCCGGAGGAATAACATCCGCGTCCGGGGCGTACCACTAAACTCAGAGGGGGGCAGTGTCACTTGCTATTTACAAGGCCTCTTCAGGGACATCCTTAATGAATCGGCGGACTTTGTGGTTCGCATTGATCGTGCGCACAGAGTGGGCCCGGCGAGGCGCACGTCTGCTCCTCCGCCTGACATCCTGGCCTTTCTCCCCGATTTTCCGCTAAAAGAACACATCCTTGCGGAGGCACGCCGGAAACAACCCCTTCGCTTCCAAAATCACCCGGTGGCCCTGTTCCAAGACCTTTCGTCCATCACGCTTCAAAAGCGAAGGGCTTTCCGGGTGGTCACGACCTTCCGTCGGGGCAAAGAAGTGGCATACTCTTGGGGCCACCCGTTCAGACTGATCTTCAAGTGGCAGGGGACCCTTCACCAAATGCGCTCACTCCGGGACACTTGCACCTTGTTAGGCATAGAACCTACAGAGGAGAACTCCCCGAGAGAATCTTCACCGCAGCACCCGCAAGACGGACCCCTATATTCATCGCGCAACGGATGGCAGCGAGTGCGGAGATGTCGCGCTCCTAAGGCAGGCCTTAAACCTGATCTGGCAACCATGGCTCGGGAGCAGGAGGCAGCCGTCCAGGAGGTGGTCAAGCACACATCCAGCCCGCAATGAGGCGTTAAAGGTGGGGAATTTGTCTTCATAGCCTTGCTCATGCGGGGCGAAGGGGAGGGACCGGGGGGCTGAAGGGGCTGCCACTACTACACCTTCCCATACGTTGAACTTCCATGGGTCTGGACACTGTTCGAATGGACCTGGGACTATGGTTAGATGGGCCTGGACAGTGTCTGAATAGGCCTGGAACTATGACTGTTTGCTGGGTGTTTAACCCCTCCCACGCTTATGACGGAACCGCTCCGTCATGGCCCTTGGATGGGCTGTGCTGGTGACGGAGCGGTTCCGTCATGGCCCGCTCGCCGTGCCTGCGCGGCGCTGATTTCGTGCCTGCGCTGACGTTATAAAGAACGGGCGGGGCCATAACGGAACTGCTCCCTCACAAGCACCGCCCACCCGAGGGCCATGACGGAGCAGTTCTGTCATAAGCGGCAGAGCGCAACGCGGCTGCCCCACCCTCTTAGCGCTGCAGCGGAATTGCCGCCGCAGCGAAAGGGCTAAGGTTGGGGTTAGGGAGGGGAATGTTGAGGGAGGAAGGCAGGATGGGGGGTGCACAGAGAGGGGGGGAGTTGGGGTCTAAGGGGGGAGGGGGAGGACTCCTTGTCCATGGGGGGGGTTGATTCTCTTTGGCCGCCACACATCGAGCGCAGCGCGGTGCTGCCCCGACTACCTACTTAGGATGTCACGCCCATTGACTATCCTCTCTATCAATGTGAGGAGACTTAATAACCCAATCAAACGCCGAGCGGTACTCTCCCTATTGGAACACTCGGCTGCAGATATCTGCCTCCTACAGGAGACACATTTACTACTCAAAGATCACCACCGACTTAAGTCTCGGTCCTTCCTTTTGCAGTTTTTCCCGTCGACGACCAAAAAGGTGGCGGGGGTGGCGATCCTAGTGTCCAAATCCTTTGAGATGCGGGTCGTGCAGAAGGAGGCAGAGATCAAGGGCAGGTTACTGATCCACCGCTTTCTCGTCGCTGGGCACACACTCTTAGTGGGCACCATATATGCACCCAATGAAGGACAAGAGAAATTCCTACACACAGCACTAGAATCGGCCACAGCTAATACACAACCACACTTGCTGCTAGGAGGCGATCTCAACCTAGTCTTCCATAACTAACACGTTCGGGCCAACGTTATGGCCAAGTTGGGGCACTCTCCGGGATGGGCCATGCCCACCTCTCCGACCTGGGCCTTGTTGACCTATGGAGGGAGCTCCACCCACAAACCACAGCATACACTTATTACTCAGCCACTCACAAGTCTTACGCAAGACTTGACTACTTTCTATGCTCCTCACAGCTGGTGCTCCGCGTAAAGGATGTTGACATCCTCCCGACCTCTTTGGCCTCCTTTCACTTCCCATCCACACCTGGCCCGCAGCGACACTGGCGCCTACGAGACGCCCTGCTTCAAAGCCCTGCTATAGTGGAGCAGATTAAAACCCCCATCGGCCAATTTCTTTCCTATAATGCCAACTCGGACACCACCAAGGCCACCCAGTGGCCCGCGCTCTAGGCGGTCCTCCGTGGAGAATTCATCTCTATCGCCACGGCTAACAATAGAGACCGTGCCCAGAAACGGGCGGAAATCACCCAGCGTGTGGCAGAGCTGGAGCATATGCACCAGCGCACCGGGGCGGCTCGAGCGTGGCGCCAACTCTGTAAGGAGAGAAAGATGCTGGCAGCCCTGGACCAGGATGTGGCTGAAAACGCAGCCCTACACCTACGACACGCGTGTTACCCTGGGGGTGATCGCTGTGGGAGACTTCTGGCGAGTGAACTGCGAGAGCAACGCCAAAGACAGGGCATTCAAACTGTCCGATCTAGTCGGGGGGACCTTGTTACTGACGCCGCCGCCATCGCCGCAGCCTTTGGGGAATTCTACGGCGACTTATATGCTGCAGACCCGCTGGGCACGCAAGTGGGCCAAGCCTGCCTAAGAGGAGCGCCCCTACCGTCCTTGAACGAAGCACAAGCAGAGTTCCTTGATTTACCCATTGGTCTGGAGGAGGTGATCTCAGCGATATCTCGCCTCAAACTGGGGAAATCGCCGGGCCCTGATGGCTACACGGCGGCCTTTTATAAAACCCTCTGTCATCAGGTGGCTCCTTTATTGCGAGATCTCTTCAATACATTCGACCAACCTGGTGCCATCACCGCGGATCTGTTGGAGGCGGTGTTATCAGTTAAACCCAAGCCCGGCCGGGACCCCACCCGGTGTGGCTCCTACAGGCCGATCTCCCTGTTAAACATCGACCTTAAGCTCTACACGGGCCTTCTCTAGACTAGGCTGGCGCCCTATATGCAGCAGTTAGTGGAAACTGACCAGGCAGGCTTTGTCCCTCAAAGACAGACCAGCGATAACACTAAACGAGTGCTCCACCTCATTGAGGCTGGGTCACGGGCGCGGCCGGACTGCATGTTGCTTACTGTTGATGCCGAAAAGGCATTCAATAGAGTGCTCTGGCCATATCTGGAGTTGGTGCTGCGGCAGGTTGGGATGGGAGAGACACTCCGTAACCGCATACTGAACTGCTACCGGCAGCCTAACGCCACAGTCCGGGTCAATGGGCATACCTCCCCACGCTTTCCAATTGGCAGGGGCACCAGGCAAGGGTGCCCGCTCTCCCCAATCCTGTTTGCTCTCTATATGGAGCCGTTGGCGCAGTGGATTAGGCACCATAACCTCATCAAAGGCTTTCCCTTCGGCTGTGACGTGCATAAGATCAGTCTGTATCCAGACGACATCCTGCTCTCCCTGACAGACCCAAAGCAATCCCTCCGGGCGCTCTTTGTGGAGCTTCACACCTTTGCGCTAGCCTCTGGCTTTAAAATTAACATAGAGAAGTCAGAGGCCCTGAACATATCCCTGTTACCGGACACGCTCGAAGAGGCCAAAAGTGAGTTTGACCTGCACTGGTCCGACACGAATATCCCCTATCTGGGAGTTCTGCTGGCTCCCACCGTTCAGGCCACTACTGAAGCTAACTATACTAGACTCCGCTCGCGCCTTAGCGACGAACTCAGGAGGTGGAAACGACACTCGCTCTTCTGGCTTGGACGATAGCGGCAGTCAAGATGACACTGCTGCCACAGGTTCTCTATGTGTTTCACACCCTCCATATGCTTCCCCCCCCCGTTGGCTGGCTTCAGCGGACACAGTCGGATCTGGCTCGCTTTGTCTGGAACGGTCGCCGCCCGCGTTTTAAGCATGTGATCGCAATACTCCCCCCACTCACGGCGGAGTGGGGGTGCCTGACCTCACCCTAAACTACCAAGCGACACAACTCCGCACCCTTGTGGAGTGGTACCAGCTGCAGTCAGGTAAGCATTGGCTCTTCCAAGACCAAGCAGTCGCGGGCAGGCCCCTTTAGGGGGTTCCGTTCCTACCGCAATGTCATAGACCCCCCAATCTCTATGCGTCACAGATCACGAGCACCGTGATGGACCTGTGAGACTGAGTAGCGGTCAAACATAACCTCACTTCGTTCCCCCCTTCGTTACCCCACTTTTCAATAACACTGACTTCTCCCCGGGTCTGGATCCCAAGGGAACTTGGCACGCTTGAGCATTTACTGTGGAGCTGTGACCGCTTACAACCCTATTGGAACTCGATCCTAGATGAAGTGGAATCCCATTTGGACACCCAACTTCCCAGATTCCCCGCTTATATTTTGCTTGGACTCCCCAATGCATTGATGTACCCCCTGAAGTCCAGAAGAGGGAGACTTATAGCGATTGCGCTGGGGGCCGCCGTCCTGAACATTGTAGCGCACTGGAGGACTACTCAACCTCCCCCACACACCGGCTGGCTCCACAGGTTATGGATGATTTTGGGGATGGAGAAGTTATTCTAGCAAAGGAGGGGAGGGGAGAGGAATTCGCAGCACTTTGGCGACCATTCTTGACTCTGCTCAAGGGGGAGTTTAGGGAATTGATCTGCCCACGGTACTTACGCTTGCTACGCCTTGCGGACACATCACTTGAGGAACCTAAGGTTCAGCCGCACAGGCGTAAGACTAAGGGTTGATGTTCGACCTATGGCCTCCCTCTAGGGATGTGGTGATTTTCCTTTCTTTAAGCCTTAGCTTTGTGGACAGGGAGGGGGGGGGGGTTACGGTCTGGATTTCCCTGCTGCAAGGCCCCTACATTTCCGACATTGTCAATATATTTGCCACCTTACGCCCTGGGGGTTTTAATGTGAAAGCCAACAACATTGCATCTGATGGGGAAATATGGTCTGTTTGTTTTTCCTCTTTTAAAAACCCAATAAAAGATTTAAACCATAAATTCAACATGAACATTTGGATGCTAATGTGATATGTGGTAAAGTAACATGCTACCTTGAGTGAGATATATTGATCTGCACACACAGGACTAGCCATTTACCATAAAGAGGTGTGTATTTACTATTCTAAATCCTTGATACTGGAGTAGGTTATAATTTGGGTCAAAGCAAATATAACTTCCATCTTAGTTTTTCAATAGACTCGCTCAATGGTACCGAAATACACAATGGGTCCAGTCTTCCTAATTTGCTGACCCTTGCATAGACAGTGTTTTGCTCTGTCAGGGTTTACCAACACTATGAGGGCCAAATCCCCCACCACACACATTCATAGTTAGGTGATAGCTGGGTCTCCAATGATCCATAGCACAAGTTGATATTGTCAGAACTTGGTGCATGGTTCTAGTAATAAAGTTTGACTGATGTGTTTTTATTTTTTGCTGGTGGTGCATGGTTCTATATTATTTTCCATTAGTAGTTCTGCAAAGGCTAGACTGAGCTATGCCCACACTTTGTAGAACAACGTTTGCATGATGTGCACCTAAAATATGACAATGAAGTTACTATTAGTAACTTTATGGTTGTATATTGAGTTGCTCGCGTTCACCCCCTCAAGCAAGGTTGGTGGCAATGAGCTGCTACTACTAGCTGTAACTCTCAAACGAGAGTTAGCAAATTGCATCTAGGAAGAAATGCACCCTATGGAATAGGCAAACATCTATGGAGGCAGAGATCTCTGTATGTAGATTTACTTTCATATGGTGAGCCTGGGAGTAAGCCCGAAATACTCCTAAAATTCAGGAAAAAGCCAGAAGTACTACAAGAGTAAGTCACATCTATTCATAGCAAAATCTTTGTGAATGAGGGTCAATATTTTTACCCTTTTTGCAGGGGAACTTTTATGCGGATATAGCAATGTAAAAAAATGCAGCTAGCCCAAGTTTAGACAGTACCTATATGATTTAGCAGTTCAAACCTAATATCTATGGATAAAACTAGTCTGAGTCTCAGAAATGGAAGCACAAAAATTCACACTGGAGTCCGCCAGAAGATTCCAGTTGATTTAGCCTGTGCCATATTGGTGAGAAAGTGACACCCATCCCCTACTGGAGGAAGAAGAGAAAGGTCCTTTCAGATCATTTGCATGGTTCTGCTGCCTGGTAACAGCGTCTTCCCCAACCTGGTGAGAGAAAGAACACACTTGGTCAGCCAACTCTTTGCAATATTCCAGTACCAAATCATCAGATATATTCAACAGCTTATGTCCTGGTATACATGCTTGCCTCATTGCCCTTCCCATCAGCATCTCATGGGGACTCAAGCCTGTATGTTTTTCTGGTATGCCTCTGAGTCCCATCAGGACAATCGGTAAAGCATCAGGCCACTTCAGTGGGTTGGATGAACACACTTTTTCCAGTCTCGATTTGATTGTGCCGTTCAGTTGTTCTACCACTCCAGAAGCCTCTGGGCGGTATGCACAGTGCATCTTTAGCTCAATTTTAAATGCTTCGCAAATTAATCAAATTATTTCATTATAAAAATTAGACCCTCGGTCTGACTCAATAGTTACTGGAAAACCAAACCGAGGAATGAGCTCTCTCAAAAGGAGCTTGGCCACTGTTAAACCGGTCATCCTCTCGGTGCAGAATACTCTGAGGCGGAACGCAGATGAAGGGATCCATCAGGCTCTGGTGCTATTGGACATCTCTGCTGCGTTCGACACGGTCGACTATACCATCTTGGTCGACCGTGTCGAGCAGGCAGGCCTCAGGGGCCCTGCGCTGAGCTGGATCCGTTCATTCATCACTGACCGAACTCAATCGGTCAGACTGGGCTCCTTCACGGCTCCTACCATATCTACCATCTGTGGAGTACCTCAAGGCTCCTCGTTATCTCCCCTGCTTTTTAATTTGTACTTACGCCCTCTTTTATACTCCCTCAGGAATGCTAAGGTAACCATTTTCAATTACGCCAATGATTTGCAGCTCATCTTTCCTTTGAACACCAAGGACTCTGTGGTAGAATTTCAAAACACCATGTCCCACATTTTGAGTTGGATGAGCTGCAATCATTTGAAACTTAACCCAGGCAAGACCGAACTGGTCTTGCCTGGACAGAGCACACTCAGTTGGAATCCCAGTTTCTGGCCCTCCTGCATGGGCGCCCCCCCATCCAAGTCTTCCTCGGTTAAGAGCCTTGGCATCTTTATCAGCGAGGATCTCTCCCTGAAAAAACAGGTTGGAGCAGTTGTGTCTTCCAGCTTTTTTCAGTTGAAGAAAATAAAAAAAATTGCCTGCTTCTTCTCCTCAGCTGCCCTCACTCAGATCGTCATCTCCCTGGTTTTGTCCAGATTGGACTTTTCCAACAGTCTATACCTTGGGCTCCAAACTGGAGAGCTCAAACGCCTCCAGCTGGTTCAAAACCAGGCAGCCAGACTTCTTTTGAATATCCCTAGGAGGCAATCAGTCAGACTGGCCTGAAACAGCTTCATTGGCTACCGGTTGAGCAACGCGTGGCCTTCAAAGCCGGGTGCATCCTTTTCAAGTCTTTACATGACACTCGTCCTCTATTCATTAGAGACTTATTTAAAAGATACTGCCCCTCCCGCAACCTCCGGTCTACCCATAAATCCCTCCTGACTGTTCCTCCGTATAAGAAGAAGCATCTCGGAGGCAGCTGCTTTGACCACCTTGCAGCTGCCTTCTGGAACTCTCTTCCCCTTCATCTAAAACTTAGTGATAACATCCTCAGCTTTAGACACTCCCTGAAGACCTGGCTTTTCTCTCAGGCGCATCACTGAGCTGCTTCATCTCCACCAATTGACGGTCGCGTCTTGTTCCTCCCAACAGCGCCATGAAGCCCCCGGGCGTACGAGCGCTTAATAAATGCCAAATAACATTAACATTAACATTAACATTTCTTCTGGTCGGGTGTGCCTCCACCCACTTGGAAAATAAACAAACAATAACAAGGACATATTTTAATCCTCAACAAGCAGGTAACTTAATTAAATCAATCTGGAGTCTTATGAATGGGCCCTTAGCTTACCCAATCTTTCCTGGACAAACTACAGTTTTTATGCCTGGGTTCATTTGTTGACAAATTAAGCTTCTCTGGCAAAGACTCTCTGCGACATTCCTGAATCTTGCAATAAACCAGTCTTGTTGGAAAAGGCTAATCATTGCATATCTGCCTATGTGTGTGTCTCCATGACACATTCTAGCCATTGGTGCAGGCATACAGTCAGGTAACACAGGTCTCCCATCTAAGTAAACCCATACACCATCTTCAGTTCTTCTCTACCAACCTATTTTCTTCATTCCTCCTTTTCTTTTGTTTCTGCTTCATTTTGTAACTCTCTCACTTCCTCCCAAGTTTGTATGCCCCCAAGTAGCATAAGTTGGCCGCTGATTCCACATGCATTCATTTTCTTGTTTACTGCTGTTTTATATTTAGCACAATGTTGGGCAACTTGGTCAGCATAACGATTACCTGCTGTCACTTTATTGTTTCCTGATTGGTGAGCAGCCACTTGACCACGGCCACTTCTTTTGGTAATTGAATTGCTTCAATTAAATATTTTACAAAATGTCAATTTTTGATTGCGGTTCCTGAAGAAGTCATGAAATCCCTTTGCATCCAGAGTTGGCCAAAGTCATGCACAACCCATAACCATACTGACTGTCAGTGTAAATGGTTACTCTCCAATTTTTCCCAATTTTGCAAGCTTTAATTAAAGCTAATAATTCGGCTTCTTTGCAGACTTGACTCCTGGTAAATAGGATGCTTCGACTATTCCAGCCAATGTGCACACAGCGTAAGCAGCACTCAATCCTCCTTCCTCATGACACATGCACAAGCCATCTACAAACAGCTCATGTTCTGCATTCTTTAAAGGTTCTTCCTGTATGTCTGGACGCGGCATTTATGTTCAACCTCATCTTTTACTTCTTCAAAAGGTGAATCAGGCAACAGAGTTGGTGGGTTCAAGAAAGTACATCTATCATTACATTTTCTGTGCTTAATATAACTCGCTCATACTTAGTCAGCCAACTAGGAGTAAGATATTGAGTGCGAGTTCACGTCTGAAAAATCACAACTGTATGTGGGACATACACTGTCAGAGGGTGTCCCATTACAATGGATTCCCTTTGTTCCAGACTCAGGCATGTTGCAGCTACGGATTTTAAGCACCCTGGTAATGCAGATGCCACTGGGTCCAAAGTGGCAGAGAAATATGGCACAGGATGTCGCATTAGGCCATGTGTCTGTGTTAGGACTGAGAGCCCACAATTGTCTTTTGAATCACAGAATAGTGCGAACTCTTTGGAATAATGTGGCATACCTAACGTAGGTGCTTCGCACAGACAGTTTCGCGATTTCACAAAGGCTGACATGCTTTTTCATATCCCATTCTATTGGATCTCTTGCTCTTTTCCGTGTCAATTGGATCAATGGTTTGTCGGGTACTGCAAATCCCACAATCCACTGCCTGCAATAACCTACAACTCCAAAAAACATCCTTATATCTTTCTGAGAAGTGTGGCTCAATGGTTAGAGCGGCAGACCCTGATGCAGAGGTCTAGCCCGTGACCAGGGTTCAATTCCCTGCCTCGGCGGGTCTTGAGTTCAAAATTCCACGGAACTGATAATTCTCGCCTCGGTGCCTATTCCAATCATGGAGTCCCACTCTGCAACTCGGGGCAATAGCTTGCTTAATCTCCACAACGGCCCCCACAACGCTAAGGATGCCTGGCCTCCACCTTGGGGGTGCCCAGGAGTGGACGCCTCACAGGGAAAGCCAGGATGGGTTCCACAGCGGTATTTGTACAAGCACCTTGAGACCCTTGCGGGTGAGTAGTGTGCTATACAAGTATCAATTTACAATTTACATTTCAGTCTTGGGTAATTTCATATTTCTAATCATTTTGATTCTTTCTGACGTCACTCTTCTGACTTCTCTTTCTATTTGGTGTCCCAAATATTTGACCGAAGTGGTGCAGAATTTTAGTTTCTCAGGTGTCACTTTATGTCCACCTTCAGCCAAGTGATTCAATAATGCAATGGAATCAACAATACAATCATTTTGAGTTTTAGACGCGACTAATAAGTCGTCAATGTATTGCACCAAGAAGGACTGTCTGGGCAACACCAGAGATTCAAGACATTTTTTCAAAATCTGCTTAAGAATCGATGGACTTTCAGTGTACCCTGAGGGACACGATTCCACGTGTAAACATGTCTGTCAAATTTAAACAAAAACAAAAAATGGCTGTCAGGATGCAACGGAACGGAGAAAAAGGCATTACATAAATCAATTGTAGTGAACCATCCTGCACTCCATGGTATCTGATAAAGGATCACTGCTGGATTCAGTACTATTGGACAACATGGTACAACAATTTTATTAATTTTGCGTGAATCTTGGACCACCCTATATTTTCCGTTTGGTTTCTTAATTCCAATTATAGGTCAATTACAGGGACTACTCATTATTTCTTTTAATATGCCTTGCTCGACCCAATGTTCAATTTCTGTTGCAACACCAGCTTTTATTTCTGGGCTGACTTTGTATTGTTGAGTATTTGGGTAGACTGCACCTTCTTTTACAGTTACTTTTACTGGGTCTACATTTGCCATTAAACCTACCCCTTTTCCAGTAAAATCACACACATCAGGATTTACTGTATTTTGGACCTCCTCCGGTAGCTCATCTGGGGTCATCTTTATAACTTCAGTTTCTTGTCTGGAGAAGCGAGCCTCAATGGTTAGAGCGGCAGACCCTGATGCAGAGGTCTGGCCTGGGACCAGGGTTCAATTCCTGCCTCGGCGGATCTTGGGCTCAATTTCCTCAGACCTGATTTTCTCGCCTCGGTGCCTATTCTAATCATGGGTCCCACTCTGCATCTCTGGGCAATAGCTTGCTTAATCTCCACAATGGCCCCAACAGCGCTGGAATGCCTGGCTTCACCTTGGGTGTGCCCAGGAGTGGACATTTCACAGGGAAAAGCCAGGAAGGGTTCCACAGCGGTATATGTACAGTGCCAGGAAACCCCGGTTGGGGTATAAGTGCACTTTACAAGTACAAATTCATTTCATTTCATTTCAACATGATCTTGTACACTCCGTCTTCATCAGGATTCTGAATTGCAACACCATCCAGTGAGCAATATATTGTGCAGGTCATTTTGCACAATAAATCCCTTTCTAACAGGTTCACAGGGCTCGAGTCACAGACTACGAGCTTGTGCATTTCTTTAAAATTGCCAATACATACCTCCATTGGTTCTGTAGTAGGGGTCCTAATCTGTTTATTAGAAACGCCAACTACTTGGATGTCTTCTCCCAAGAAAAGTAGGTTTGGGGTGTCTGCTGTTCTCACAGTAGAACGGGTAGCACCAGTATCTAACAAGAAGGTGATGTCATTTCCCTTTACTTTACCTTCTATATTTGGACTTGATTGATCTATCGGCAACGATGCGCCAAGTACGCATTCCTCTTCCCCCCTTCTCAGGCACCATCATTGAGTCTCTTCATTAAAAAATGTATCCTGCAAAAGAAACTGTGAAGTTACAGAAATTTTCTTACCACTTCCCTCCCAGAATCCGGTGTCCACACTGTACTTGACTTGACTCACAAAATCTGGCATAGGGGCAGGTGGCAATTGACTCTGTTGCGGTTGCCTCATTGACACCTCATTCTGTGTCTGTGGATTTAAATTTTGAGTTTGGACATTATTATTCTGTAGAAGTTAACACTCATTTTTCCAATGCCTCAATTTTCCACACCCGTGACAGGGAAACTTTTTTTTTGCCTCTTCTTCACTCATACGCCCTCTGGGTTTGCCCCCACTACTTTCACCTTGTCTTTCTCCTTTTCCTTGATTATTTGCCTGTTTACTTAGCTGAATTTTTTGTTGCTCTGCTAATTTTACTTGAGCCCACATTACTTTTTCGACCAGTTTCTTTAGTCTGTTATCTATTTCATTGCCACAGTATTTTCCATACTCGAGGATTTCATCAATAGGCTTTGCTTGCCAACACAACGTATGCTCCTTAATCATTTGGGATATATCTGTCCTTAACCCAGTCACGAAACGATATACAAAGTGTGTCAAGTCTTTATTATCAATGTTTTCTAACCCACTGTACTGTTTGAATACCTGCAAAAGGTGCTCATAATATGCATGTACAGATTCATCTTTTACTTGGGTTGTTCTATCTACTTTTATCCAGTATGTTTCTTTTGGGGAAATCTTTCCCTTCAAGTAAGTTATTACCTGATGACATTTTTTAATTACCTCATCTGACGGGGCCCCTGTTTTTGCATCCCTTTCGTACTCATCATTAGGCCAATCTACAGAAATTTTACATTCTGTTCATAAATCAGCAGGAACAACTATGTCAAACAAACCATCTGTTTTAGAAGTACTTTTGAAACCTTCACAAACCTTTCAACTTGCCTTACCATTCTACTCTTTTTTCTCTAAGGTCTGGGAAGTCATTTGTAAATAATACAATATCCTGCTGAGACCATGGAACATGTACGTAACCTCCTGGAACTTCTCTCATTGGGCACAACCTTTTAACCTTTTTTGTCTCTTTCATTAAATACTCAGATGTTGTTCGATTTGCCTGTGCTTCTTCATTTTTCTTTGTCCATCTAGCTTAACATCTATCTAAGTTTCCCCATTTTTGTAACAATGTCAATAATTCTTTTTTCTGCAATTTTCTTCCTGAAACATTCATTCTCCTTAAATCTTTACCAGAAAATCATTTATTGGTTCTCTTACAGGCAGATCTATTAAATAAATTACGGACTTACACTCACTTGCTTCGTTATCAACTATTATATTTTCTTTTCTGGGTAACGTGATAGGAGTATTTAGAATGGGAGTTTTAGGACTAGTTTGCTTATCTCCATATAAAGGAACAACAGGTCCTATAGTCACTGGTATTGTTAATACTTCAGGACTTGTATTCAATTGGGTTATTTTCTTGATGAATTCACTTCTATTTGCATTTATTGCTTCTATTTCTTTGCTGCTCTTTCTTTTTCTTGTAGTACATTTTCTATGGTAGTCTCATGTACAATCTGCGGAACCAAGGGTGTTTTTAGAAATGGGGCACTAGTGGTACTTCTATTTATTTCTTCTTGATAAGGTGGAGGATTTTTCATTAAAAGGTCTTCAGGATAATCATCTTCAGAATCTCCATTACCAGTCATTAAATGTTTTGTTTTCTCTGTACATTTACTTCCTGTCGGTTCCTCTGAGGTAAATACAGGATGCAATCCTTCCACTATCATAGCCTGTCTCCATTGTTTCATTTGCTTGTCTCGAGCCTCCCAGAGAAATCTTGGATAACATTTATGTAAGTTCCTGTCACATTGGAGTCTGTCTCACTCAAAAGCCTCAGTCTCCCATTCTTTAAAAGCTTCAAACTGAGTTAATCTAGGCCTTGGTTCTAATTCATTCATGCGAGTTCACAAATTGTGCAAAATTCTCCCATTAAATGTTCTGTACTCTTGAAATGTTAATATTCCATCATCTTTGTGTTTTCTATCAAATTTTCTAACCATTCACAAGTGTGGTAGTCTCTTTCTATCATCATGTATGATGCAGGTGTCTTCAGGGGAGGAATAATAATTCCTTCTCTAGTTTTAATGGGTTTATCCTTTCTTAAATAATTCTTAACTATATGCATAAAGGACATTTTTCTCTTTTCTCCAAACATGATGTTTGGTCTTCCTCTAATGTACTACTCATGGGAAAAACCTATAAATCTTCTATCTGGACGTGACTCAGTTATAGTTGGATCGGGATTCCACATATAATAACACGGAAAATTCTATTTTTGCAATGTAATCAATGATTAAATGCTTCTCCAATACCAGCGCGTCTCTTTTTTTAATGACCCAATCAACATTTGGTTTGCAGAACCACTTTATCCAATATTTGCGTGGCTTTTCTGTGACGTGAGTTTCACTCTTTGCACACACCCCTCCTTTACAATATTACCTCAGCTACACACCCACTGTCACAACCAATCCCAGTGCGGCTCTCAGTGACGTCAGTGTAGCACCCGCGACTGACCCCTCCTTTGCAAGGTACGAAAACTCAGTTTCTTTCAATTTTAATTACACATTTCATTAATTAACAACATAAAAACATTCGCTACTGTGCCTGATTTGACTAAATTCAAAGAAAAGTACATTTCTTTAACACCGAGTAAAACATTTCCGTTTACCCTTCACACACTATGAGTAAAACCTCTTCCGCTTACTCTTCACTTAAGCATCAGAGTACCTGCTACACCTTTGGACTTACCCTTTCTAGGCGATATAAGACCAATGTTTCACCAGCGAACTCCTTTGCTATCCATCACTCCCACTTTTACACAAGAAATAATCCCTAACCAGTGCTTCAAGTTCTACGTAACTTTTCACACTTACTTCATCAAGGCCAGTAACCTCACTGCAGTGTGGCTTCCACTTACCATCCACTATTCAATATCCCCGGGGAATTCTGGACAACATAAAACAATACAAACCGGTTTTGGATAATACATCAATCAATATTCCAATACACAACTAACTAACTATCATAACTAAAACCTAAACCATAGCTCTGCTACCAAAATACTGTTGGCGCGTGATTACCAGCCTAGGCTATTTTAAAACACCTTACTCACCTGGGCCGAGAAAACATTCATACAATAAGCTGGTAATCCTATGCTGAGGTTTCAGAATCTTATCTGACTTGAATTTTGATTTACCTGTGCACCTTTTCTTACCAAACCTTTATACCTTAGTACTTAATTTCCTCTGGTCGATAGATCAGGTGGCTAGAATAATAGGCATAAAATAACATTTACTTTTACGTACCCTCCTGAGGCGGAAGCCAGGAGCACTACGATCCTTTTTTTAAAAATTGTGTCTCACGAATAACTTTGTACTTTTAGCAATCCCCCTGTTTCCTGGCACCTCAGGACTTCACTGCTCGAACTCCTAGCTCACCGCACAGCGGATTTAACGCTGTATGCGGACCCGAGCTCAAAAACAAACAAGATCGCCATTGCCGGCGAGGCGCGAGGCCACGCCCACTCAGAGGCCACGCCCCCCACCCTCACCGGTATAAAAACACTGATTGCAAGTGTTTTCATTGGAACACGTACCCTCCTGAGGCGGAAGCCGGGAGCACTACGATCCTTTTTTTAAAAATTGTGTGTCACGAATAACTTTGTACTTTTAGCAATCCCCCTGTTTCCTGGCACCTCAGGACTTCACTGCTCGAACTCCTAGCTCACCGCACAGCGGATTTAACCCCTTAAGTGCGGGGAACGTTCAGCGGTCGTCGCGTGCACTACCTCGCTAGTGCTGCGCACGTTCGCTGAACGTTCCATTCCCGTTAGCGCAATCGAACGTCCGCACTGGGGCGGAATTTTCGGCGCGCTTAACGGGTTAACGCTGTATGCGGACCCGAGCTCAAAAACAAACAAGATCGCCATTGCCGGCGAGGCGCGAGGCCACGCCCACTCAGAGGCCACGCCCCCCATCCTCACCTCTATAAAAACACTGATTGCGAGTGTTTTCATTGGAACCACGTACCCTCCTGAGGCGGAAGCCGGGGGCACTACGATCCTTTTTTTCAAAATTGTGTGCACAAATAACTTTGTACTTTTAGCAATACCCCTGTTTCCTGGCACCTCAGGACTTCACTGCTCGAACTCCTAGCTCACCGCACAGCGGATTTAACGCTGTATGCGGACCCGAGCTCAAAAACAAACAAGATCACCATTGCCGGCGAGGCACGAGGCCACGCCCACTCAGAGGCCGCGCCCCCCACCCTCCTTTTCCTCTTGGAAATATGTGCATCCACCGTACGCGCAGCGGACGGGCGCAGCGGGCGCGCCAATTGCGCGCCGAAGGCGCGCCTAAGGCAAGCCCGTCTTCGCCCGTCCTCGCCAAGTCATCGCCTCTCGCCAGTCCCCCTGCTCAAAAAACACGGACGGCATATTACTATGACAAAGATCTTCTCCTTGCACTTAACCCGGGCCTACGCTGTAACAAGTTAGAGGGCTGCATTGGACAGACTGCTCTTCAGTGTAATTCCTGTAACTTAATTATACCTGAGCCACGACTACCCCGACATAAAGCCATCAGAAGGAACCATACCTCGCTTACTATCTCTCAGCTCAATGTCAGGTCCCTAGTAAAACATCATTCGGAGGTAAATACTCTATTGACAGACGAGAACCCAGACATTATGTTCTTGTGTGAAACCTGGCTCAAGGATGAACTGACCAGCATCCCTAATCTGACGTTACCGGATGGGTTCTCTTTGACCTCCATTAATAGAGACTCTAGGGGAGGCGGCATTGCCGCCATCTATAGAACATCATACACCTGCTCATTTTTAAAGGAAGACATTACGGGCTGCGAATGTGCTCGTTTTAAAATCACCACTAGCCCTCATTTTTCCCTCTCTGGCCTTTTTATCTATAAACCCCCGGGGCCCATCTCTAAATTCATACTAGAGATAGCCCATGCGTTGGTCGCTAGCTCCGCTAACTTCACGATCTTAGGGGACTTAAACCCTCATTTTGACGCCATCTCGGATCCGACCATCAGTAATCTCCTAGCGGACCTAACAGCCTTGCAGCTGACCCCCCTTATACAATCCACTCACTCTGCTGGTCACCTACTAGACCCGGTTTTTACCAATATCCCAGAAGCCAGAGCGGATCCTCCTAAACCCATGGGTTGGACTGATCACTCCCTCGTCACATTTTCGATTTCGGTCGCTACCCAACCCAACAGGGCGGCGCCCGCCTCCTGTCTTAAACGGCCCTGGCACAAACTCCATAATATGGACTTTCCTGCCAGTTTAGGAGAACCCAACTTCGAAATCACGAACGACATTAACACGTCGTATTGCACCTTTCAAGATTGGATCACCAAAGGACTTGACACTCTTATACCGGCCAAATGGACTAGAGGACGTAGCACCCCCTCTAACCCATGGTATGACGAGAACTTGAAAATACTTAGAAAGGAATGAAAAAGAGCGGAACGTCACTGGAGGAAAGAGTACAGGGACGAGGATAAAGATTCTTATTTGGCCACACTCAAATCATATCACAAAGCTATACGTGCTGCCCGCGCATCCTTCTATGCCAAGGAAATCAATTCCAGCCCCAACCCCACGAAAACAATTTTTAAATTGGTCCAAAAACTACAAAACAGTGGCAACCCTGCCTCGTATATCTCCTCCACTCAGCAGTGCAAGGACCTCGCCACTTTCTTTACAGAAAAGGTAAGGAAGATATACAACACCTTCTCACATAACCCCTCTGACTGCACTAGCTCTCCCAACTTCCCCTTCAAGGGTTCCAGGCTCACCTGTCTGCCAGCTATCTCTCATGAGGACCTAGCTAAATTCTGCAGAAAGGTGAATTCCTGTGCCCCCTCAGATCCCATGAGACCAGCTCATTTTCTAGGAGCCTTGGACTTCTTTCTCCCCTCTCTGGCCACGCTCCTTAATCTCTCCTTTTCATTGGCCACAGTACCCATATGTTGGAAACAGGCCTGGGTCACTCCCATAAACAAAAAACTCACCCTAGACCCCACTAAACCGGAGAACTACAGGCCCGTCTCACTGCTCCCCTGGGTGTCCAAACTAGCAGAGGCCCATGCGAATACCGTACTCAATGACCATATGGCAGAAAATAACATCTTGGACCCTCCCAACACGGGTTTAGGCCTGGGCATAGTACGGAGTCCGCTCTTCTTTCCACCACTGAACACCTGGGGAGGATTATGGACACCGGTCAGAGTGCTGCGCTGATACTGCTTGATCTCAGCGCAGCCTTTGACACGGTCTCCCATAAAATCCTACTGAGTCACTTGGAAAGCATTGGGATCCATGACCTGGCACTTGAATGGTTCCGATCGTTCCTTACGAATAGGTCCTTTCGTGTGTCAGCCCCCCCATTTATTTCCCAATCACAAGCTATCGGCCAAGGAGTCCTGCAGGGCTCTGCCCTCAGTCCATCCCTTTTTAATTTGTATATGCAGCCTCTTGCGGCAGTGGCCAAAGAATGGGATCTCACGCTGGTGTTGTACGCCGACGACACACAGCTGGTAATCACCCTCTCTGAGGCGCCCTCTACCTCCGCCACAAGATTTAGGGATGGACTGGCCGCAGTCGCCAATTGGATGACTGCAAATTGCCTACAACTGAATGCAGGGAAAACCGAGGTGCTACTCCTGGGCAAGAACCCCAGTTGCTGGAATGACCACTGGTGGCCCCCCTTGCTGGGCCCTACCCCCCTCCCAAATCTCTGGTTAAAAACTTGGGAGTATGGCTGGATTCCGCGCTAAACTTCCAGACTCACACCAAAAAAGTAGCTGCTACCTGCATTGGGCTGC
The DNA here is from genome assembly GCF_964263255.1 of Lissotriton vulgaris. Classification (NCBI taxonomy): domain Eukaryota; kingdom Metazoa; phylum Chordata; class Amphibia; order Caudata; family Salamandridae; genus Lissotriton; species Lissotriton vulgaris. The sequence continues at coordinate 1,483,003,715 of NC_141691.1, forward strand.
TTAGAAGCCTTAACCCCATTCTAGGCTTCTTTGACCCCAAAACACGGCAGCTCATTGTCCAATCCACCATCCTTGCCCGGGAGGACTACGCGAGCGTCCTACTACTGGGCGCTAACAAAGCCGAGACAACTAGGTTTCAGCGAATTCAGAACTCAGCGGCCAGGGCAATAGTAGGCCTCCCCAGAAGGTGTTCTGCTAGAGCCACCATACATAGACTCCACTGGCTTCCTGTGGAAGCCCGCATTCAATTTAAGGCCCTTACCACTGCTTTCAAAATCCTTAAAACTGATGGCCCCGAACTCCTCCGTCCGCTTCTAACACCCTACACCCCCCAACGCAATCTTTGTTCCATGGGTCAACACTTAGTAGTGGTCCCCCGCACAAAACTCTGCCGTATCGGGGGTCGCTCCTTCAGACTATTAGGAGCAAAACTCTGGAACTCCCTTCCCCTGTACATCCGCTGCCTTGACAACTTGTCCGCTTTTTGCAAAGCAATAAAAACTCACCTCTTCCCACCTCTGTAAGCTTCTTCTCTCCCCCTTCCCCCAGTAGGTTATGCTTGGTTCTTAGCGCCGGGACGCCCCGTTGCAGGGGCAGCTGTCGCGCTCAACAAACCTATAACATAACATAACAACATAACATTTCTTTGAATGACCAAAGACTCGGGGAGTTTAAAAACTTTATCTATACAATATTTTGTGAGTAAAATACCAATACATGTCAATCACCAACTTCTCAAGGAGGAATATAATGATCAAAGTAAAAATCTTCAAAGACTCACTAGACATTGGTACCTGGGTAGGGTGAGAAATGGATCTGGCACAAGGAAATACCACACAGATTTATATTTACCTAGAATGGTGCGAGGACCAACCCCTGGCCAAGGACTGGAAAGAAAAGGGCTCCCGACTAGTCAGGAGCCAATAGGTCAGGACAGGGGCAGTAAAGGAAAGGTAACCTCCTCTAAGTGCAACACCAGTATTATACCCCTCTCTGCAACTACTCTCCTTCCCCTTCTAGATGGACAGGGTCTTCTCCTCCAGTAAATCTCCTGATTCTTCTCTCAGAGTGCTCGCCAGCCCTCTGAGCTCCGTGGCATCCGCGATCTCCTTCAGCAAACGTTGGGTCAGTGACAGGTCTGTGACAAGTCAGACGATCTAACTGACTAAGCCTACCTTAGTTATACCATTTTCAGAGTATGTACCACCCCCTAATATTTCAATATTCGTGTATTCCCTGCATTTGATTGGTCAATGGGATGGGGGGAGATCATCACACCACACTAATGTGAAGTAATTTTTCTTTATTTTAATTGTTCCATGTTCCCGCCCTTAAATTTACTTTCCCAACCTTTATTCCTTGCAGCAGCATTCATATTACTTTTAATACAATGTATTTTATTTGTTCGCATCTCCTTACCCTCGGGTCAAGAGTGTAAAATTTGCAGGCGCATCACTGGTAAGATGGGAGTTGGAAGCTCTTCAATGTCACCGCTCGAGGTCTTTCATTGTTCACACGCATGCATATCAAATTTTCAAGCTAGAGATTTCAGTAACCCATGTTAGAATGCCAAAATAAATGAATGCACTGTGTACCACTTATTTATACTCCAATCCCATTATTTTATTTTAACTATTGCATTAGCAGATTAGCAAGACACTCAAGGTTTAATTTAAGCAAAGCATATGTTTTAGCATGTGAGATTCAAAGCGGCCATTTTAGGCTCTACTGTGCAGCTGCAAAGAATTCCCACCAAAAGCAAAGAGCGTCATACTACGTAGATGTAGTAGACGCATGCGCAAAAGAGTTCCCGCGTTTTCTTCAGCCATTTTAAGACACTCAGGTTACTGGTTAGTAAAGCACATTCAAAAGCTTCCCCTAGCTGAAGAACATTTTGTGTGGTGCAATTATTAGTATTCACAAAACATGTTAGTTAACTTATGACATATTATTCCAAGAGGATTGAGTTTGAGCAAGATTCTTTACGTACAAAACCTTGCTCCATCACCGGACATGCTGGTCTTTGATCAGGGCAGCGCGCTTGTCGATCAACAATACCACTGGCAATCCAGCATGCTCCACTCCTGGTCACAGTTTCAAATGCGCAGTGCTGATCTTGTGCAAGCAAGAGCACTTAATCAGTAGGCAGGCAAGCTTGTGATCGGGCACGCTCTGCTCGATGGTGGAGTCATGGATTGCAGAGTCCCACAGCGAGGGTAGAGCAATTAAGTCCTAGGTCCCTGAGACTTTGGGAACAAGAAGCAAGCACCTGAAGATCACTTTGGAAGAAGTCAGAGACCACCTATCCTTCAACAGAGGTAGGGAACACCAGGCAGTAGGGCAACAATCAGAAAAGCAGTCCTTCTAGAAAATCAGTCCAGCTGAGTTATTTGGGCCACACAGCAGTCCCCCTGACAGGACTTGGTTGCAAGTCCTTTGGTATCTGATTTTAAAGGGTCAGAGACCCTTTAATAATACCCAAAAGTGACTTTAAAATGGAGGTGACTTCGAAGCAAAGCCTTTGAAGTGCACAGGTCCCCTTTCAGCTCAGTCCTGTCTACCATTCTACTGGTGGGGGTTGATCAGTGCTTTGTGTGAGGGCAGGAAACTATCTACTGGAGTGTACATGTCAGCTCCTCCCTTCTCTCTTGCCAAGGAAGACTCATCAGTATGTAGATGAATGCAGATGCCCTGAAGTATCCTATGTATGTGGCTGTCTAAAGTCAATGAAAAAAGTGTACCTGTTACCATTCACCATGTGTTGGAGACACACTGTAAGGCACATAAAGAAGGAAGTGCACAGAAATATCCACTTTCCAAAAGTAGCATCCTAAACCAGATATGTTAAATCCAGCTTTGCCAGTTAAAAGAGTATTTGTCAACACCGATCCAAAGATATAATACATAAAGCAGCTACTCCTCTACAATCAAAAATACAGCTTAAAGGTATTTTAAGGAATCCCCAATGTTATCCTATGAGAGGAGCAGGGCTCACAGTAGTGAAAAATGAATTTGGGTCTCTGCCACTACTAGGACATGTAAAACAACCAGATAAATGTCTTACCTTTTACTTACATAGCACCCTGCTTTTATGGGTGACTTATATGTAATAAAAGTGGACTTCAAGGATTGATAAGCAGTTTTAAATGCCAAGTCAAAGTGGCAGTCTAACTGCACACACAGTCACTGCAGTGGCAGGCCTGAGACCGGTTTGAAAGGCTATTTCTGTGGGTGGCACAATCAGTGCTGGAGCCCACTAGTAGCATTTAACTTACAGGTCCTGGGTGAATGGTATACCACTTTACAAGGGACTTTCAAGTAAATCAAATATGTCAATCATGTATACACAAATTGCACACATCTTTAGGGAACAACAACATGCACTTTAGCTCTGATGAGCAGTAGGAAGGTGCTCAAAGTTCTAAGGTCAAAACAAAGATTCCGCAAAACGTGGAGGTGAAAAGCAAATTGTTGGGGGAAATCCACCCTAAGGATGCAAACTCATGCCACACTGCTATAAGATATTTAAAAAAATATCAGTCTCAGCTGCAACTGAAACATCAACAGGAGGTAACTAAAATAAAGTCACCCATGATTTGTAGTACAGATGTATAATTGTTGAAATGGTTGTTTCAAATTGGTATTTTAAGTTCTTTAGCCAATAGCAAAAACATAAACCCTCTCTATTTTGGGTATTATTCGCTTCTGCTATACCACATAGAAGAAGATTTCAATGCGTTTTGACAGCAAAACCAAATGTAGTTTGCGAGCATAGAGTGCCCTTGCATGCTATGCAAAGGGCTATGCATAACAGAGATGTTCTCTATGCCTGTTAAACAGTTAGGAAACATAAAAACATTGTATACACTGATTTTTCAATAATGCCTCATATAAAGCTTGTCTCATGGACATTCAAACCAGTCCATCCATTCTCATCCATAAAAAGGAGGACTGGATTTTGTGTTCACAATTTGCTAATTAGGTACTGGTTTTATCTTAATGTAGGCACATAGTAGATGGCAAATGAGTATTAGAAGTCACTTAGAAACATGTACTGTTTCCGTTCTGTATTTTAATCAAAGATGACCAAGTACAACACGAACCACAGAGAAGGAGCCTCTGCATTTGGGCAACTGAGAAAAGTCCTGTATAGGAACCCAAATAGTGCAAATAATATCAGTCAACATATGACCTCCCAATTGCTGTAATATCATCCTTCGTGAGAACCCAAATAGTGCAAATAATATCAGTCAACATCTGACCTCCCAATTGCTGTATTATCATCCCTCGTGAGACAACATATAGATGTAAAGAAATGCTCTAGATTATTAAAGAAACCCTAGTAGGAGTTGTGTTCAAGATTGGTGCTGGGTTGACAGAAGCTGCTGAACAGTGAGCAATGACTGTAAAGAGTCATTCTTTCCATCAATCAATCATACATATAGTGCAGCAAATCACCCATGTGGGTCTCAAGGTGCTGAAGTTGCTAGCTGCAACATGGTGATGTGTTCAAATAAACAACCACGTCTTCAGTCCTATCCTGAGTTTCTGGAGTGATGAGGTGGTCCTAAGGTGCAGGGGAAGATTGTTCCATGCCTTGGCCGCCGAATGTAAGAAAGACTGTCCTCTTCTGTTGGCTCGGCAGATCCAAGGGGAGTCTACAGGAAGAGGGATGCGGATCAAAGGTGTCTGGTTGGTCGGCAAAAGGTCATGTGTTTGTTGATGTATGCTGGTCCTACATTGTGCAGGGCCTTGCATGTATGAGTCAACATCTTGAACTGGCATCTCCTCTGGATCGGGAGCCAGTGTAGATTCTTAAGGTAAAGTGTGATATGGGTCAATCTGGGGCGGTCCAAGATGAGTCTTAACACTGAGTTTTGAATTGTCTGTAGACTCTTCAGGAGGAGTGCAGTGCTTCCTATGTAGACAGTGTTCCCGTAGTGCAGTCTGGTGGTGATGAGGGCCTGTGTGAAGGCTCTTCTGGTGTCTACTTGGAGCCCCCTGAAGATCTTGTGGAGAATGCGTGGGGTGTGGAAGCAGGCGGATGGGACTGCTTTTACCTGTTGCTTTATAGATAAAGTGTTGTCCAAGATGATGCTAAGATTGCGGGAGGGGCCTATGGGACAGGGGGTGGGCCGGGTTCTGCAGGCCATCATGTGATGTTCCATAGCGATGTGTTGTTCCCAAATTTGAGGGCTATTTTCTTGTCTGAATTCAGCTTGAAGCAGTTGTTCTTCATCCAGTTGGCGATGTTCATCATACATCTGTGAAAGTTAGCTCTGGAGGTGTAGGGGTCTTCTGACAATGAGAGGATGGACTGGGTGTTATCAACGTAGGAAATTAGTTTTATTCTGTGTGATCAGACAATGTTGTCCAGGGGGGTCATGTACGTGTTGAAGAGTTTAGGACTGAGGTATGATCCTTGGGGGGCATTGCAGGATCTTCCTGAGTCCAGAGGTAAATGATGGGAGACAGATTCTCTGGGTTCTTCTGGTAAAGTATGAGGGGATCCATTTGAGGGCGTCTCCCAGGATTCCGATGTGGTGGAGTCTGTTCATCAAGAAGTGATGGAAGACAGTGTTGAAGGTGGCTGATAGGTCTAGGAGGATGAGTGCTGCTGTTGTTCTATTGTATAGGGGGGCCCTCATGCCATTTGTAGCTGCAATCAGGCCTGTCTTGGTGCTGTGTTGGCTCAGAATCTGGGTTGAGAGGGTTCCAGGGGTTTGATGTGTTCAAGGTGTTCGGTACGTTGCTGGTTGATTGCTTTCTCAAGAAGAGATTCTGTTATGTTTTATTATAATAACCCAAACAATGTCAGTTGTGATTCTTCTCTGAATACATTAAAGCACACTATACAATATTTTTAAATCCAGTGCCTGTGCTACTTAAAAAATAAACAATAGATTTACTATAAACATGTATTGCATATTATTTAAAAAATATATTTAGAATTTTCATAAAATAAAAAAGAAACATTGCACCTCATTAAATAGTCTAAAAACACCTCAATTTGCAAATATTCATTAACCCTTTATAGTTTAGTTTGATACTGCAATTATGAGGATAAGGAAATACACATCTTCACCTATCAAGAGGCATTGCTCCTGTTCACTTTCTTGATAGCAATGGAAATCCTATGTTCTAATATATTATTATGTGAGATACGATTCCATATGAGGAGTTCCCGTGGGAGTTTGTAAGTTGGTCTTATGTTAACATGAGAAACGTATGCCTTTTCCTTAGATGGGTGCAAAAAGAACAATTGATGGACAGAATGAAGAACAATGTTATACATTCACCCCGTACAGAGATCTGAGTCTAAATCCATCGTATTTTTGTTCATAATGCCATTCCAGTTTGGACCCAGCCATATGCAAATCAGTCTTGACCCTGCACCCAATGGGAACAGTCCCGCCCGAACTGCCAGGCCAGGTCCTCCCTGGACTGGATACAAGCATCCAAGGACTGGTTTCAGGGGTTCAGCCCTCATCAGCCAGGATAGCTTGACTCCAGTGGTATGGAGAGCACGGGACCCACATCTGGGCATACCTGTCCCACTCGGGTGACAAATGCAAAAAGAACAATTATTTATTTATTTATTTATTTATTTATTTATTATAGAGTTTTGTATAGCGCAAACAAGACCCGTGGGTATCAGAGCGCTTCACAGTATGAGGTCGGTTATAGTTCACATAGATAGTAACATTTTTTAAAATAGTCCATAAATGAGGTAGATACTTGTGTGAAATACTGAGGTAGAACCTTATATGCCATTTTGTGTTGGGAGTATATACAAAATTACATAGCATGGGCGTCTACCTTAAGAGTTAGCATAGTAAATAGGATATATAGCATATGGGTCACTCGTTTAGTAACTATGAGGTAGGTAGTTATAATACATATCGGAGGTAGATTAGATAAATATGGGTATACATAATAGCAGGATGTACTAGGAGGATAAAACCTATGTGTATAAGTATCAGCAATAGGTACTAGTAAGGATACAGCTAGGTCTTGGGAGAGACTCCTGATCCGAGTCAGTGTTCTGCATTATCTTTGGTCAAGTCAGCATCTTTCCCTTATAGTCGCGTTGATGCTGTGAATTAGGATGAACAATAGTTCCAGTCAGTGGTCATCATCCTCCACTATGTAGGTATTTACTCATCAAGATGCTTTTCACTTCCTTCTTAAATGTTCCTGTATTCCGAATTTTCCTAATGTTTGGAGGTAATGAGTTCCAGATTCTGGGGGCTGCGCCCGAGAATGCTCGATCGTACGTTTTTTTCTTCCGGAAAGAGGCTGGTCGCAGCAGCAGCTCCTTGGCACTCCTGGCTGGTCTCTTTCCCCCTGATATCTCAATTTTCCCTGCTAGGTAACTAGGGGTGTTGTAGTGGAGCGCTTTATGGGTGATACATGCTATTTTTAATTGAATTCTTGCTTCATATGGTAGCCAGTTTAGTGCTTTCAGGTGGGGAGAAATATGATTAAATGTCCTCGAACCAGTGATAAGTCTTGCCGCTGCATTGAGACATGCTTTTAGCGGTGCAGTGGACAATTTTGGTAGACCGGCCAAGGTGGAGCACCCATACTCAATTCTTGAAACAACTAAAGATTGGACTGCCAGTTTAAGATCCGCCTCTGATATGTATGGTTTCAGTTTCCTCAGGTAGTTCAGGTGGAAACCCGCATTTCTAGCCATTGACTTAATGTGGGCTTGCATGTCGAGGTTCTCATCTAAAGTGATTCCTAGCGATTTTGCTGAGTTGACCAGGGTTGGGGTGCAGTTTAGTGCAGTCACCAGCTTGGTCCATTCCTTCATTTCTGTGTGGTTTCTTTGTGGTGCGATTAATAGGAACTCAGTTTTGCTCGCATTTAGCTTCAGATGATTGGTTGTTAGCCATTCCAATGTCATTTTTAATGTCTCATTCATTCGTTCGATGTCTTCCAAGGACACGATCTTTATGTATATTTGCGTGTCATCCGCGTACATGTGATAGGATATCTGTGAATTACGGAGGATTTCTGTAAGAGGTTCAACATACAGGTTAAATAGATCTGGGGATAAGGTCGATCCTTGAGGGACTCCGATAGAGTTAGGGCATGGTAGTGAGAGTGCTTGGTTGACCAGGAATCGTTCGGTTATGCAGGAATGATTCAAACGATTTCAACACATTTCCAGATATTCCCATCCTCTCTTGCAGCCTGGTCAGTAATGCTTCGTGATTTACAGTGTCAAACGTGGAAGATAGGTCCAGGAGAATCAGTAGGCATGCTTGGTTTTGATCTAGTTGTTTTAACAAAATGGGGTGATCCTGTGTCCCTCAGAACCTGGGTATACGTAATTCACAAACAAGTGGTTCTGTCGGGTATAGACAATCTCTTTGGGGTGGGCTGTAGGCAGCTCCAAAGCACACAAACAAGCAAAAACTCTCTGATAGTCAAAGTTTTTATATTATTAAAAACAGAAAAAAGAAACAATATAATTGGAATTACTTCATTCCACTAAATTACTGTCAATTACTTGGCAATTACGTGAGTAGTGACTGTGGTGATTCAAGTGACCAGTGCAACATATAATAGTGACACTTATTTACAAAAACATTCATTTACAATAAAATCAGGACCGGGGGAGGTTTAAAACGATGTGATTTCTATTGTTTATGCGGCCAGTCTTATATAAGTAAATGTTCCAAGGAAGATAAGTGGTTAGTGTCCATATTCCTGGAGTTAACTTGGCCAAAAGTGAGAGAGCGTCGACGTTTCGACCCAGGTTGCGCTCCAGTTGTTAGTCGCGGCGGGTCTTTATCAAGACAGGGGGGGGGGCTGGAAACAAAGGAATAGGTATCAGAGAGATGCTTGTAAAAAACGTCAATAATTGACGAGAGTCGCTCAAGGTTACATACAAGGGGATCGGTCAGGAGGTGATTTCTTCCAGAGGGTAGCCCGTTGGTCAACCTAGAAGAATTTTAAAAAGGCTTGTTTAGGATCAAGTGTTGTCCGATCCAAACAAGATTGGTTCATTATAGTGCCTAGGTGACAAGCGTTAACCTAAGGACGTGCCTAAGTGATTCTTAAAAAACCGCCGCAATTACGACCAATTGGATTGCTGACGGAGTCCTGTAACATGGGAAGTGGTTCGGTATCCAGTAACGAAGGCTTACCCTTGATATAGTAACATTAGCGATCAAAACTCCGCGATGTAGCCAAAGGCGATCTGGATCTGAACGCCAACCGAGCTGTCCGTGGGAAGGCTCGTACTGGGGAGCTAGAACTGGACCATTAAGTATACTCGTATCCAGGCAACCCAAACCCGGAAGTTAGACTAGGGTCGGCGTGGCCAATCAGAGTGGAGGCGTAGCCTGAGACGACGTGAAGTCTATCTCCTCGAGGACGCAGAGTGCGTCTGGTTGCTATGCAACAGAAGGGCCTACGCTTGGTGTGAAGGGGGCGTGGCCTTTATGTCAGGGTGAATTGCAGGAAAACTGATTAATTAAGCTAGTACATACAAAAACACACGGTTCTTGGTTTTACATAATGATTACATATTTAGAGTAAAAATATCGACATTTGTGTGTTTATCGCATGGAAACATGTGTATGACAGCAAAACGGGGCTGATTTCAACATTTTACAGGTTACAATAGCGCCATCTGTTTCGAGATTTCCTCATGTTCATTCAGTCCCTGGCTTACATAATTCAAAATGTGGATCCATTTACATTCTTTTCTACTCAATGTGGTGGTCAGAGAACCACCCCTCGGATTCACAATGATTTTCTCTAGGATTCACAGAACCACCCTAGAGAAATCATTGTGAATCCGAGGGGTGCTTCTCACACCACTGACCTGTAAAATGTTGAAATCAGCCCCGTTTTGCTGTCATACACATGGTTCCATGCGATAAACACACAAATGTCGATATTTTTACTCTAAATATGTAATCATTATGTAAAACCACGAACCGTGTGTTTTTGTATGTACTAGCGTAATTAATCAGTTTTCCCGCAATTCACCCTGACATAAAGGCCACGCCCCCTTCACACCAAGCGTAGGCCCTTCTGTTGCATAGCAACCAGACGCACTCTGCGTCCTCGAGGAGATAGACTTCACGTCGTCTCAGGCTACGCCTCCACTCTGATTGGCCACGCCGACCCTAGTCTAACTTCCGGGTTTTGGTTGCCTGGATACGAGTATACTTAATGGTCCAGTTCTAGCTCCCCAGTACGAGCCTTCCCACGGACAGTTCGGTTGGCGTTCAGATCCAGATCGCCTTTGGCTACATCGCAGAGTTTTGATCGCTGATGTTACTATATCAAGGGTAAGCCTTCGCTACTGGATACCGAACCACTTCCCATGTTACAGGACTCCGTCAGCAATCCAATTGGTCGGAATTGCGGCGGTTTTTTAAGAATCACTTAGGCACGTCCTTAGGTTAACGCTTGTCACCTAGGCACTATAATGAACCAATCTTGTTTGGATCGGACAACACTTGATCCTAAACAAGCCTTTTTAAAATTCTTCTAGGTTGACCAACGGGCTACCCTCTGGAAGAAATCACCTCCTGACCAATACCCATGTAAGTAACCTTGAGCGACTCTCGTCAATTATTGACGTTTTTTACAAGCATCTCTCTGATACCTATTCCTTTGTTTCCAGACCCCCCCCCTGTCTTGATAAAGACCCGCCGCGACTACCAACTGGAGCGCAACCTGGGTCGAAACGTCGACGCTCTCTCACTTTTGGCCAAGTTAACTCCAGGAATATGGACACTAACCACTTATCTTCCTTGGAACATTTACTTATATAAGACTGGCCGCATAAACAATAGAAATCTCATCGTTTTAAACCTCCCCCGGTCCTGATTTTATTGTAAATGAATGTTTTTGTAAATAAGTGTCACTATTATATGTTGCACTGGTCACTTGAATCACCACAGTCACTACTCCAAGTAATTGACAGTAATTTAGTGGAATGAAGTAATTCCAATTATATTGTTTCTTTTTTCTGTTTTTAAAAATATAAAAACTTTGACTATCAGAGAGTTTTTGCTTTTTTGTGTGCTTTGGAGCTGCCTACAGCCCACCCCAAAGAGATTGTCCATACCCGACAGAACCACTTGTTTGTGGTTTTGATCTAGGGCATGTAGGGCGTCGTCAACTATATGGAGGATCGCTGTTTCTGTACTATGGCCTGCTCTGAAATCTGATTGGTAATCGTCCAGCAGGGAAAAGTTGGTAATGTGTTGACTCAGTTGGCCTTGCACGCATTTCTCAATTAGTTTGGCGAGTAGAGGGATGTTGGTCACTGGACGGAAATTATTCGGATCTGTTGCATCCGCTGTCGGTTTTTTTGATTATGGGTACGACTTGTCCTGTTTTCAGGCAATCCGGGAGGATCCCTTGTGTTAGAGATGCATTTATAATTTTGGTCCACATTGGTACCACAACATGACTGATTTCTTTTAGGCATTTCGCCGGTAGTGGCTGTTAGGTTTGATATCAGAGAGCGTTTTGACGACGGTATTCTGGTCATATAAGTCGAAGGTGTCCCAATGTGCCTTATTTTTGGCCACCTTACAGTTTGTTTTCAGGCTGGTACCTTTTGTTGATACTGGTTGAGAGGGTAGGTTATCTGCAGCGCTCTTGAGCTCTCTCTCGAGGGTTTTCGCCTTCTCTGTGAAAAATGATGAGAATTCTTCGCAGTCAAGTAGTATATTTGTGTTCTCTTGGGCAGATTTTGCTAGTTTATTTGATTGTTGCTTTAAGATTTCGAATAGTTTCCTCGGTCTGTTTTTGGCATTATCAAGTTCTGATCTTATAAATTCTTTTTTGGAGTTGATGACCTTTTTGATATATTGGTTCCTGATATTCCTGAGGGCTTTCAACTCTGGAGACGATGGGTGTTGTCTCCATTTTCTTTCGGCCATTCTCAGTTATCGCCTTTCTTCGTTTAGCAGTCCATTAAACCATGGATTTTTTATCTTCTCTGTGGTTCTTTTCAATTTTAGCGGCATGGTGTTATTGATAATTTTCTCTATTGACGTAGTGTAGTGTAGTGGTCTGTTAGATCGTTTACCTTGTGCAAGTTGCTGGGTGGCTGTAGGTCTCTCTCACAGCATTCTACTAGTAACTCAATGCAGAACAATGCTAAACATTCACTCCAGTACAGAGATCCAGGCCTAAATCCATTGTTTTTTGCTCACCATGCCATTCTAGTTTGGACCCAGCCATATGCAAATAATTTTTGACCTAGCACCCAATAGGAACAGTCCAGCCCGAACTGCCAGGCCAGGTCTTCCCTGGACTGGAAACAAGCTTCCTAGGACCGGTTTTAGGTTTTCAGCCCTCATCAGCCAGGATAGCTTGACTCCAGTGGCATGGAGAGCAAGGGACCCACGTCTGGGTGTACCCGTCCCACTCGGGGTGACAAATGCAAAAAGAACAATTGATGGACAGAATGCAGAACAATGTTATACATTCACTCCAGTACAGAGATCTGGGCCTAAATCCATCGTTGTTTTGCTCACTATGCCATTGCAGTTTGGACCCAGCCATATGCAAATCAGTCTTGACCCTGCACCCAATGGGAACAGTCCAGCCCGAACTGCCAGGCCAGGTTTTCCTTGGACTATAAACAAGCATCATAGGACCAGTTTCAGGCTTTAAGCCCTCATTTGCAAGGATAGCTTGACTCCAGTGGCATGGAGAGCACGGGACCCACATCTGGCCATACTCGTCCCACTCCGGGTGACAAATGCAAAAAGAACAATTGATGGACAGAATGCACAACAATATTATACATTCACTCCAGTACAGAGATCTGGGCCTAAATCCTTTGTTTTGTTGCTCACCATGGCATTCCAGTTTGTAACCAGCCATTTACAAATCAGTCTTGACCTTGCACCCAATGGAAACAGTCTGGCCTGAACTGCCAGGCCAGGTCCTCCCTGGACTAGAAACAAGCATCCTAGGACCAGTTTCAGGCGTTCATCCCTCATCATCCAGGATGGTCTGGTGAGCAAAAGAATGATGGATTTAACTCAGATTCTTGTGACTGGGAGTGAATGTTTGCATTGTCCAGCATTCCGTCTATCAATTGTTTCTTTTGCATATATCGCCCTAAGTGGGAAGGATATTCCCAGACGTTGGTCCCATGCTCTCTACACCACTGGATTCATGCTAGCCTGGCTGATGAAGGGTGATGCCCAGAAATCGGTCCCAGGAGGCTTGTTTCCGGTCCAGGGAGGACCTGGTTATGCAGTTTGGACTGGACTGAAGCCACAAGGAACAGGGTCACACAGATTTGCATATGGCTGGTCCAAACTCGGGTGGTGTGGTGAGCAAAAGAATGATTGATTTAACCCAGATCCTTGTGACTGGGGGTGAATGTTTGCATTGTCCAGCAATATGCCCCTCAATTGTTTCTTTTGCATAGGTCACCCTAAGTGGGAAGGGTAAGCCCAGACATACGTCGTGTGCTCACTACACCACTGGATTCATGCTAATCTGGCTGATGAAGGGTGATGCCCAGAAACCCGTCCCAGGATGCTTGTGTCTGGTCCAGGGATGACCTGGCTTGGCAGTACGGACTGGACTGTTCAATTCAAAATTTTATTAAAGATCTGTAACTCCTAAGAGGTCCACATAAAAGTGCATGCATATTGTTACAAGTAATAAAATCATAACAGAACTCAATCCACGGGCCAGAATAAAATTATCAGAGACCTGCATTCACAAGGCTAAAATTCCTTTAAATAACATCAGTCAATATTGTCAATTATCTCAGTACGCAAAATACTTAAGATGTTCAACAATGAAGCCATTTAACACACAGCAGAAACAGAGCCCTAGAACTGTATTAAAAAAACAGGTACTTTTAAGTTAAAAATAATATACAAAACCTCAGTGCTTGGAAAAGATTTTTCAATGATTTGGGCAGCAGCACATAGCCATTTGGACGGAACATAGCATTTAGAATTAGCAGCATAAGGATTGAAGTAACAGAGCATATCCTAGAATGTACAAAGGCAGTTTAGTGGCTGCCAGTTCATATACAAAACAGAGATCAAAATTCTGCTTCAGCTAAAAGGTCAATTTAGAATTAATAGCAAGAAGAAAGGAATAAGAGACCGTATCCTAAAAATGTGCAAAGGGCAGTAAGTAGCAGCCAGTTCATATGCAAAAAGAAGGACAGAATTCAATTTCGGCTGAGTGACTAAAGTTGCCCCCTTGTCTTTTTTGCTTTTTTCATCGTCCTTTACTCCTTTCCCCGCCGCCTGCTTCCCACTCTTTCCTGGCGCTGCGTCCCCTGCGGTCCCGACCCCCTCCCTCCCATTGGCTCCCGCTAACCACCTCCCAGCTGCTCCTCCTTCCCTTCACCCCTTCTTAATGCAGACCACTGCGCCGCCATGCCGCTAGCGTGCCGGAGGCATGCCAGAGGCAGGCCCGTCTGTGCCCGTCCGTCCGGGAACCACACCCAGCGCCAGAACCACTGGCCCCCGTCAGGCCCACCATGCACGATGGACCTTCAACGCCGCCTCGCACTCAACACTGGCCGCTCAACTGCCTGCTACACAGCCACCCCGAAGCGCCCTCACGGATCATTCTCCTGCCGAAACTGCTGCTACACCAAAACCCCAAACCACCGCCTCCCACACCAGTCCAGGAAACAACAACGACCTCAAGTGCATCCTACTCAACACCCGCTCCGTACACAAGCACGCCATCGAACTCTGGGACCTCCTCAACTCAACAGCCGCGGACGTCGCATTCCTGTCGGAAACCTGGATGAACGCCTCCTTGGCCCCTGACATCGCCATTGCCATCCCGGACGGCTGCAAAATCATCCGGAGGGACCGTACCAAGAAGACCGGAGGAGGAATCGCCATCGTCCACAGAGACAAACTCAGAGTCACATCCAGCACCGAAGAAACTCTCAGCACCGCCGAGCAACTACACTTCCAGATCCACACCGACCCCAAGACCACCCTCAGAGGAACACTCATCTACAGACCACCGGGTCCACGCCCACAATTCAGCGTCAGCACGCATGCCCTTGCCACCACAGACTACATCCTCCTGGGGGACCTGAACTTCCACCTGGAGAACAACAACGACAACAACACCACCACCCTGCTCGACAACCTCTCCAACTTCGGACTAAAGCAACTAGTGAACACCTAGACCCACCACGCAGGCCACACGCTGGACGCCATCTTCTCCGCCAGCACCAACATCACGGTCAGCCACACCACCACTCTCCACTGGACCGACCTCCGATGCATCCACTTCTCCTACAAGGAACTCACTGCACACATCCAACTGCCGCAGATCCCCTGAAGATGCTGGAGCAAAGTCACCACTGACCAGCTGACCGTCTCCCGTGCCCAGGGCCCCCCGGCCAACGCCTCAGACACCAACACCGCTGCCCGAAACCTCACACGGTGGATCAGCAACTGCACCAACACCCTCGCCCCTATCAAGAACCCTCCAAACAAGCACAACAGCAGAAGAACCACCTGGTTCACCAAAGACCTCAAGGACTCCAAAACATCCCGCCAAACTCTAAAGAAAGCCTCGCGCCAGGAACGGACAGCGGAAAACCTTGCGGCCCTTAAGACCGCCACACGCAGACACCACCAGCTCATCCTCATCGTCAAGAGAATGGCCTTCAGAGAGCGCATAGACAACAACGCACACAACAGCAAGGAGCTCTTCAGCATCATGAAGGAACTCTTCAACCCAAGCTCCAACTCCGACGACATCCCAGCCTCACAGGACCTCTGCGACTCCCTCGCAGCTTTCTTCCACCGCAAGATCCCAGACATACGCGACAGCTTTGCAAACCAGACACCTCCACCAGCTGCAGAACCAACGCCCTCCACCGCCCTCCTTATTAGCTGGACCCCCGTCAACACCAAAGACGTCACCCAGATCATGAACACGATCCACTCCGGCTCTCCATCCGACCCCTGCCCTCACCACATCTTCAACAAAGCAGACCACATCATCGCACCCCACCTCCGAGACATCATCAACAGCTCCTTCGAATCTGCCACCTTCCCTGAGAGTTGGAAACACACTGAAATCAACGCCCTCCTTAAGAAGCCGACAGCAGAGCCCAAAGACCTCAACAATTTCCGTCCCATCTCCCTGCTCCCCTTCCCGGCGAAGGTCACAGAGAAAGCAGTCAACAAGCAACTGACCAACTTCCTCGAAACCAACGGCTCACTTGACCCGTCCCAGTCTGGCTTCCGCAGCAACCACAGCACCAAGACTGACCGACGACATCAGAACCCTGCTCGACAACAGAGAAACCGTACCCCTCATCCTCCTAGACCTCTCAGCTGCCTTCCACACGGTCTGCCACCGCACCCTACAAACACGTCTCCACAACACAGGGATCGAGGGAAAGGCCCTGGACTGGATCTCCTCCTTCCTCACCGACAGAACCCAGAGAGCCCGCCTACCCCCGTTCCACTCAGAGACCACCAAGATCATCTGTGGCGTACCCCAAGGCTCATCACTCAGCCCAACACTCTTCAACATCTACACGAGCCCCCTCGCTGACATCGTCCGCGCACACAACCTCAACATCATCTCCTACGCCGACGACACCCAGCTGATACTCTCCCTGACCAAAGACCCAGTCACCGCCAAATCCAACTTCCAAGAAGGAATGGGGGCCGTCGCCGAATGGATGAAGATCAGCTTCCTAAAACTGAACGCAGACAAGACGGAGGTCCTCATCCTTGGACCATCCCCCTCCGCTTTGGAACTACTCCTGGTGGCCCACCGCCCTGGGTACAGCACCAACTCCCACCGACCACGCAGGCAACCTTGGGTTCATCATGGACTCATCGCTAACTATGACAAAGCAAGTCAACGCCATCTCCTCGTCCTGCTTCAACCCCCTCCGCATGCTACGAAAGATCTTCAAATGGATCCCCACGGAAACAAGAAGGACTGTCACCCAAGCCCTCGTCAGAAGCCGGCTCGACTATGGCAATGCACTCTATGCAGGGACAACTGCCAAGCTACAGAAAAGACTACAACGCATACAGAATGCCTCCGCACACCTCATCCTGGACATCCCCGCCACAACCATCACCACCCACCAGAGAGACCTGCACTGGCTCCCCGTCAACAAGAGGATCACGTCCAAGCTCCTCACCCTCGCACACAAAGCGCTCCACAATGCCGGACCCGAATACCTCAACAAACGCCCCACGTTCTACGCCCGACTCGCCAACTCTGCTCAGCCAGCCTCGCCCTCGCCACCGTACCACGCACCAGAAGAAGAACAACAGGCAGCGATCTTTCTCCTACCTCGGCGCCAAGACCTCAAACTCCCTCCCCATCCACCTCTTACTGACCCAAGACCTTCTCACCTTCAGGAGACACCTCAAGACCTGGCTGTTCGAGCAGTAGCAGTACCTCACCCTCAACGCCTTGAAACCCTCATGGGTGAGTAGTGCGCTCTATAAATGTACTGACTGATTGATTGATTGTTTGAACAACAAGTACATAGTGGGAAACAAACGCTACATATCCCTATTGTGCAACATAGCAGTAAATAAACTCCAATCAATGTGCAAAGTACAATTTGACTAAGGACGAAATACTAGTACTTTGAAGAAGATGACATACAGGTGGGTTAACCGCCCAATTAAAAGAATATATAAAATATTTGAAATATAAACATAAACTCCTTAAAATAATTAAAGAGTTTTGAACACACTGCTACAATTTTTGGACAAAAGAGATAGTCTCGGACTGATGCTACATTTTTTACCCAATTTTGTAAAAACATCGGCCGAAGCCAACGATGAAGACTCAAAGACAGTGCTGGACAGACAAACAAGACATTTCATCAACTGTAGGTTGCCCCACCCTATTGAGAAGTCCACAACAATAACTGTACAAATGTCCATCCAATGTTGAGAAAAGTCTAAACCCTTTATTCTTCTTTTCAATATCCATAAATTGTACACCCAATAGCCAACGCATTTCGTTCTATATGAAGAACTTCATCAGGGCTGTAAAACACATTTAAAAACACATATATAATACATTATAAAGAAATACATATAAATATATACACATATGATTGGTTATACACCTGCAACTGTTAACATTACTTAAAAAAGGAGAGCCTGACTTATTTCCAGAGAGTAAGATTATTCCCACTTTTCATATTTGACCCTCACAGATGTTCACATACATTTACAAAGTTAGCACCAGTCACTTTTTGTTTGTTTAACACTACCTGTGACTAGCCTACTTCTTGCTTGTTGGTAGTATCACAAAGTTACCCATTTATCCACTAGGACCTTATGCTTTATATATATATCCATCCTTACAAACAAAATGATTCCTAATGTCATTATAGCATAATAATTGAACATGTTCCATCTCAAACTAGAAAAATTGAACATAATTATATAGATATTGGAAGAGGAGATAGACATTTGGACTAGGAAAAAAAACATTTCCTAGTCACCCAAACAAGCTATAACTATTAATCAAATCCTTGTAGATAAAATGTGGTCCTCTTATTGCAATTCAACCCTCCATTGTATAGAGCAACATCATTGCACCTACCAAGTCAAATATTTCCAAATTGTAACCCAAAAAAGCACAGGTAATCTTCCACTGTTGTTATTCACCGCAACTTGCCACCTTGGTTATGGTGACAGCAGGCAGAGACAGAATATATCTCTTTTGCCTGCAAGATACAAGCAATAAACAAAACATCGAAGCAATGAATATACTTTAATATAGTGTTTGCAATGTTTCCAACAAGGAATATGGTCATACGCTTCATAGGGCCTATCAGGGTTCAAGGTTCCTGCATTTCATTTATTTAATACAACCAGAACAAGCCCCATCCACACCGGCTTGTTCCAAATCTCAGAATAATGAACACCATCTTACCTATAAGAGATGTTTGTTCAAACTACAGTCCACGCTCCAAAAGCATACATTGTAAAAAGCTGATGTGCCTGAAGTAAAATTGTAAAAAACAAACAAACAGTTACTACCGACATACTATATATGGTCTCTTATTAACCTCAATTTATCTCAATAGATTATAAATAGCCATACAACATTATTGCACCATATATACTCGACTAATTACCTCGTATGTATCACCATTAAAAAAGAGACAGAATTCAAGTGGCTTTCACAGATAGCAAGATTGCCATCCCGCCCCATAGGGTGCTTTCATTACTATACCAAACAATGTTATCATGGAGCATATCAAAGGTTCATTGATCCTCTCATAAGGCCACAAACATACCCAGAGCCAATGATCCAATTATTATGACCCCAATGCGGTTTAAGAACGTAGATGTATAAACGATTTGTGAATGTCACATGAAATAATCAAGTCAATTTATATTCTCGGCCTCCCAAGATTTATTCAAAACCCGAGCTCCAAACCTTTTTTAATACTGGCACATAATATGATGTTGGCAATTAATTAGCGACTGTTTCGCAACCAACCCGCAAGTCCAATTCTACGGGCACTGTCCCCATAAATATCCACTTGATTATGGACTCCTGCACAACATTAGTACACTCTGTGTCAATATAATAATTACGACTAATGAATTCCTATTAAAAAATGTATACAAAATGTCCCTGCGTTCGGCACTATTAACAGCCCTCCCCATGGCAAACACTCATTTGAGGTGCCAAGTAATTTGTTCCCGGCACATGCTTTAAGTCTGATAATCGTCCCATTTGAACTATCTCAATACCAGGAACCAATATCCTAAAAATTGCATCCCCCATATGATAAGAGAATTTGTAAATCTGTTCGAACCGCACACTCACAACCAATGTTTATGAAGGATTTTGTAGATGTCCTAGCTATGTTTGTTATATTTAGTGACAAAATTAATTGAAGACCTAGTATTTTGGCTGGTACCTACAATGCCCCGCTCTTGTAGTGTTGATTTCCTAAATTTCTGCATTACTTTCTGTTCTGCCCTGTCCAGTACATTCTACTTGTAACCTCTATTCTCAAACCTTTTCTTAGTTGTTTTTAGATTTTCCATAAAGACATTAGTATTACTACAATTCCTGTGCACCCTCACCATTTCTCCATACGGGATATTGTCAATAGTTGCCTTTGAATGCACACTAGTGGCATGTAGTACACTATTACTCTCAGGAGGTTTGCGATATAATTTACTGTGGATTTGGTTCCCTTCTACATAAAAAGTTATGTCCAAGAAATCTATCTGGTCTGTGGCATGGTTCATTGGGAGTACCACATTGAATGGGTTTTTATTCAATAACTCATGGTATTCCTTCAATTCTCGAGTGGAACCATTCCACAAGAGGATATTATCATCGATATACCTCCCCGAAAATATGATGCTATCTACCCAGGAGAGGCATATCTACCCCATGCATGTTCTCTTTTCCACCAACCCATAAACAACCCTGCGTACGATGGAGCAAATTTTGCTCCCATTGCCACACCTTTGAGTTGGTGGTGCCACTGGCAACCGTGAAGCAAAAAGCTTTTTGAAATCATCAAGTCTGTCATTTCTAGGAGCATTTTGTTATGTTCAAACCGCTCAGCTGTACGATTTTGAGAAAATATCCTAAGGCCTGTAGACCCAGATCTTTCCTAATACAGGTGTACAAACTGGCCACATCAAATGTAACCAGATGTAGACCTTCAGTCCACACGACAACCTCAAATTTATTGAGGATGTCTTCACTGTCCTGTATATATGCAGGTTGGTTTTTCACTAGTGGTTGCAAGTATGAATCCAAATACTCTGACAAACGCTCAGTCAGTGAATCTATCCCTGCAATTATGGGTCTCCCAGGGGGAAATGCTCCACCCTTGTGGATTTTTGGGCAAACATAAATGCAGGGATAGCTAGGTTTAGTGACCCTCAGATATTAGAGTTCTCCATCAATCAGGAGACCCTTTTCACTCCAGTTCTGCAACAGCATATTAGTAAAAATAGTCAAGTCAGGCATGGAGTTAGATTGAATTGTCTCATAACAGGCACCATCCATCAAATGTCTTGCTATCTCACCCATGTAATCATCATTATTCATAAGAACAACGTTTCCGCCCTTATACGCTTCACGTATTATCAAGTCTTCACACCCTCTTAGGGTCTGTAGGGCCTGCTGTTCCGCCAAGGTTAAATTAAATGGACCCTTGTCCCTATACTGGTCCGAGTTCAACAATTTATGAAGATCCTCTGACACACGTGAGTAGAAAAGGTCGATTTTAGGGTGAGATACCTGAGGTGTGTATTTAGATCTTTTTTTTGATCCACTGTCTATATCAGATTTGGGGTGAACTCCAAGTTCCATATTGAGTTCTTCCCGGGTAATTGAGGTATCATCATTTAATGACATCAATAAATGTATTGTGTCCACCTCCCTTACTGTATAATCAGAATTTATAGAGTTAGAAACATCAGGAATGTTAGATTTCAAATTTGTGTGAAAAAAATGTTTTAATTTCAAAATCCTTGTGAACTTGTAAAGATCAACAATCACATCAATTATTTTGCAACCTTGTGTTGGACAAAAGCCAAGACCTTTTTGCAAGACATTACGTTCTACATCGCTTAGACAACGATTTGAAAGCTTAACAATCAACAGATTACCTACACTGGGCACCAAAGTATTTACCCTATCCTCAATTGGGTCTAAGATTGTAACAGTGTTTATTTCTTTTTGGATGAGCGTAGGTTCACCACTAATTTTGGCAATTCTTTTTTGTTCTTTGCACCAGGCCCTGCTTCCCTGCCTTGTCTTGCATATCTTTTTGATTGCATGTTGTTGAGGCGTAGTCTCTCCAACTTCATTAAAAAATTACTTTTTTCCTGTGGTACTAGTGTGTCATTTTTAATCACCCACTGACAGAATACTTTCTGTGGAGGTGAATGAACTACTACTAATTGATCTGGAATCAGAAATATCCTCTCTATTCCTCTTTATTAACTCTGTGTTTTTAACCGTGTCATACTTTTTTGCAAAGGTATATATTCTACCTTCACAATAGTCTTTTTCATCCCTTTGTATCTTTTTTGCCTTTTTGTCTCTTTGGTAGATTTGATATTCCTCCATCACTTTCTCAAGAATTTCGTAGTTCTTTGTTACCACTTCAGTAAGTGGATTAGCCTCTATCTCCTTTTCCAATTTGTCTATCTCTGCTTGTAAGGATGCTGCTTTCTTTTCTGCCTGTAGATTTTCATCATAAATGCAGATGAATGGCATAAGTTATCCTCCCATTCTTTTAAAAGATGCTCATCTAAATCTTCAAAGGTCAGGAAGATTAAAATCCTCACACCTTGAGGAACCCTACTGTTATCCAGGTATTGTTGCAAGGTGATGCCGTCCCATCACCTTGCAAGTTATTGTTTTTTCAGGCTCTCAAGATTTTTGGGAATTTGAATTTTTATACCCCCACAATATTGGATTCACAAGTTGTATTGCTGATTAGTTTCTGTGAGGAAAATAGATTCGAGGCAAACTCCTCCCTCCTGTCTGAAAATTTCGCAATTCCATCTCTTGTAAATTACAGTGATATAGGGAACTAAGGGAGTGCAACAAGGTTTAAATCAACTACACAGCAACAAGTGAACAGCGAACCTATACAAAAACACGTTTTTGTGATGCACCTCCCTCTTTATACAATATCCCTCCTTATTTGACACAACAACAGAGCCTTATGCTCACACTGTGTGCAACTCCACTGCCCCTGCCATTCCTCTGGGGCGGTTAGAACAACCAAAATACGCTTCATCCACTGTAGGTTGCACCACCTTATTGAGAAGTCCACAACGATAAGTCCATCCAATGTTGAGAAAAGTCAGTAAGAAGGAGCAGACGAAGCAAGTGGCACCACCTATCAAGGAGACTTGTGTGCCCACCAACACCTTTTTTGGGGAAAAAAAACCTACGCCTGCAGCAGCAGCGGTGTCCGCCGGGGACCAAGCTGGAAGCAGCACCTCCGCTTCATTGGGCTCAGTGCCACCACGCCAAGTTAGGTCCAAGACCACCATGAGTGCTGCTGCGGCAGCCACTTTGGTTGTTCAATCACCATCGAGCAGTGATCTTGGCTCATCACAAGAAAGTACCATCCAATCAACGCCGGGTGTAACTCAGCTGACGAGTGTTCAACAACCACAGCCGCAACGACCACCACAGGTGCAACTAGTACAAGCGCAAGTACATAGGCAAGGAGAGGCGCAAGGAGAGGCGCAAGTAGAGCCGCAAGGAGAGGCGCAAGTAGAGCCGCAAGGAGAGGAGCAGGTAGAGCCGCAAGGAGAGGCGCAAGTAGAGCCGCAAGGAGAGGCGCAAGTAGAGGCGCAAGGAGAGGCGCATGGGCAGGTAAAGGAGAGGTGCAACTAGAGGTTCATGGAGCGCCACTACTGCCTAAGATGCCTTTTCCTCCAGAAGTAGGGGCACATCAGGAAATTGATATTCAAGAGGTATCATCCAAGGAAGCCACTACTCCTGATGATGATCCATTGTCTTCCAGATCCCCAGCAAGAAAAAGGTCAAGGAGGGCTACTACTACTACTACAAGTACTTCTTCAAGCCCCCTTCATTCTGATGACCTTGATCGTGATTGGAACCCAGCAATGCAGTCTGAGAGTGAGTCACGCCATGAACCGACAAAGGTAGCTAAGCCTAAAAGGAAGGCTCCCGCAAGGCTTCGACTTATGGGTGATGACGACGAACAAGAAGTGGTGATTCTGCTGCTGATGAACAGTCTGATGATGACCCAGTCATCACAGTCGTCACTCCAGCCCCAGCGGGCATACAGCATGCAGACATTTTGACCCTATCCCGAATGGCTGCTGAGCGGGATGTTGGCGGTGTGGCACTGGTACCACCACCAACGCAGTCAACTACAACACCAACACGACCTACAGCTTCCATATTTTTTAGTCAGAAGGAACGGCAGGGACCTCCATCCAGCTCGACCTCAAGTAGTGGTGCTGTAAGTGAACAACAGAAACAAATTCAGCCACACCCATCCTCCACTTCATCCGGCATTGAAAGTCAAAGTAGCACCTCCACCACCAGCAGACATTTCCAGTCCCCAGTTTGGGACTTCTTTACTGTTAGCCAAAGTGCGGAAAACATGGTTGTGTGTTCGTTTTGTAAAACATCAGTTAGTCGGGGTAAGCTTGGTACCAACTATGGTACCAGAGGCCAGAGAGGTCATCTCAAGAAACACCACACTATCATTTGGGAAGTACACATAAGGAAGATCGAGGAAGGCAAAAGAAAAACAAATCCAAATGTATCCCTTGATATTGCATCTGATGATGACGAGAGGCTGATCGTGCAGGGGGAAAGTGAAGAAGCGACAGACATTTTTTCTGGTACACCCAGTACCGCTGGCAGCAGCTCTGCAGTGGTATCGCCCACACCCTCTACCCCTGCAACATGTATGAGGCACACTAAGAGTCTGGGAGAGACACCAATGCGAAAAACTACATCACTGGGCCTAACTGGTTTGAAGAAGTCATCATCATCACGTAAAATGATCTAGCCCACCATTCGCGTAATGTTGTGGTCAGGGGTGCCATTTGAACGCAACCACCCACGTCTGTATAACGCAAATCTGGCTATAATGCTAGCGCTGGACCTTCTCCCTTTTTCTTTCGTGGAAGGGGTGGGGTTTCTAGAATTAGTGGCAACAGTCTGCCCTAAATGGAAGGTTCCTAGCCGATCCTATTGTGCCAGAGTTGTGGTTCCAGCACTACATCAAGATGTGCTGGAGGTGATTGGGGCAGCTTTGCAGAAGAATGCTGTTCACACTATCCACTTGACAACAGACATGTGGACCAGTTGCCAACCCCTTGATTACATGTGCATCACTGCACACTGGGTCTCTTTTGCAGGGGTTAAAAACAAGTCAATTGCAGGTGTTGACCCGGACACACTTTTTCAAGCTACTCGGAAACATGCAGCATTAGCCATGTTTGCCATGGAGAAATCTCATACTGCAAAAAACATTTTGGAGGAGTTTAACAGTAAGGTCTCTGAATGGCTGCATCCAAGAAATCGCATAGTTGGTTATGTTTCCACAGATAATGGCAGTAATATAGTTAAGGCCTTGCAGCAAGGTGACTATTTCAGAGTGCTGTATTTGGCGCACAGTATTAACATCGTGGTGCAAGATTTCTTGAAAAATGAAAACACAGTTAGGAAGTTACTGAATCTGCACACATTTCAACCATTCTTTTAAGGCCCGGAAGCAGCTGAGGGGCATTCAACATGAACGTAAAGTACCAGTCAAAGGACTCATCCAGGAGGTGGCAACACGTTCAAACTGAACCTTTTACATGCTTGAGCGTCTGTTTGAGCAGTGCATGGTAGTCAATGAGTATGTCTTTCGACGGGGTTCTACTATGAAAGGCATGAGGCTAGAGTTGGAGGAATGGAAGCTAGTTAAAAGCCTGACAGACATGCTTCGTCCTTTTGAGTTCTTCACACGTAAAGTCAGCAGGGAGGACTGTTCTTTGGGCAAAGCTATCCCATTGTTGGTCATGCTAGAGCACCAACTGAAGGCGGTGTCTTCAATGTTCAGAGATGAACGTGAAAAGCAAGACGCTTATCAGTTGGTGGAGAGTTTATTAAGCCACCTAGTTAACAATGAAAGGCTTAAAAACATACATACAGAACAACATTACATTTGTGCCACAATTCTGGATCCACAGTACAAAAAGGCAGTGGCCAGCAAAGCATTCATTCCTTTTGATGAAGCAGATGTTTCAAAGTACAAACATTGGCTAGCTGTGTCAGCCACTCGGTTCGAAAAAATTCAGCAGAAAATTCAAGGAGCCGGCAGAAGTCCAACTGAATCAGCAGGCCATCCGGTGCCAAGTTCCACTTCTGAATATGTGGGCGAAAGGAGTCACTTTCCCTCACAGCCATTAACGACACCATCAGCAACCGTATCATCACCCTCACCTGCACCAGGCCCAGCCATAATATTGTCAAAAGCGGATTGGCTAACTCATCAAGGGTTTGCTCGTTCCAGTGCTGCAAAGGCCACAGATGGAACGCAAAGTGGAGCAACCGTGGAGAACCTTGAGTCGATGGTGCAGGCCTATCTGGATGACACAACCGAGGTCTTTGTTATTAAGAACCCATTGCTGTATTGGTACAGGAAAATGCCTCTATGGCCACTGATCACCAACCTGGCTCTAAATTATTTGTCTTGCCCACTCGCAAGCGTGTCTTCTGAACGTGTTTTCAGTGCTGCTGGTGCCATTGTAACTTCAAAAAAGACCCGCCTGTCAGCCAAAAATGTGGAGAGGTTAACACTGATCAAGATGAATCAGCACTTCATACCACCAGATTACAAAGTACGTGAATGCACGCAGGAAGAAGAGGACACCGACTTAGGTTGCGGAAGTTCTTCTCTGTTACCTGACCTACTCCCGTCTCAATTCATGGAGTTTGAGGACGAGCTCTACTTTTCTGACACCGAGGCCTGAAAATGACTTCATTTTTTTCGTCCTTATTCACTTTTATTCCTGTGTGTCTTTCTTTGTTTTGCAACTTTTACCACAACAAAACTCTAATCACCTAATCACAACAAGTCCATCAGCAGCACTGTCTTCATCTTATATTCCTTATTGATTTGAAGGTGCCACAGTCTGCATTCCTGAGGTTCACAAGTTCACAACTCAATCATGCTCCTCTATACTCCTCCTCCAGACTCCCCCTATCCATTTCCCTCAAGGCAGATGGATGGATTACAGTGAGTCCCCTCAAGTGGGACTCAAATTACTGACTGACTACATGCTTGCTGATTGCTGACAGAGTTACTTCTGATATTGACAGGAGAGGCTGCCATGTGGGCCCTCACTTTCCGAAGAAGATGTGGACAAAAAGTAGAACAGGTAATGAATAATTGAGAAGATGGCATGCAGTGGACAGCAATGGCTGTCTGGCTCTGATGAAACCAATTGCTGTTTGTTTTTTGTGCATGAAATGATGAATCATATGTCTTGTCTTAGTTATTATTTAATCTTTTGCACAGTAATTGTAACTCATGTCAACTACTCTGTTTTTTTACCTTGTTTAATTCAAATTGTACTTCAAATTCGGGGGCCACTATGTTGCATTTCACAATTTGCAAAATGTCCTTGGAGCGGACTCACTTTTTAATATACCATGATGATTAATTAAATGATATATCTTTTTTCTTTACAGTCACTCACTGGGATGGATGGATCATCAGCGTCGGTTCACGGAACAACTATGGCCCATTCGTGAGTGGCAAACAGGTAAACCAATCTACAACAACTACTACAGCAGAACTACATGTCTGTCGATTCGTGGTATGTAGTGGTCGAGGGTGAGGCGGTGTACTGTTGTTGTTATGCCAGGCAGAGTCCACTCCAGACAGCAGTTCATTTAAAATTGGGGCTATGTGGTTTGCTGCATACAATTAGATATGCTTTGTCTGTCTGACAAGGAGCCTAGGTATGCTACATCAGGTTGTTTCACTCAGTGGTGCTTGCCTTGACCGTCTGCATGGCACTGCCTCAAGCTTGGGCCAAACATCTGTTATGTTTGGAAAATTTGCTGTTTTTCGGTATTTCGCAAATCTCCTGAAATTTCCGAAAAATCGCAAATTCTTGAGCGGAACAGATTTTTGGCCCATGCTTTCGGCAGGACCATGCAGACGGTCAAGGCAGGCACCACTCAGTGAAGCATCTTCCTGATGTAGCATACCTAGGCACTTTGACACAGACAGTCGAAGCATATCTAGGGTTTAGGGTTCAGCGCGATTTACTAGGGTTTTTGGGTTTAAGTTGGTATGGTTCACACTGAGTCTAGGGCTCGGGGCCCAATGCAGGCTCCTTCATAATGATGTTGGCAAGGTTTTAGGGGGGTTTGGTGTTCTTTGGTCCAGAATTGGCAGAATTTTGGCCTTTTTGGGTGTTTTGCGGGCGCGTGTGTTTGGGTGAAAACTAGTTGTAGACCTTCTTCTTCTTCTTCTTCTTCTTCTTCAAAGAGCGCAGTGGTTCAATTTTGTTCTGCCTTGCTGAGATTCTTGGTAATCGCTGGAACAAGTGACTGTCCAGGTAAGTTTCAAGAGGATCAAAGTAGTGGAAGTGCTGAAAACAGCAATGTTTTGTGAACAGCGCAATTTGCCATGTTTTGAATATACCAGTATTGCATGTTTTTGGGGGGCTGTTTGGGGGTGTTCTAGATTTGTGGGGTTGGGTCGGGGGGTTGGCAGCACTGCTGGGATAGTCTAATTTTGATTGCGAGTGGTTTGAAGAAAATCCATGGTGGAAAAGGGGGGTTAGGGCCTAGTTGCAAACAGCGTATTGGCACAATTTAAACTGAGGCCTAGCAGTATTTCGTGTTTTTGGGGGGCTGTTTGGGGGTGTTCTGGATTTGTGGGGGAGGGTTTGGGGGTCTGGGAGCCCTGCTGTGATAGCATAATTTTGATTGCAAGTGATTTGAAGAAAATCCATGGTGGGAAAAAGGAGTTAGGGCCTAGCTGCAGAGCGCGTTTGGACCGATGTTGACTGGTTGGCTGAAAATTTTCTAAATATGAGTTTTTGCATGTTTGATTTTTGCCTGTTTGGGGGTCTTCTGCTTTTTTGCAGGTGGCTGCAGGGGTCTGGGGGCATAGCTGTCAAGGTCTAATATCGGAATCAAGTGGTTTGGACAAAATCCATGGTGAAAAAGTTTTTCCGTTTTTGCTCACTTGCCTGTTTTCGGAGGGCTGTTTGGGGGGATTCTAGGTTATTGGGGTGGGTTTTGCGGTCTGGGGGCACTGCTGGCACAGTATAATTTTGATTGCATTTGTTTTTAAGAAAATCCATGGTGGAAAAGGGGAGTTAGGGCCTAGCTACAGAGCGCATTTGGACTGAATTGAAGGTAGGCCCATTTTTGCTTTTTGCCTGTTTGGGGGTGTTCTGCTTTTTTGCAGGTGGCTGCAGGGGTCTGGGGACATAGCTGGGAAGGTCTAATATCGGAATCAAGTGTTTTGGACAAGATCAATGGTGAAAAAGTTTTTCAGTTTTTGCTCACTTCCTTGTTTTCGGGGGGCTGTTTGGGGGGGTTGGGGGTCTTGGAGCAACGCTGGGTATGGATAGTTTTGATTGCAAGTGGTTTGAAGAAAATCCATGGTGGGAAAGGGCAGTTAGGGACTAGCTGCAGAGCGCGCACAGAGTGATCTGGGAACTAGGCCTACATTTGTCTAAGTCCCCGTTTTTGCATTCTTGCTTTTTGCCTGTTTGGGGGTGTTCTGCTTTTTTGCGGGTGGCTGCAGGGGTCTGGGAGCATAGCTGGGAAGGTCTAATATCGGATTCAAGTGGTTTGGACAAAATCCACGGTGAAAACGTTTTTCACTTTTCATAGTTTTCGCTCACTTTTGCGTTTTCAGGGGCCTGCTTCGGGGGGTTCCTGGTGTTTGGGTGGGATTTGGGGGGGTCTTGGAGCAACGCTGGAAATGTATAGTTTTGATTGCAAGTTGTTTGAAGAAAATCCATGGTGGGAAAGGGGAGTTAGGGCCTAGCTGCAGAGCGCGCACGGAGTGATCTGGGAACTAGGCCTAAATTTGTCTAAGTCCCCGTTTTTTCATTTTTGCTTTTTGCCTGTTTAGGGGTGTTCTGCTTTTTTGCGGGTGGCTGCCGGGGTCTGGGGGCATAGCTGGGAAGGTGTAATATCGGAATCAAGTGGTTTGGACAAAATCCATGCTGAAAAAGTTTTTCCGTTTTTGCTCACTTCCTTGTTTTCGGGGGGCTGTTTGGGGGGTTCCTGGTGTTTGAGGGGGATGGGAGGTCTTGGAGCAATGCTGGGCATGCCTAATTTTGGTTGCAAGTGGTTTGGAGAAAATCCATGGTGGAAAAGAGGAGTTAGGGCCTAGCTGCAGAGCGCGGACTGAGTGATCTGGGAACTAGGCCTAAATTTGTCTAAGTCTCCGTTTTTGCATTTTTGCTTTTTGCCTGTTTGGGGGTGTTCTGCATATTTTTTGCAAGTGGCTGCAGGGGTCTAGGGGCATAGCTGGGAAGGTTTAATATCGGAATCAAGTGGTTTGGACAAAATCCACGGTGAAAAGGTTTTTTCATTTTTGCTCATTTCCTTGTTTTTGGGGGGCTGTTTGGGGGGGTTCCTGGTGTTTGGGGGGTCTTGGAGCAATGCTGGGTATGCCTAATTTTGGTTGCAAGTGGTTTGGAGAAAATCCATGGTGGAAAAGGGGAGTTAGGGCCTAGCTGCAGAGCGCCACGTAGTGATCTGGGAACTAGGCCTAAATTTGTCTAAGTCCCTGTTTTTGCATCTATGCTTTTTGCTTGTTTGGTGGTGTTCTGCATTTTTTTTTGCAAGTGGCTGCAGGGGTCTGGGGGCATAGCTGGGAAGGTCTAATATCGGAATCAAGTGGTTTGGACAAAATCCATGGTGAAAAAGTTTTTCTGTTTTTGCTCACTTCCTTGTTTTCAGGGGGCTGTTTGGGGGTGTTCCTAGTGTTTGGGGGGGGGGTTTGGGGGGTCTTGGAGCAATGCTGGGCATGCCTAATTTTGGTTGCAAGTGGTTTGAAGAAAATCCATGGTGGAAAAGAGGAGTTAGGGCCTAGCTGCAGAGCGCAGAATGAGTGATCTGGGAACTAGGCCTAAATTTGTCTAAGTTCCCGTTTTTGCATTTTTGCTTTTTGCCTTATTGGGGGTGTTCTGGTTTTTTGCGGGTGGCTGCAGGGGTCTGGGGGCATAGCTGGGAAGGTCTAATTTCGGAGTCAAGTGGTTTGGACAAAATCCATGGTGAAAAAGTTTTTCCGTTTTTGCTCACTTGCCTGTTTTTGGGGTGCTGTTTGGGGGGCTTCTAGGTTATTGGGGTGGGTTTTGGGGTCTGGGAGCACTGCTGGCACAGTCTAATTTTGATTGCATTTGTTTTTCAGAAAATCCATGGTGGAAAAGGGGATTTAGGGCCTAGCTGCAGATCGTGCTTGGAGTGATTTTGGAATGAGGCCTACATTTTTCTGTGTGAGTTTTTCCGGATTTGCTTTTTGGCTGTTTGGGGGTGTTAAACTGGTTTTCGCCTGGGTTGACGGGTCTGGGAGCATTGCTGGGAAGGTCTTATACCGGATAAAAGTGTTTTGGAGAAAATCCATGGTGAAAAAAGTTTTCACTTTTCAGAGTTTTCGCTCACTTTCGTGTATTCGGGGGCCTGCTTGGGGGGTTCCTGGTGTTTTGGGGGGGGGGTTGGGGGGTCTTGGAGCAACGCTGGGTATGGATAGTTTTGACTGCAAGTGGTTTGAAGAAAATCCATGGTGGCAAAGGGGAGTTAGGGCCTAGCTGCAGAGCGCGCATGGAGTGATTTGGGAATGAGGCCTACATTTTTCTGTGTCACTTTTTCCGGTTTTGGCTTTTTGGCTGTTTTGGGGGTGTTAAACTTGTTTTCGCCTGGCTTAACGGGTCTGGGGGCATTGCTGGGAAGGTCTAATACCGGATAAAAGTGTTTTGGAGAAATCCATGGTGAAAGAGTTTTCCACTTTTCAGCAACTTTCGTGTTTTAGGGGGGCTGCTTGGGGGGGGTTCCTGGGGTTTGGGGGGGTTTGGGGGGTCTTGGAGCAATGCTGGGCATGCCTAGCTTTGGCTGCAAGTGGTTTGAAGAAAATCCATGGTGGGAAAGGGGCAATTTGGCCTAGTTGAAGAAAGCGTTTGACACTATTTTTAACTTAGGGCTCGTTAGGGTTAACAGTATTGCATGTGTTTGGGGGTGTTCGAGATTTTGGCAACTGGGTTCTGGGGTCTACTCGTGGAGCACTTGTCTAGAAATGTCTAATTTTGGTTGCAAGTCGTTTGAAGAAAATCCATGGTGGAAAAGGGGGGATTTGGGCCTACTTTACTTTCAAAGTACGTTTTGTCACCATTTTCCACTAGGCCTCAGACAGGTAGCAGTATCCCACGTTTTTTGGGGTCTGATTGGGAGTCTTTTACATATTTGCGACTGGGTTTAAGGGTCTGGGAGCACTGGTGGGAAGGTCTAATTGTGTTCTAAAATCGCAGTTTACAGTACACCTAGCTTGAGGGGAAAGATCTGCAAAATTCGCCCATACTTATTTATCCTTCAAAAGGAGACTCAGAGTACGCCCTTTCAAAACTATTGTACTGTTGATTCTGAAACTGAAAGTGTGACTTTTTGCACTACACAGCGTACGTACCTTATATTTTTATCTCAGTGGTGTTTTAATATCACTTCCTGTTTTTCCATCAACAAATACAGGGCAGCTTTCACCCTGTGCAATGGGAAAAAAAGGATGAAGTCAGGCTTCATATTAGCGAGCCGCAATTCAGCATCCGCCATGCAGGCAGTGGACAGGGTGTCTTCTGGTCACCAACACAATGAGGGAGGTACCCAAAGACCAGTGAGGGACCGGGTAAACAAATATGCAAAGAACACAAAAAGTCCCTAGTTGGTGGGTGTAAATACCCTTCAGCGTAGACTAACCCAACCAGAAGGCTCAAAGGGTAGCTACGATGTCAAGGACAAGATAGTCATTAGCATAACATACACATAAATCACAAATACAGGCTAACAGTCAGTATAGGAACCCTGTCTACAAATCACCACATAAATTAGAGAACTATAATTTTTACCAGTGTAAAAAACAATTTATTAAAATCAGTACAGTTTCGAGTTTACATTCATAAAGCAATTATACATTCAAACATATGTTAAAAAACCAAAGAGTCGACGCGGCGTTTCAGTGTCTTGTGTCGATGATAACACCTTCTTCAGGACGGGGGTTTTTTAGTTAAAAAAATCTCTCAGAGATTGAGGGATTTAGGGCATATGGAGTCTCATGAGGGTACAGATTTTTTCAGTCATTAGTCTGACTCTCATGGAGTTATCTTCCTTCGATGTAGTTTAAAAACAATTTTGTTCCACCTGGATATAGGTATTCAGAAAAATTATCTGTGCTGTATCAGGGGTGACCACCGTATATCAATTCGGCTGTTTGACATGTAACTTAAGTTGTATAGTGTTGGGGATGGTCCAACTTATATCTTGTGGGTAGCGAACTATTCCTTCTTGACTCTCAGAATAGCGCTTCTTCCTGTGTATCGGCCTCCCTGTCACCGGGTCCCCATGGGGAAGCTGTATGAGGACCCGGTGACAGGGAGGCCGATACACAGGAAGAAGCGCTATTCTGAGAGTCAAGAAGGAATAGTTTGCGAATTGGGAGAAGGGAATGCAACAAATCTGAAGACCGCTACCCACAAGATATAAGTTGGACCATCCCCAACACTATACAACTTAAGTTACATGTCAAACAGCCGAATTGATATACGGTGGTCACCCCTGATACAGCACAGATAATTTTTCTGAATACCTATATCCATATACCTAGATCCCTCAATCTCTGAGAGATTTTTTTAACTAAAAAACCCCCGTCCTGAAGAAGGTGTTATCATCGACACAAGACACCGAAACGCCGCGTCGACTCTTTGGTTTTTTAACATATGTTTGAATGTATAATTGCTTTATGAATGTAAACTCGAAACTGTACTGATTTTAATAAATTGTTTTTTACACTGGTAAAAATTATAGTTCTCTAATTTATGTGGTGATTTGTAGACAGGGTTCCTATACTGACTGTTAGCCTGTATTTGTGATTTATGTGTATGTTATGCTAATGACTATCTTGTCCTTGACATCGTAGCTACCCTTTGAGCCTTCTGGTTGGGTTAGTCTACGCTGTAGGGTATTTACACCCACCAACTAGGGACTTTTTGTGTTCTTTGCATATATGTCTTCTGGTCACCAACATTGATCGAAGGAGCATCAGATGGAATGGAGGAGTACCGCAAATAAGAGGAATGGCTGGATGCATGCAACTTCCCAAATTCAACAGGACAACTACAGCAACATACAGTAACAGTATCCATTCATTTCTACTTATCTTTTAAGTAATGTTATTGCTGTGAACTTCTATGAGTGTGACTCTGCATTTCTTTGGTCTCTGCTTCTAAATTCATCCCTCCAGCCATTGTATAGTTTTACTTTGCTATTTTTCAAACTAATTTATTGTACAAAGTGTTTCTCTGAGTGCAGAGATAGGCAAGTGAAAACGCATAATTACTGCAGCCCTGTACTGTTGCATTCTTTCATTCATAGTTAGTACGTTGTAGAAAATACTACTTACTTTTCAGTAACCTATCCATGTAGCAAACAACTTGATGCATGCAGTAGTGCATGCACTTCCTTTATATCACTTAAAAGATTTATGGATAGCTTCGTATCAAAAGATTTGTTTATCTTCATTTGTTGTTTGTCCATACTGTGCTTTTTAATTCTTCTCTCAACAAAACTTTCCCAAAAAACCCCATTCCCATCCAATTTCCAAACCCTAACCCTCTTCCCCCGGGCTGTGTGGTTTTCATTGATGTGTGAGTAAATGACAGCAATAATTCCACACACTTGCTGGGGAGGATAAGGTCATAGCAACAGAAAATGAATTACATTTCAAGGCTGGTGAAGGAATCTGAGGATGTATTCTTACTCACCTTGACACAGACCCATGACTATTGGCAAATGAAAGCAGATTTTCATGGGCGCCATCAACTGGATAGATCAACAAGAACATCCTCCTCCTACACCTTGCAAATAATTACGCTGCTGTGTCCTTCACCTTCAGTACTATTTCTTGTAGTAGTAGCCAATGTCAAATTCCACGCAAGTAGTAGTTATACTTTCAATACTTTAGCATTTGTAAGGCTACATTATGGCACTATTCTAGTGTACCGTCACGTGCTATAGTATCTATCGTACCGTTCTAATGCTCCCCTCAGGCCAATCCAGGTTTCAATTCTTTTTTCATATGCTGCAACTGCCACTGTGTACCACCATGCAGCCAGCCCTGTGCCCAGCCCTATTTTCAAACATGAATTATAGGTAAGATAAGCGTTTGGGGGAGGAAGAATAACGGAGTAGTAGGAAAGACGAGAGACTGACGGTAGCACTAGTAAAGTCCTAGGACAATTGAATTCCCTAACTCTGTGAGAGGCACTTAGTTTTGTAAACATTTGGGCAATTACTTACACAATTTGAATCAAGAAGCCACTTAAGTTTCAGAAAACAAACTTACAGTTCAACCCCCCCAGCCTCAACTGCAGTAAAAATACGTATGCTATGTTTAAGTTGAAAGTAATAATTATTTATATCTGTGAGAAGTTGGCCTGGTATATAATGCTCACTAATTCTTAGTGATCACTTTGTACCATGCCAAGCAACCCTTATGATGATGGTTGGAATTCAACCTTGTAGGCCAGTTATCCTAGTGGTAACGTGGACAAAGCAGTCTTAGGCTAAACTCTGAAAGGCATGTGAAGCCAGCTGTTATACCATACACAACCACCTTGAATACCAAATGAAAGGGACACCACACAGATATATATTGAAAATATATATTGATTTATTAACTATAAAATCCCCTGGACTCTTTATGAGCACAGAAGCACAAGCGTTAAATCACAAGACAGTTTAAAATACACAAACGTTGCACAATATGGATGAGCCCTAGGGGCCACCTAAACCATATACTAAAAAAGTGGTATAAGAGATACCAATGGGAAAGTGAACAGGCCTAGGGCCTTGGGAATCGCTGGAGCTATTCGAGACTAGCAGTGACTAAGTCGGGAGAGGCCCACGGGACTCGGGTGCAGTGTTCAAAGTGCACGCACTTTCCAATACAAAGTCTATGGTGCGTAAAAAGTACAAAGTTAGAAAGTTAGGAACCTTCCGAGTGACCTACGGAGCTGAAACTTAAGACACAGGCCCTTGGGATGTGTACCAGTGCAGGAGCACCGGCGGAGCTGAGTTACCTCACCCACAGGAAGCGGGTGCACAGGGTCGAAGTAGTGTCGGGTTTCGTCACGCTGGTCGATGGTGCTTGGAGTTGAAAATGCTGCAGGCGGCTCGATGTGAAGAGTTCCGGTGGATCCAAGGGTGGATCTGAAGATGTGAAGACCTGAAAGCAGAGGGGACAGTGTTCAAAGTCACTAGCCAGTGACTACCGTGGAACCAGATTGGAACCAGGCGATGTTGGGTGCAAACAGGCGTTGTCGGGTAGCTTCTTTCTGCAGCCACGTGGATACCCGGGGTTGAGGACGTCCAGGAGTCGGTCACGAGCTGTTCCACGCAGGTTTCTAGCTGTTGGCGGTGTCGGCAACTTGATCGGAGCAAACAGGCCTTGGCAAAGGCAAGCCAGGTAGAAGTTGAAAGATGCTTAACACTCGGACCAGCAAGGTCAGAGCGGGTGCTCCTTTTTACAGGAGCTTGGGTAGGTCTGGAGCAACCAGACCTGCTGTGTAAATTGTCGGTTTCGTCGCCAAGATGGCCGCTGACCACGTGGCTAGTGGCCGGGATGGTGCATTGAGTGGCACAATGCAAAAGGGCCCCACGCAGATCGTGGAGATGCTGGAGGGCTGATCTTCGGTGCAAGGGCTGCTCGGTGGTGGGGGTTCTCAGTCCCCAAAGCACAACATCGAGGATGCCTCAGAAGCTGCGCAGTCAGCTTTTCGAGTGTCTTCCAAGAGGTCCGGTCCCATGTCACTCGGTGCCTCCACGGGTCCCTTCTTTGCAGGGACTGTGGATCGGGCTCTGAGAGGTCTGGGAGTCTGGTTCTTGTCGGGCTCTGGGCTTGAGCTCCGGCGGGAGGCGGCGGCAAAGCAGACGTCGAGTTGCTGGTTGGTACCTGTGTTCACAGGGTGGCCACTCCTAGGCCACAAGGGAGATTCTCTTCAGTCTTCTGTGCAGCAGAATGTCGAAGTCCAGTCTTCTTCTTGTTTAAAGTTGATTTCAGGATGATCTGCTGTGCAATGGCACTGCTCCCACTCTTATTCCCAATCTGAGGGGTGGATCACCTACTAGGTCCCTCCTCTGGGAGGAACCAGGAAGGGGGGCGGTTACACCCCCTTTCCTTTGTCCAGTTCCGCGCCAAGCCTGGGTCTGGAAAGCCCCAGGACCGGTTTGGACTGGCCTATGCACGGGGACACCTTGTGTGCCCCGGGCATGTCTGATTCTATTCAGCCCTGTCCTACCCAATACACAAAACCCTGTCTGGGGTGGTGCTCGCACCTCCCAAGGCAGGAAACCCTTTGTCCAGGCCACCATCTGCCGAGTTTCGGTCAGCAGCAGGAGGCCAGACTCGTGTCTGTGGTGGCAGCATCCATTTTGTGATGCTGAGGCTCTGTTTAACTTTAACCGGGGTTAAGGCTACACACATGTCGTGTCCCTCTAGAAGGGTGGAATGCTATCCCCGTCGCCAGAACTGGCGAGGGGATAGTATTCCAATTCGTATGACACCTTACTCGACATGTTTTGATAAAGCCAAACCAAAGATAGCATTTAACCGCGAGGATTATAATGCACTTAAGAGTATATGGTATGGCAATATCCCGGAACAGCTTAGGGAGTGGTTCCCGACAGCTGCAGACAGGCTCAGCTCATGCTAGAGCACCATCTCACATATTTCCAAGCACTCTGCTTCCAGGATTGATGAGGCCTTCCATAGGAGTGGCTGATAGGAGCATATGTGTCCAGTTTAGGGTTAGGCACAGGCATACTATACCTAAGTAAGAGGTGATTACACCAACTTAACCCAGCTGAGTGATCAGCCAGTTGTGTCAAATATGGAGGCCAGGCCAGGGGTGGCATAATACATGCTGCAGCCCCTG
The DNA here is from genome assembly GCF_964263255.1 of Lissotriton vulgaris. Lineage (NCBI taxonomy): Eukaryota > Metazoa > Chordata > Amphibia > Caudata > Salamandridae > Lissotriton > Lissotriton vulgaris. The sequence continues at coordinate 1,483,041,427 of NC_141691.1, forward strand.
GTAGGCCTTGGATACACCTATGCCCTGGGTACCTAGGGTACACTACTACAGGGGCTGATAAGGTGAACCAGTTCCAATTCGTAATGCACCTAAAGTGCATTGGCAGTAATTTAGAGAGAGAACAGCAGGCTGTGGGTCTGATTAGCAGGCCCACAGCCACATTAAGTCAGAAACCAGTGAAGCAAAAAGCAAAAATTTGGGGTGACCATAGGATAGCAGACCCTACTCTCCTACATAACCCCCCCCCAAATGCAGGGACATTAGACTAACCTTGACCAGTTGTGTCTTCATGTTCTAAGTGGAAGTACCTGGAGAGACCATCTGCGTTGCCATGGTCAGTCCCTGGGCGGTGCTCCACTGTAAAGTCCATCCCCTGTAGGGAAATGGACCACCTGAGTAGTTTGGGGTTTTCACCCTTCATCTGATTAAGCCATAAGAGGGGCTTATGGTCGGTCTGAATCTTGAAGTGAGTACTAAACAAGTATGGCCTCAACTTCTTCAGGGCCCACACCACAGCAAAGGCCTCCCTCTCTGTAGCTGACCAACGTTTCTCTCTGGGGGTCAGCCTTCTGCTAATGAAAGCAATGGGCTGGTCCTGGCCATCTACATTAAGCTGTGAAAGCACTGCTCCCACTCCCAACTCAGAAGCATCTGTTTGGACAATGAACTCTCTTGAGTAGTCAGGACTCTTCAGGATAGGTGCAGAGCACATGGCCTTCTTCAGGTCATCAAATGCCTTTTGACAGATTTCTGTCCACTGAACCTTTTTGGGCATCTTCTTGGATGTCAGATCATTAAGAGGAGTCACAATGGACCCATAGTTCTTAACAAACTTCCTGTAGTACCCAGTCAGGCCCAAGAAAGCTCTGACCTGAGTCTGGGTGGTTGGAGGGGACCAGTCCTTGATGGTCTGGATCTTACTCTCCAGTGGTTGAACTTGGCCTCCACCTACAAGGTGGCCCAGGTATACAACCTTACTCTGCCCTATCTGGCACTTGGTTGCCTTGATAGTGAGGCCTGCCTTCTGCAGAGCCTCAAGCACTTCCTTCAGGTGGACCAGGTGATCCTCCCAGGTGGAGCTAAAGACAGCAATATCATCCAGATAAGCTGCACAAAAGTCATCCAACCCAGTGAGGACTTGATTCACCAACCTTTGGAAAGTGGCAGGTGCATTTGTCAAACCAAAGGGCATCACCACAAACTGATAATGCCCACTAGGGGTAGAAAATGCTGTTTTGGCTTTAGACTCCTCAGCTAACCTGATTTGCCAGTAGCCAGCTGTCAAGTCAAATGTGCTCAAATATTTGGCAGAAGCCAACTTGTCAATGAGCTCATCTGCCCTTGGAATAGGGTGTGCATCTGTCCTGGTGACAGCATTGAGTCCTCTGTAATCCACACAGAACCTCATCTCTCTCTTGCCATCTTTGGTGTGAGGTTTGGGGTAAGCATGGGCGGAAAATCCGTTTCGCTCGCGGATTTTGCGGATTTTCGGTAAATTCGCAATCCGCGAGATTTGCGAATCTCCCGCAAAATCCGCAAATCCGCGAGCAGCGGATTTTGCTCGCACTGTTCGCACTGTTCGCGTGAGTTCGCGCCCCGCGAATAAGTGCAAAATTGCAGAAATACGATCTTAGCAAAACTGAAACTACTTACCAGGTTCAAAAGTTCAGGCTCATCATTAGTAGCCATTTCCTGTAGTGCTTCCTGAGGGGCCCCTCCAGAGTTCAGTTGCCAGTTGCAACTATTATGTGACCCTGCTCTGAACCTCAGAATAGTTACACATATGCCACAAAGGTCCTGAATTACAGCTAAGGGAGACAAGCAGGAGCCAGGCTGGAAGTTCAAATCCATTAATCAGCCCCTAATTCATTATTTTCAGTTGGGGCAGGGCAGGTGTTGTAACTAATTTTGCAACAATGAAAGCACTTAGCAAGTGCAAAAGATCACTAATCAGGAAGCACTAAGGAAGCAGGTGCCAGCTAAAAAAATATTCTGTGACACATTAATCAGCCCCAAATGAATTCAGGTCACTTGAGGCAGGGAAGGTGTGCTTGCGTTGCCATAATAATGTACACTGACTGGACAACCAGAGGGTGCTGTGATGAAACAGAGGGTGGCATGGGTGGGCCAGAGGGTGGCATGAGTAGTCAGAGAGTGGCAGTGGTGACAGAGAGTGGCAGTGATGAAGAAGAGTGTCCCAAACAGGCTGGACACGTAGAAACAACAAGTTCGCGAAACTTGCGACCCGACAGGTAAGTTCGCAATTTGCGACATTGTACAAAACCCTCGCAAACTGGCAGAAACCCGCGCAAACACACAAAAAAAAAATCCGCAAATTCGCGAGAATTCGCCGATTTTGCGGATTGCGAGTTCGCAAATCCGCAAAATTCGCGAACGTGAGATTCGCAAAATTCGCCCATGCTTAGTTTGGGGACCAGAACCACTGGGCTAGCCCAGGGGCTCTCTGAAGGCTCAATGACACCTAATTCCAGCATCTTTTGCACCTCAGTCTTTATACAGTCCCTGACGTGGTCAGGTTGCCTGTAAATCTTGCTCTTTACAGGAAGACTGTCACCAGTGTCCACCACATGTGTACACCAGTTTGTCTGACTGGGTGTCAATGAGAACATATGCCTGTATGCCTGTAGAACTTGTCTGCAGTCATGTTGCTGATGTTCAGTGAGGCTGCCACCTAAGGCCACGCCATCAACTGAGCCATCCTCAGGGTTCTGAGTGAGCAGGTCTGGGAGTGGGTCACTCTCTTCCTCCTGTCCCTCATCTGTAGCCATGAGCAAGCCCATGTCTGCCCTGCTGACATATGCCTTCAATCTGTTCACATGGAGCACCCTGTGGGGGCTCCTGGGAGTTCCTAGGTCCACCAAGTAGGTAACCTCTCCCTTCTTCTCCAGAATTGTATGGAGTCCAGACCATTTGTCTTGGAGTGCTGCTGGGGCCACTGGCTCCAGCACCCATACCTTCTGTCCAGGCTGAAATTCAACAAGGACAGCCTTTTGGTCATGCCAAGCTTTCTGTAATTCTTGGCTAGCCTCAAGTTTTTTGGATGCCTTTTCCATGTACCCTGCCATCCTGGAGCGGAGACCAAGTACATAGTCCACTATGTCTTGCTTAGGCTTTTTGAGAGGTAACTCCCATCCTTCCTTCACTAGACACAGGGGTCCTCTTACAGGGTGCCCAAACAACAATTCAAAGGGGCTGAAGCCAACCCCCTTTTGAAGGACCTCTCTGTAAGCAAACAAAAGGCAGGGCAGTAGGATGTCCCATCTTCGCCTGAGCTTTTCAGGTAATCCTTTAATCATGCCCTTTAGGGTCTTGTTAAATCTCTCAACAAGCCCATTGCATTGTGGGTGATAAGGAGTGGTGAACTTGTAGTTGACACCACATTCCTTCCACATAGCTGTCAAATATCCTGACATGAAGTTGGTACCTCTATCAGATATTACCTCCTTAGGAAACCCCACTCTGGAGAAAACTCCAAGTAAGGCGCTGGCCACAACAGGAGCTGTTGTGGTCCTAAGTGGAATTGCCTCTGGGTACCTGGTGGCATGATCCACTACCACCAGTATGAATCTGTGCCCAGATGCTGTAGGGGGATCCATTGGACCAACAATATCAATCCCCACTCGTTCAAAGGGAACCCCCACCACAGGTAGTGGTATCAGGGGGGCCTTTGTTGTTCCACCTGCTTTACCACTGGCTTGGCAGGTTTCACAGGAGCGACAAAACTCCTTGGTGTCTTCAGACATGTGAGGCCAGTGAAAGTGAGGGACAAGCCTGTCCCAGGTCTTGTTCTGGCCTAAGTGTCCTGCTAGAGGAATATCATGGGCTAAGGTGAGAAGGAAACCCCTAAATTGCAGAGGTATAACCAACCTCCTGGTTGCACCAGGCTTGGGGTCTCTACCCTCTGTGTAAAGGAGTCCTTCATCCCAATAAACTTTATGGGCACCTTCGGCATTCCCAGCAGCCTCAGCAGCAGCCTGCTGTCTGAGGGGTTCAAGAGAAGGACAGGTTAACTGAGCCTGCCCCAAGTCTGCCCTAGAAGGTCCCCCTGTCCCCCGAAACTCAACCTGATCAGGGTCAAGTTCTTCAGAGACAGTTCCTTCAGGGGTCTCAAGATCAGTTTCCTGTGAAGCCTGATCCTCACTTGTAGGCAGTTGGGAAGGCGCAGCCTTAACCCTCCTGTTCTTCATCTTGGAAGGTGCTTGGTCCATTGTTCCAGGATCCAAGAGCTGAGGTTCAGAGAGGCACTTTTTGGCCTGTGACCTGGTCACAGCAAGGACATGTGATAATATCCCTAACATCTCTGCATGAGTCCTGTACTCAACTTCTGACCATAGAGAGTTCTCCAGGTCATTGCCCAACAAACATTCTACTGGGAGATCAGCACTAACCACAACTCTTTTTAGGCCAGTTACCCCTCCCCAGGAAAAGTTAACAAGTGCCACACTATGTGTAGCAGTGACATTGCTGGCATTGGTCACCAGGTAATCATCACCTGGCATGTATTGTCCAGGGTCCACAAAGTTAGGTGTCACCATAGTGACACTGGCACATGTGTCCCTGTAAGCTTGAGCCACTTTATTGTTGATCAAAGGTGTCTGTCTGTATTTGCCCAGATTACTGGGACTCATGTCAGGGGTCAAATCTATGTCCCCTTCACAAATCAGAACAGCCTGTGTAAGGGTTCTGACTAGGTCAGAATCTCCTTCAGTTCCCAAAGTGATACCCACTAATCCCTTGGTTTGAGGACCAGCACTGCTAGCTGTACTAGTGGGTGCAGTTGCCTTAGGGGCTGCAGTGCTGGGGGCTCCACCCTTTTTACACTCACTTGTCCAGTGAGAGGTGTTCTTGCAAGTTTTACACCAGGGTTTCTTCTGACCTTCTTTCTTCTTCTTCTTGGAAGTTTGGGACCCACCCTCTGTCTCAGTTTGGGGCCCTGTTGAAGACTTCTGGTCTTTAGCTTTCTGCTCCCCACCCTTCTGGTCTGTTTTCTTCTGGTCACCACCCTGGTTCTGATTCTGGCTCTTTTGCTTAACTCTGGTTCTTACTCATTTATCTGCCCTCTTTCCCAATTCTTGGGGAGAGGTCACATCTGAGTCAACCAAATGTTGATGCAACTGCTGGTTCTGACAATTATTTAAAATTTGTTCTCTCATCAGCAAATTATACAATCCTTCATAGTCTGTAACCTTGCTTCCCAGCAACCATCCCTCCAGAGCCTTAGTGGCACACTCAACAAATTCAGACCAGTCCTGAGTCTGTGTCTTCTGGGTATCTCTGAACATTAACCTGTACTGTTCAGTGGTTAAGCCTAACCCATCAATCAGAGCACTCTTCAGGACCAGGTAGTTTCTAGAATCCCCATCACTAACTGTGAGGAGTCTGTCTCGGCCTCTACCTTCAAAGGAGAGCCACAAGATTGCTGCCCACTGCTCCTGAGGGATCTGCTGTACTCTGCAGGCTCTCTCCATTGCAGTAATCCATTTATGGATATCATCCCCAGCTTTGTAGGGGGGCACAATCTTACTCAGGTTTCTGTTATCAAAAGACCTGTCTTTATCCTTGTGGATATTGCTGCCACCAGTGGGTTCTATTACCCCACTCTCTCTAGGCTGTCTTGCTCTAGCAAGTTTCTCTTGGGCCAGGGCAATTTCTAACTCTTGTCTCTGGACTCTCAATTCAGCCTCTCTAATTTGAGATTCTCTCAATTTGGCCTCATGTTCCCTTCTCTGAGGGCTAGTCATCTCCCTTCTGGAGTGACCGTGAGAGCCTCTAGAGACATGGGAGGTATTGGATTCACCTGAGTGATTCCTCCTCCTCCTATGCCCCTGGTTAAGTCCACCTGGGGGTCTGAATGGGTTGTTACCAGATTCATTCCCAAGTTGGCTTAAGTTAGCCTGGTTCAGTCTACTGACCAGCACCTGGCTATTTCTGTCATCATCTGACTCACTGCGTTCCACCTCCTCCTCTTCTTCCTCTTCCTCTTCCTCCTCATCTACCTGAGGAGTTCCAGTGGTGGAGGCTTCCTCATCTACTAGGATGATAGGGGCAGGGGTGTCTACAGTGTCATCCTCTGAAGGATGGCCTCCTTCAGCATTCCCTGTGGGGTTTGCCTTAGAGGGCTTTAGAGTCTCAGACTGGTCTAAGAGCTCTCTTAGGTGGTCTGTAGTAGGGGAAGGCCCTGTCTTCAGACCCCTTAAGACACAAAGCTGTCTTAATTCCTTAAAGGAAAAAATAGCAAATTTGGATGGTGCCCTTGGAGGGTCACTCTCAACAGGAGTAAGTCCACTGGACCCCTCTGCTCCAGACATTGCTCTAGTGTGGGTGGATGTGTTGCAATCTACCTACACTGGTGTTTACCTACTAAACCTATCTAGTAGTTGTAGCTAGGGTGTGCTACTCCCTTTGCTCTACAACAACTAAGTTCAGTAGAACTTAAGTATACTAGTCTTGTTTTATATGTACCTAGCAGGTACCTGTATGATCTTTCAAATGATAATCTCAAAGATTGTAATGGTAAAACAACAGCAAGCTCAGATCCCAATCCGCTGCTCACCAATGTGAGAAGTTGGCCTGGTATATAATGCTCACTAATTCTTAGTGATCACTTTGTACCATGCCAAGCAACACTTATGATGATGGTTGTAATTCAACCTTGTAGAACAGTTATCCTAGTGGTAACGTGGACAAAGCAGTCTTAGGCTAAACTCTGAAAGGCAAGTGAAGCCAGCTGTTATACCATACACAACCCCCTTGAATACCAAATGAAAGGGACACCACACAGATATATATTGAAAATATATATTGATTTATTAACTATAAAATCCCCTGGACTCTTTATGAGCACAGAAGCACAAGCGTTAAATCACAAGACAGTTTAAAATACACAAAAGTTGCACAAGATGGATGAGCCCTAGGGGCCACCTAAACCATATACTAAAAAAGTGGTATAAGAGATACCAATGGGAAAGTGAACAGGCCTAGGGCCTTGGGAATCGCTGGAGCTATTCGAGACTAGCAGTGACTAAGTCAGGAGAGGCCCACGGGACTCGGGTGCAGTGTTCAAAGTGCACGCACTTTCCAATACAAAGTCTATGGTGCGTAAAAAGTACAAAGTTAGAAAGTTAGGAACCTTCCGAGTGACCTACGGAGCTGAAACTTAAGACACAGGCCCTTGGGAGGTGTACCAGTGCAGGAGCACCGGCGGAGCTGAGTTACCTCACCCACAGGAAGCGGGTGCACAGGGTCGAAGTAGTGTCGGGTTTCGTCACGCTGGTCCATGGTGCTTGGAGCTGAAGATGCTGCAGGCGGCTCGATGTGAAGAGTTCCGGTGGATCCAAGGGTGGATCTGAAGATGTGAAGACCTGAAAGCAGAGGGGACAGTGTTCAAAGTCACTAGCCAGTGACTACCGTGGAACCAGATTGGAACCAGGCGATGTCGGGTGCAAACAGGCGTTGTCGGGTAGCTTCTTTCTGCAGCCACGTGGATACCCGGGGTTGAGGACGTCCAGGAGTCGGTCACAAGCTGTCCCACGCAGGCTTCTCGCTGTTGGCAGTGTCGGCAACTTGATCGGAGCAAACAGGCCTTGGCAAAGGCAAGCCAGGCAGAAGTTGAAAGATGCTTAACACTCGGACCAGCAAGGTCAGAGCGGGTGCTCCTTTTTACAGGAGCTTGGGTAGGTCTGGAGCAACCAGACCTGTTGTGTAAATTGTCGGTTTCGTCGCCAAGATGGCCGCTGACCACGTGGCTAGTGGCCGGGATGGCGCGTTGAGTGGCACAATGCAAACGGGCCCCACGCAGATCGTGGAGATGCTGGAGGGCTGATCTTCGGTGCAAGGGCTGCTCTGTGGTGGGGGTTCTCAGTCCCCAAAGCACAACGTCGAGGATGCCTCAGAAGCTGCACAGTCAGCTTTTCGAGTGTCTTCCAAGAGGTCCGGTCCCACGTCACTCGGTGCCTCCACGGGTCCCTTCTTTGCAGGGACTGTGGATCGGGCTCTGAGACGTTTGGGAGTCTGGTTCTTGTCAGGCTCTGGGCTCGGGCTCCGGCGGGATGCGGCTGCAAAGCAGACGTCGAGTTGCTGGTTGGTACCTGTGTTCACAGGGTGGCCACTCCTAGGCCACAAGGGAGATTCTCTTCAGTCTTCTGTGCAGCAGAATGTCGAAGCCCAGTCTACTTCTTGTTTAAAGTTGATTTCAGGATGATCTGCTGTGCAATGGCACTGCTCCCACTCTTATTCCCAATCTGAGGGGTGGATCACCTACTAGGTCCCTCCTCTGGGAGGAACCAGGAAGGGGGGCGGTTACACCCCCTTTCCTTTGTCCAGTTCCGCGCCAAGCCTGGGTCTGGAAAGCCCCAGGACCGGTTTGGACTGGCCTATGCACGGGGACACCTTGTGTGCCCCGGGCATGTCTGATTCTATTCAGCCCTGTCCTACCCAATACACAAAACCCTGTCTGGGGTGGTGCTCGCACCTCCCAAGGCAGGAAACCCTTTGTCCAGGCCACCATCTGCCGAGTTTCGGTCAGCAGCAGGAGGCCAGACTCGTGTCTGTGGTGGCAGCATCCATTTTGTGATGCTGAGGCTCTGTTTAACTTTAACCGGGGTTAAGGCTACACACATGTCGTGTCCCTCTAGAAGGGTGGAATGCTATCCCCGTCGCCAGAACTGGCGAGGGGATAGTATTCCAATTCGTATGACACCTTACTCGACATGTTTTGATAAAGCCAAACCAAAGATAGCATTTAACCGCGAGGATTATAATGCACTTAAGAGTATATGGTATGGCAATATCCCGGAACAGCTTAGGGAGTGGTTCCCGACAGCTGCAGACAGGCTCAGCTCATGCTAGAGCACCATCTCACATATTTCCAAGCACTCTGCTTCCAGGATTGATGAGGCCTTCCATAGGAGTGGCTGATAGGAGCATATGTGTCCAGTTTAGGGTTAGGCACAGGCATACTATACCTAAGTAAGAGGTGATTACACCAACTTAACCCAGCTGAGTGATCAGCCAGTTGTGTCAAATATGGAGGCCAGGCCAGGGGTGGCATAATACATGCTGCAGCCCCTGGTAGGCCTTGGATACACCTATGCCCTGGGTACCTAGGGTACACTACTACAGGGGCTCATAAGGTGAACCAGTTCCAATTCGTAATGCACCTAAAGTGCATTGGCAGTAATTTAGAGAGAGAACAGCAGGCTGTGGGTCTGATTAGCAGGCCCACAGCCACATTAAGTCAGAAACCAGTGAAGCAAAAAGCAAAAATTTGGGGTGACCATAGGATAGCAGACCCTACTCTCCTACATAACCCCCCCCCCAAATGCAGGGACATTAGACTAACCTTGACCAGTTGTGTCTTCATGTTCTAAGTGGAAGTACCTGGAGAGACCATCTGCGTTGCCATGGTCAGTCCCTGGGCGGTGCTCCACTGTAAAGTCCATCCCCTGTAGGGAAATGGACCACCTGAGTAGTTTGGGGTTTTCACCCTTCATCTGATTAAGCCATAAGAGGGGCTTATGGTCGGTCTGAATCTTGAAGTGAGTACTAAACAAGTATGGCCTCAACTTCTTCAGGGCCCACACCACAGCAACGGCCTCCCTCTCTGTAGCTGACCAACGTTTCTCTCTGGGGGTCAGCCTTCTGCTAATGAAAGCAATGGGCTGGTCCTGGCCATCTACATTAAGCTGTGAAAGCACTGCTCCCACTCCCAACTCAGAAGCATCTGTTTGGACAATGAACTCTCTTGAGTAGTCAGGACTCTTCAGGATAGGTGCAGAGCACATGGCCTTCTTCAGGTCATCAAATGCCTTTTGACAGATTTCTGTCCACTGAACCTTTTTGGGCATCTTCTTGGATGTCAGATCATTAAGAGGAGTCACAATGGACCCATAGTTCTTAACAAACTTCCTGTAGTACCCAGTCAGGCCCAAGAAAGCTCTGACCTGAGTCTGGGTGGTTGGAGGGGACCAGTCCTTGATGGTCTGGATCTTACTCTCCAGTGGTTGAACTTGGCCTCCACCTACAAGGTGGCCCAGGTATACAACCTTACTCTGCCCTATCTGGCACTTGGTTGCCTTGATAGTGAGGCCTGCCTTCTGCAGAGCCTCAAGCACGTCCTTCAGGTGGACCAGGTGATCCTCCCAGGTGGAGCTAAAGACAGCAATATCATCCAGATAAGCTGCACAAAAGTCATCCAACCCAGTGAGGACTTGATTCACCAACCTTTGGAAAGTGGCAGGTGCATTTGTCAAACCAAAGGGCATCACCACAAACTGATAATGCCCACTAGGGGTAGAAAATGCTGTTTTGGCTTTAGACTCCTCAGCTAACCTGATTTGCCAGTAGCCAGCTGTCAAGTCAAATGTGCTCAAATATTTGGCAGAAGCCAACTTGTCAATGAGCTCATCTGCCCTTGGAATAGGGTGTGCATCTGTCCTGGTGACAGCATTGAGTCCTCTGCAATCCACACAGAACCTCATCTCTCTCTTGCCATCTTTGGTGTGAGGTTTGGGGTAAGCATGGGCGGAAAATCCGTTTCGCTCGCGGATTTTGCGGATTTTCGGTAAATTCGCAATCCGCGAGATTTGCGAATCTCCCGCAAAATCCGCAAATCCGCGAGCAGCGGATTTTGCTCGCACTGTTCGCACTGTTCGCGTGAGTTTGCGCCCCGCGAATAAGTGCAAAATTGCAGAAATACGATCTTAGCAAAACTGAAACTACTTACCAGGTTCAAAAGTTCAGGCTCATCATTAGTAGCCATTTCCTGTAGTGCTTCCTGAGGGGCCCCTCCAGAGTTCAGTTGCCAGTTGCAACTATTATGTGACCCTGCTCTGAACCTCAGAATAGTTACACATATGCCACAAAGGTCCTGAATTACAGCTAAGGGAGACAAGCAGGAGCCAGGCTGGAAGTTCAAATCCATTAATCAGCCCCTAATTCATTATTTTCAGTTGGGGCAGGGCAGGTGTTGTAACTAATTTAGCAACAATGAAAGCACTTAGCAAGTGCAAAAGATCACTAATCAGGAAGCACTAAGGAAGCAGGTGCCAGCTAAAAAAATATTCTGTGACACATTAATCAGCCCCAAATGAATTCAGGTCACTTGAGGCAGGGAAGGTGTGCTTGCGTTGCCATAATAATGTACACTGACTGGACAACCAGAGGGTGCTGTGATGAAACAGAGGGTGGCATGGGTGGGCCAGAGGGTGGCATGAGTAGTCAGAGAGTGGCAGTGGTGACAGAGAGTGGCAGTGATGAAGAAGAGTGTCCCAAACAGGCTGGACACGTAGAAACAACAAGTTCGCGAAACTTGCGACCCGACAGGTAAGTTCGCAATTTGCGACATTGTACAAAACCCTCGCAAACTGGCAGAAACCCGCGCAAACACACAAAAAAAAAAATCCGCAAATTCGCGAGAATTCGCGGATTTTGCGGATTGCGAGTTCGCAAATCCGCAAAATTCGCGAACGCGAGATTCGCAAAATTCGCCCATGCTTAGTTTGGGGACCAGAACCACTGGGCTAGCCCAGGGGCTCTCTGAAGGCTCAATGACACCTAATTCCAGCATCTTTTGCACCTCAGTCTTTATACAGTCCCTGACGTGGTCAGGTTGCCTGTAAATCTTGCTCTTTACAGGAAGACTGTCACCAGTGTCCACCACATGTGTACATAAACAAAGTGGAATCCACTCAAGTGATAGTGATCCCTCGAGTGATGGGGAACACACAGTGTTGTTAAAATGCCCCTCACACACCAACAGGCCCCTTGGTGTCATGCTTCATCATCGGGGCCTTCGCACCCCTCTACGGGACGCGGCGTGCTACGACTCGCGAATACGCAGGAGCACTTGAAGTGAACTATGTGTGGGGGTGTGTGTTATATACCAAGATGTGAGTGAGGTGAGGTGAAAAAAGTGAATAAAAAATACCTGGCACGTAGGAAGAAAAAAACTTTATTAAATCCCCGGCTGGTATTGTTAAAATTAAAAGTGCAGGGCGTGGTTTCAAAAGATACGTGTTAGGGTATCAAACCACTGTGTTAAAAGTCAACATGTTTCGGAGGTCAGAGCCCCCTTCTTCAGGACAAGGGTGAAAAGCACTAATCCTCGCCTTACTCACATGTAAGATGTAAAAGTGAAGCATAAAAATTACCACAATGTGTAATGTTCCTCACTATGTTTTATATGTAAGTGAGTGTAGTTGCGCCCAGTTGGCGTAAGAACCTGTGAAAACAAAAGCATAGATAAACATACAGGTCTCAAAATCACAGTTTTTAAAGGAGAAGAATAATGCTTCTCTAGTGAAAAACATCAGGTAGCACCCAAAAAATAATTGGAACCTGAAACAAAAATAAGGAAAAAGGACACTACACACATACACACACGCAAACCAACACCGCTCTCTGCTCAGATGGAATGAGAGCAGAGCAGTAAGGACAGAGAGATCTTACTTTAAGTTCCCAAATACAGGACTTCATGAGCCTTTGAACGTATATTGGGGAATCCTTCCTTTCTAATCAGAAACCTAAGGGATCAATATTTAGGGTTTTAGTAGAGGAATATAATCAGCAGAGTGCTGAAACCAAACACAAAGAGGTACAGGTTTTCTCATGGTGATCTTATAACTCACGGTTACAGCAACAGCTAATCGCCTGCCTTCCCTCAACGCGGCTCCGATGAAGTGAGATGCTAGAGGGCTAGGGCCCTTTTATATGCTTGCCTGTGGGTAATTAGTGGGAATTGATTGAATAATGCAAGCCGGTATATGCCCAAATACGGAGAGAAATCTCCTCGCGTCCGGTAAAGACGCTAGCGCTATGCGCTGATCTCCCGCGCATGCGCATAGCGATGCCCGCTGGACGCATGCGCGACTCAGTCAGCAGACGCGCCTGCGCAAACGGAGACGCTTCGTGAACTGCACGGAGCTGCCGATGCCGATATAAATGCCTGGTACAGAGTGGCAATCGGGATAGAAATGTCCCGGGGACATGAATCTATGTGCCCAGGAAGCACTGATAGGGCACAAAGGTGATTATTGGTCTGAGCCCCGATGTTGAAATAGAATCAAATAAAGTTGGCGCCCTTGACTGCAGGAGTGAACCAGGAGATTAGTGGAGATGTGCCTATAGTTTAGACAGGCTACTCTCACGGATAAGGGGAGAAAATAATGAATGAATCAGAGGGAGTAACACATACCTCATTCTGCTGATGAATAGACCCCTACAACAACAGTAACAAGCATGAGACCATACGTGTACTGAAAACGTTTTCACCTAAGAAGGTTCCAAGGAATGGAATCATTCAGTCCAGTGGTGTCGGTTCCCAACCGGAACACCCACCGTTGTTCTTTTTCAAGGAGACCAATCTCAGAGGGTAATTGTTCAATTATTGTCCACTGCAACTCATTCACACAGTGTTGACTTTCAATGTAATGGGTTGACATTTTAGTAGTTTGTTTTCTACACCTGATGTTGCTCTTGTGTTCGTTCAGCCTGACCCTGACAGGTCTGGTGGTCATGCCCACATATTCCTTACCACATGGGCAGGTGATTAAGTAAACTACATTTTTACTATTACAGTTAGTAAAAGCTCGCTGTTCCCATGTAGTCCCATTTGTAAAAGTGAGCGTCTGTGTCTTTTTGGTGAGGTGGCAGTTATTGCAGTTGCCACATGGGTAATGCCCATGTATGCCTTGTAACCTCGTCTGATCATTGACAGGAGGAGGTGGTCGTGTGTGGACGAGCATATCCCTCAAATTCCTGCCCCTTCTGTGTGCAAAGAGAGGTTTCTCCAAAGTTAAGCCACCACTTGTTAAAGTGCGCCAGTGTTTGTGGACCAATTTCGTCACTTGGTTGCTGACTGGACTGTATGTGGTGATACAGACAGTCCTGTTTGCGGCATCCTCCCTACGCGGGTTGTCCTCCAACAGGGCATCCCGGTTGTTGTTTCTTGCTCTGGTAGAGGCTTTGCGGATCACACCAGTTTGTCTGACTGGGTGTCAATGAGAACATATGCCTGTATGCCTGTAGAACTTGTCTGCAGTCATGTTGCTGATGTTCAGTTAGGCTGCCACCTAAGGCCACGCCATCAACTGAGCCATCCTCAGGGTTCTGAGTGAGCAGGTCTGGGAGTGGGTCACTCTCTTCCTCCTGTCCCTCATCTGTAGCCATGAGCAAGCCCATGTCTGCCCTGCTGACATATGCCTTCAATCTGTTCACATGGAGCACCCTGTGGGGGCTCCTGGGAGTTCCTAGGTCCACCAAGTAGGTAACCTCTCCCTTCTTCTCCAGAATTGTATGGGGTCCAGACCATTTGTCTTGGAGTGCTGCTGGGGCCACTGGCTCCAGCACCCATACCTTCTGTCCAGGCTGAAATTCAACAAGGACAGCCTTTTGGTCATGCCAAGCTTTCTGTAATTCTTGGCTAGCCTCAAGGTTTTTGGATGCCTTTTCCATGTACCCTGCCATCCTGGAGCGGAGACCAAGTACATAGTCCACTATGTCTTGCTTAGGCTTTTTGAGAGGTAACTCCCATCCTTCCTTCACTAGACACAGGGGTCCTCTTACAGGGTGCCCAAACAACAATTCAAAGGGGCTGAAGCCAACCCCCTTTTGAGGGACCTCTCTGTAAGCAAACAAAAGGCAGGGCAGTAGGATGTCCCATCTTCGCCTGAGCTTTTCAGGTAATCCTTTAATCATGCCCTTTAGGGTCTTGTTAAATCTCTCAACAAGCCCATTGCATTGTGGGTGATAAGGAGTGGTGAACTTGTAGTTGACCCCACATTCCTTCCACATAGCTGTCAAATATCCTGACATGAAGTTGGTACCTCTATCAGATATTACCTCCTTAGGAAACCCCACTCTGGAGAAAACTCCAAGTAAGGCGCTGGCCACAACAGGAGCTGTTGTGGTCCTAAGTGGAATTGCCTCTGGGTACCTGGTGGCATGATCCACTACCACCAGTATGAATCTGTGCCCAGATGCTGTAGGGGGATCCATTGGACCAACAATATCAATCCCCACTCGTTCAAAGGGAACCCCCACCACAGGTAGTGGTATCAGGGGGGCCTTTGTTGTTCCACCTGCTTTACCACTGGCTTGGCAGGTTTCACAGGAGCGACAAAACTCCTTGGTGTCTTCAGACATGTGAGGCCAGTGAAAGTGAGGGACAAGCCTGTCCCAGGTCTTGTTCTGGCCTAAGTGTCCTGCTAGAGGAATATCATGGGCTAAGGTGAGAAGGAAACCCCTAAATTGCAGAGGTATAACCAACCTCCTGGTTGCACCAGGCTTGGGGTCTCTACCCTCTGTGTAAAGGAGTCCTTCATCCCAATAAACTTTATGGGCACCTTCGGCATTCCCAGCAGCCTCAGCAGCAGCCTGCTGTCTGAGGGGTTCAAGAGAAGGACAGGTTAACTGAGCATGCCCCAAGTCTGCCCTAGAAGGTCCCCCTGTCCCCAGAAACTCAACCTGATCAGGGTCAAGTTCTTCAGAGACAGTTCCTTCAGGGGTCTCAAGATCAGTTTCCTGTGAAGCCTGATCCTCACTTGTAGGCAGTTGGGAAGGCGCAGCCTTAACCCTCCTGTTCTTCATCTTGGAAGGTGCTTGGTCCATTGTTCCAGGATCCAAGACCTGAGGTTCAGAGAGGCACTTTTTGGCCTGTGACCTGGTCACAGCAAGGACATGTGATGATATCCCTAACATCTCTGCATGAGTCCTGTACTCAACTTCTGACCATAGAGAGTTCTCCAGGTCATTGCCCAACAAACATTCTACTAGGAGATCAGCACTAACCACAACTCTTTTTAGGCCAGTTACCCCTCCCCAGGAAAAGTTAACAAGTGCCACACTATGTGTAGCAGTGACATTGCTGGCATTGGTCACCAGGTAATCATCACCTGGCATGTATTGTCCAGGGTCCACAAAGTTAGGTGTCACCATAGTGACACTGGCACATGTGTCCCTGTAAGCTTGAGCCACTTTATTGTTGATCAAAGGTGTCTGTCTGTATTTGCCAAGATTACTGGGACTCATGTCAGGGGTCAAATCTATGTCCCCTTCACAAATCAGAACAGCCTGTGTAAGGGTTCTGACTAGGTCAGAATCTCCTTCAGTTCCCAAAGTGATACCCACTAATCCCTTGGTTTGAGGACCAGCACTGCTAGCTGTACTAGTGGGTGCAGTTGCCTTAGGGGCTGCAGTGCTGGGGGCTCCACCCTTTTTACACTCACTTGTCCAGTGAGAGGTGTTCTTGCAAGTTTTACACCAGGGTTTCTTCTGACCTTCTTTCTTCTTCTTCTTGGAAGTTTGGGACCCACCCTCTGTCTCAGTTTGGGGCCCTGTTGAAGACTTCTGGTCTTTAGCTTTCTGCTCCCCACCCTTCTGGTCTGTTTTCTTCTGGTCACCACCCTGGTTCTGGTTCTGGCTCTTTTGCTTAACTCTGGTTCTTACTCATTTATCTGCCCTCTTTCCCAATTCTTGGGGAGAGGTCACATCTGAGTCAACCAAATGTTGATGCAACTGCTGGTTCTGACAATTATTTAAAATTTGTTCTCTCATCAGCAAATTATACAAACCTTCATAGTCTGTAACCTTGCTTCCCAGCAACCATCCCTCCAGAGCCTTAGTGGCACACTCAACAAATTCAGACCAGTCCTGAGTCTGTGTCTTCTGGGTATCTCTGAACATTAACCTGTACTGTTCAGTGGTTAAGCCTAACCCATCAATCAGAGCACTCTTCAGGACCAGGTAGTTTCTAGAATCCCCATCACTAACTGTGAGGAGTCTGTCTCGGCCTCTACCTTCAAAGGAGAGCCACAAGATTGCTGCCCACTGCTCCTGAGGGATCTGCTGTACTCTGCAGGCTCTCTCCATTGCAGTAATCCATTTATGGATATCATCCCCAGCTTTGTAGGGGGGCACAATCTTACTCAGGTTTCTGTTATCAAAAGACCTGTCTTTATCCTTGTGGATATTGCTGCCACCAGTGGGTTCTATTACCCCACTCTCTCTAGGCTGTCTTGCTCTAGCAAGTTTCTCTTGGGCCAGGGCAATTTCTAACTCTTGTCTCTGGACTCTCAATTCAGCCTCTCTAATTTGAGATTCTCTCAATTTGGCCTCATGTTCCCTTCTCTGAGGGCTAGTCATCTCCCTTCTGGAGTGACCGTGAGAGCCTCTAGAGACATGGGAGGTATTGGATTCACCTGAGTGATTCCTCCTCCTCCTATGCCCCTGGTTAAGTCCACCTGGGGGTCTGAATGGGTTGTTACCAGATTCATTCCCAAGTTGGCTTAAGTTAGCCTGGTTCAGTCTACTGACCAGCACCTGACTATTTCTGTCATCATCTGACTCACTGCTTTCCACCTCCTCCTCTTCTTCCTCTTCCTCTTCCTCCTCATCTACCTGAGGAGTTCCAGTGGTGGAGGCTTCCTCATCTACTAGGATGATAGGGGCAGGGGTGTCTACAGTGTCATCCTCTGAAGGATGGCCTCCTTCAGCATTCCCTGTGGGGTTTGCCTTAGAGGGCTTTAGAGTCTCAGACTGGTCTAAGAGCTCTCTTAGGTGGTCTGTAGTAGGGGAAGGCCCTGTCTTCAGACCCCTTAAGACACAAAGCTGTCTTAATTCCTTAAAGGAAAAAATAGCAAATTTGGATGGTGCCCTTGGAGGGTCACTCTCAACAGGAGTAAGTCCACTGGACCCCTCTGCTCCAGACATTGCTCTAGTGTGGGTGGATGTGTTGCAATCTACCTACACTGGTGTTTACCTACTAAACCTATCTAGTAGTTGTAGCTAGGGTGTGCTACTCCCTTTGCTCTACAACAACTAAGTTCAGTAGAACTTAAGTATACTAGTCTTGTTTTATATGTACCTAGCAGGTACCTGTATGATCTTTCAAATGATAATCTCAAAGATTGTAATGGTAAAACAACAGCAAGCTCAGATCCCAATCCGCTGCTCACCAATGTGAGAAGTTGGCCTGGTATATAATGCTCACTAATTCTTAGTGATCACTTTGTACCATGCCAAGCAACCCTTATGATGATGGTTGTAATTCAACCTTGTAGACCAGTTATCCTAGTGGTAACGTGGACAAAGCAGTCTTAGGCTAAACTCTGAAAGGCATGTGAAGCCAGCTGTTATACCATACACAACCCCCTTGAATACCAAATGAAAGGGACACCACACAGATATATATTGAAAATATATATTGATTTATTAACTATAAAATCCCCTGGACTCTTTATGAGCACAGAAGCACAAGCGTTAAATCACAAGACAGTTTAAAATACACAAAAGTTGCACAAGATGGATGAGCCCTAGGGGCCACCTAAACCATATACTAAAAAAGTGGTATAAGAGATACCAATGGGAAAGTGAACAGGCCTAGGGCCTTGGGAATCGCTGGAGCTATTCGAGACTAGCAGTGACTAAGTCAGGAGAGGCCCACGGGACTCGGGTGCAGTGTTCAAAGTGCACTCACTTTCCAATACAAAGTCTATGGTGCGTAAAAAGTACAACGTTAGAAAGTTAGGAACCTTCCGAGTGACCTACGGAGCTGAAACTTAAGACACAGGCCCTTGGGAGGTGTACCAGTGCAGGAGCACCGGCGGAGCTGAGTTACCTCACCCACAGGAAGCGGGTGCACAGGGTCGAAGTAGTGTCGGGTTTCGTCACGCTGGTCCATGGTGCTTGGAGCTGAAGATGCTGCAGGCGGCTCGATGTGAAGAGTTCCGGTGGATCCAAGGGTGGATCTGAAGATGTGAAGACCTGAAAGCAGAGGGGACAGTGTTCAAAGTCACTAGCCAGTGACTACCGTGGAACCAGATTGGAACCAGGCGATGTCGGGTGCAAACAGGTGTTGTTGGGTAGCTTCTTTCTGCAGCCACGTGGATACCCGGGGTTGAGGACGTCCAGGAGTCGGTCACAAGCTGTCCCACGCAGGCTTCTCGCTGTTGGCGGTGTCGGCAACTTGATCGGAGCAAACAGGCCTTGGCAAAGGCAAGCCAGGCAGAAGTTGAAAGATGCTTAACACTCGGACCAGCAAGGTCAGAGCGGGTGCTCCTTTTTACAGGAGCTTGGGTAGGTCTGGAACAACCAGACCTGCTGTGTAAATTGTCGGTTTCGTCGCCAAGATGGCCGCTGACCACGTGGCTAGTGGCCGGGATGGCGCGTTGAGTGGCACAATGCAAACGGGCCCCACGCAGATCGTGGAGATGCTGGAGGGTTGATCTTCGGTGCAAGGGCTGCTCTGTGGTGGTGGTTCTCAGTCCCCAAAGCACAACGTCGAGGATGCCTCAGAAGCTGCACAGTCAGCTTTTCGAGTGTCTTCCAAGAGGTCCGGTCCCACGTCACTCGGTGCCTCCACGGGTCCCTTCTTTGCAGGGACTGTGGATCGGGCTCTGAGAGGTCTGGGAGTCTGGTTCTTGTCAGGCTCTGGGCTCGGGCTCCGGCGGGATGCGGCTGCAAAGCAGACGTCGAGTTGCTGGTTGGTACCTGTGTTCACAGGGTGGCCACTCCTAGGCCACAAGGGAGATTCTCTTCAGTCTTCTGTGCAGCAGAATGTCGAAGTCCAGTCTACTTCTTGTTTAAAGTTGATTTCAGGATGATCTGCTGTGCAATGGCACCGCTCCCACTCTTATTCCCAATCTGAGGGGTGGATCACCTACTAGGTCCCTCCTCTGGGAGGAACCAGGAAGGGGGCGGTTACACCCCCTTTCCTTTGTCCAGTTCCGCGCCAAGCCTGGGTCTGGAAAGCCCCAGGACCGGTTTGGACTGGCCTATGCACGGGGACACCTTGTGTGCCCCGGGCATGTCTGATTCTATTCAGCCCTGTCCTACCCAATACACAAAACCCTGTCTGGGGTGGTGCTTACACCTCCCAAGGCAGGAAACCCTTTGTCCAGGCCACCATCTGTCGAGTTTCGGTCAGCAGCAGGAGGCCAGACTCGTGTCTGTGGTGGCAGCATCCATTTTGTGATGCTGAGGCTCTGTTTAACTTTAACCCCTTCGATGTGGCCGCGATTCCCCTGGTGTGCTGTAAACAGCACGAACAGGGGCGGACCGTGACGAACCCCAGCCGTCATCAGCACACGAGCACCGTAGTGCATGACGGCTGGGGTTCGTCATCAGCATGGAAGGGGTTAACCGGGATTAAGGCCACACACATGTCGTGTCCCTCTAGAAGGGTGGAATGCTATCCCCGTCGCCAGAACTGGCGAGGGGATAGTATTCCAATTCGTATGACACCTTACTCGACATGTTTTGATAAAGCCAAACCAAAGATAGCATTTAACCGCGAGGATTATAATGCACTTAAGAGTATATGGTATGGCAATATCCCGGAACAGCTTAGGGAGTGGTTCCCGACAGCTGCAGACAGGCTCAGCTCATGCTAGAGCACCATCTCACATATTTCCAAGCACTCTGCCTCCAGGATTGAAGAGGCCTTCCATAGGAGTGGCTGATAGGAGCATATGTGTCCAGTTTAGGGTTAGGCACAGGCATACTATACCTAAGTAAGAGGTGATTACACCAACTTACCCCAGCTGAGTGATCAGCCAGTTGTGTCAAATATGGAGGCCAGGCCAGGGGTGGCATAATACATGCTGCAGCCCCTGGTAGGCCTTGGATACACCTATGCCCTGGGTACCTAGGGTACACTACTACAGGGGCGCATAAGGTGAACCAGTTCCAATTCGTAATGCACCTAAAGTGCATTGGCAGTAATTTAGAGAGAGAACAGCAGGCTGTGGGTCTGATTAGCAGGCCCACAGCCACATTAAGTCAGAAACCAGTGAAGCAAAAAGCAAAAATTTGGGGTGACCATAGGATAGCAGACCCTACTCTCCTACAATATCCCTAACAAAAATAAACTAACCTGCAAGACCCGACCCACCCCCCCTCCCTAACCGCAAAGAATGTCCGTGAAATAAAAAGTCCCCAAAGTCCAAAAAACCCAACTCCCCATTCCCACCCCCCAAAAGTGTTTATAAAAGGGGCAAGGGACAGTCTCTCCTCCTCTAAGGACGCCGGTGGTGTACTTTTTCGGCCAGGTGGTCATGCTCCTTGTGGAGGTTCTTGAGGAGGATTTTCATTTTCTTCTGCTCCTGCTCAAGGTAGGACACCCTCAAAGTTAGGCGGTGCACGTGTGCCTTTGAAGTGCTGTGGGGGGCAGCTGATGTTTTGGCTGCTTGGCGGTGGCGGGTGGCTGCGGTACCACGGCTCCGTACCGCTGGAGGCTTGCACTGACTGGCTGACCCAGGGAGCGTGGAGGAGGATGTAGCTGTCGCTGTGAATGTTGTGGAGGTCGACTGCGTGTCCTCCTCCTCCTGGGCCACCAGCCGCCGATATTTGGAGACAGTCGACTCCAGCTTCCGTTGCCGGGCCCATCTAGCCAGCTCCTTCTGTGACAGTTTTGAAGGAGCATCTATATGAAGAAAGAAAGCCATAGTCTGTAACCAATGCTCTTTAAGATTAACACAAAATAATTCAGCAGAAAGTTGTGTCACAGTAGAACTAGCAACTTGCAAGCACAGTACATAACATTTATGGATTGTATCTATCTAACCTCCCACTTCTTCAGCCTTGCTCTAACATTAGTGGGAGTTTCAGGAATCAATTCTACGAGCACTATGGACTCACTACATTAGAGTCGACTATGACAGTACACCAGTCTTATTCTTCTTCTTCTCTCTTGTTTAGCGAAAATGGTACGTAAACTTCTGGAAGTCAGCATAATGCCAGTGCAATCAACTTGCACCCGAGAAAAACAGACGCACCCCATGATGACACAGGCTTCTGATACTGTACCAGTCCAGTACATGCAGGTGGTGAAGCTCTTACTTTTCTATTACAGGTGGCACTGAGAATACTCTGTTACAAGGGGTACTGCTTAATTAATTTAACTTTCACCCTACAGTGCCAATGACTACTAGAAAAGGAAAATGAAGAAGATAAATAATATGATTATCAATCCCTTCACAGGATATGCATTTGCTTACATATGGGATGACTTTAGGTGCTTTGTTTTTTATTGAGTGAACACTGATAGGCCACACATGAATGACAGAGTTGTACTAAAATTATTACCAGAGGTAGTGAGTGGCCCCCATAATCGCCAGATATATGCTGTGCTTGCAATACAAACTACTGCTCCTATTCATGGTATTATTCGGAAAAATGTCAACTTCTTTTCCTTGCCTTTCCTACACTGGAACGGACGTGCGGGTGTGGTGTTACATGCTTTTCAAAGTAACACTTAGTTCATCCAGTGACCGCCTACTCTCTCTACATATACACATGCTATCTATGAGTCAGATAGTCCCATGATCCAGGCATCCATCCATTCAAAGTAAATGTCAATCATTCTTCTTAATGTCTCAACTGGACAAACCTTACTTTTTCTCAAGGGAAAACAACAATTTCATTTTATTTTGGAAACCGCAAGCCATGCATCCGTGCTTGACTTGCATTTGAAATTCAACCAAAGGATATATTGCGCACACATACAGTTTCTGTTTCACCCACCCAGGCAGTCCTCTTCCCCTTCTCCTTCCACCCATCTTTGCTTGATCCTTCAACCAGCCATGCATCATATTCTCAGCTACCTAGGGCAGCAATCAAACAAGTATTGTTCTTTGCCAGTCATCATTACTTTTAAGTCGCTCGTCCTTTCACACTTACTTACACCCTTCTTTCCCTTTTCGTTCATCCCATCCATCAAGTTCATCTCTGATCTGACTTGGATTCTCGAAAAAACTTTCACAGCTGCATTGAAGTCAATTTAGAGGAGGCTACTACCTGGTTGATAAAATCTTAGTTCTAAATTTGTAAGTCTTCTTAAAAGTATAGTATACTTGTACTGTACAACATATACACCTGTGCAGAGAGCACACTCTGAAGTCTGCAATCTCAATAAGTAAGGAATATATTAGCTTACCACTGTCCGCCACTACCGTGGCATCCCCCACAGCAGTTTCCGCTGGCTATTGCACCGACTCTGCCCCAGGAGTGCCCACCTCTGCACTGGCCCCGGCACCGGTGGATGGTTGTGCCGATGTTCCGCCTAGAAAATACATTTCAGATTCTTAGATGCCATATACACCACTCCCTAGTATTTTGTCTAGGAATGAAAAAATTTCACTATGACTACACAAACAAATTTAATAATTTGTGACTGTCCAGTCAAAACTAAAAATTGCCCTTTTTTCAGGGAAGGGTGTTGGCTTGCTACACTTTTTGGCTCAACTGATGAATGCTTTCTTTTTAACACGCACCATTTTTCTCATAACAGACAGAAGCTTCCCTTGTAATAACAAGAGCAAGATCAGATCATCATCACTAGGACAGAGTCAGCAACGATTCAGCACCACAAAGAAGATTTGAAGTTCCAACCAAGTGAGGGCTCGCCCACAATTAATGTGTGAAATCACTAAGCACTTTTCCATTTTCAATCCACCATTTATGTTGTATGATGAACTTGATTTTAATAAATGTTTTTACTTTTAATAAAGCTTTAAAACTTACATAGACTCTGTGGTTTTTGGTCATGGGTGAGTGAGCAAAAGGGTTTGCAATTTGCAAGCATGAGTCCGTGGCTCTGACAGTTCTGGACTCTGACTCCGTAGTCTTATGTCCCTGGTTGGATAATCATCATTGGGGATCAATCATCGATGAAAAAGGGAGCTAAACGACTCTGCCACACTAGCTAGTCAGTAAGGAGATTTGGGGCTCAAATTCTGTTACGACTGAGGTATGTGGAAAGTCTAACTGCGCCTATTATAATTGATAAACAATGCACTATTTAGTCTCCATAGTTCTGTTTGTGCAGATTTGTACCTGCAACAATAGTAGTATGGATTGTCCTCTTATCCAATCAAAAAGTAAACTAGTATCTTATTCTTTCTTGGTGGTCATTGACATTTTCTTGTTGGGAATTGTCAAAGCATAAACATTTAGAAGACTTCAAAAGACATTATGGACAACCCAGAGGACTGCGCTCAGTGCATAGAGCAATTGTTGAATAGAATGGGAGTTTCGTTTACACCTTTTGCCAACTGTGCAAGCTTAGTTAGCTACACAGACAGACTAATAATAATAATCTAGTAGTACCACAGGGAGTCATAGTGAGGAAGGATAAGAATTTAGAAACAGTCTACAAGAAGATCAAAGACGATTTAGAAAAAATCGAATGAGGAACGTTAGTAAAAAATAGGTACTCTAAAAGATAGGGAAGTATAATGATTAATACTAACATGAAAACTTACTGGGGCCAGCATAGGAGCCCTCGCCGGACTGATCCTGGCCTTCCTGTTCCTGCTCCGCCGGCGCCGCTTCCTCCTCCGCTGTCCTCTTGCCCCTGGGGGGAGCTGATGTACAACATGAAAGAAACACCCAAACATGGATGATTGTTGTCAAACAAATCAAACATTTCAAAAGAACAATAACAAATTATTTCGGGGAAATAGCAAATAGACAACAATTGCACTACATTTATAGACCTATCTGATGTGGTCTACTAGGATATTAGTATTGCTGGATTCGCGGACCTTCGACTTGGAAAGTTATGTAACTCACTAAACCAACTACAAAAAGGTTCGACTAGGACTGGCAGGCAGCACTCAGCAGCACGCGAAGTGCAGGCAAAGTCCATCGTGATTGCAGACCAGTGAGAACACTAAAAAGTAAGTTTCCTACTACATAACCAGTCATTAAAATATTCAAACTATCAATCCACCACCACTATCTCTTCTTAGTGGCAGGTGTACAAAGGAAGGACTGGACTTGAGTCTCTAGGGGCAGATTTACAAGCCCCTTGCGGCTCTTTTGCTCCGTCGTTGCGTGACTTTTGTGACACAGCGGCAGCGCAAAAGAAGCGCCATGGTGCGGGGTATATTAACAATGTGACACATCTGGGAGATGCATCACGTTGTAAAGCCCTGCGCCATCAGGGGGCCTTCCGGCACAAGGAAGGGCGTTCCTGCACTAGAACGCATCCTAAAAGTGGCTGAGTGAAATCAAAACCCTGCGCCTGCTTCAAGCAGATGTACGGCTTGACGCAGCATTGGGGAGATAGGGCACCCCAGAGCATTGCTGGAGCTGCGTCGTGGTTGCGACTCCAACAATGCGACGCCTTTAGGGCAAAGATGCGTGACGCTTCTGTGTCGTTTTTGCCCTATGGTGCGCTGCATTGTAAATGCATTCCTTCTAATTTGCAGGGATGCACCCGTAATTGTAAATCTGCCCCTTAGTGTCTAGCATTACGCAGTTCTGTAAAGTACACTCATACATAATTACTCGGGCCAATGAAATGAGCACAAAATCGAAAACAAATAAGCATAGTAGCACCGCCACTGAGCAGGAGAGCAGTGAACCTGAAATGCAATCACAGAAGATTTTGAAACATAATTTACCTACAATGTATTCTTTAGCATTATTGCTCTTCGGAAAAACAAAAATGTGCAATATGATAACACATAGAGCAGGAGAAAACAGAGTAGTGACTAAGTAGCTACTACTACTCACCAAGCCCGGGGATCTCGACGCCTAGCAGGTCGAGCAGGTCGTGTTCAAGGCCCAGGAGGTCGGACCACCAGTGCGTGGCCTGGCTGTAGGTGCCCCGGACCCGAGAGTGTTTATACATGGCCCGTCACACCTTCTCCCAAAGTTCGGACGCTCCCAGAGCCCGTAGCCGCTAGCGATCCTGCCACCGACTGCGATGGTCTTGGGGAGGCGGCGCTGCACATAATAAACCAGTGCGGCCACCTCCTCTGCGCTGAAGATATCCCGGGCTGTGACTTGCTCTCCCCTCAATCGCCCGCATGGGAGCTGGGAACGGGGTGCGGGACCCTTCCTCTTGTCAGGCTGCTTCCCGGCTCCCTTTGCCATGGTTTGGACAGGAAGGTAAATAATAAATAGGAAAGAGAATAGGCAAAAAGTAAATAAAAGAAAAGAGTTTAAATAGAGGGATAGATAATAAGTAAAATAGATTAAAAAAAACTTCAAACAAGCAAAGGATGGAAAAGATTGAAGCTGGATAGAGAAAGCATGCCCAGAACCATAGCAATGAATGAAAAACAAGATGGCCGCGCCCGTTGAGGACCGCGTGGGTAAGTTTGCGCAATATTTTCCCCGCGAGCACGCAAAAACACGCGCAAACTTGTAATAGTGCGCCGCACACAACACGAGATTACCAATAGCGCCCAGAAACGGAAATACGCAACGCGCACAAGATGACCGCGCCCATGTACGACCGCATGGGTAACTTCGCAGTTGTTGCGCTGCAAGCGGCCTGCGAAGATGCAAAAAACCCCACGAACACGCAAAAATAATCTGCAAATTATTCGCGGATTTTGCGGATTGCAAGGTCGATTTCGCGCAATTCACGAAACGCGAATTCGCAAATTTCGTCCATACTGAGAAATCACGATAAAAAGAGTAATTACCTGCCTTAACACTGAAGATTTCATAACACATGAGACCTCTTAATGAGTCTGGCTAGCTATTATTTAACTGATATCCCCAGTGTAAAACCCTGAATAAGCCTTGGATATAGGAGCTTATCAAGCCAAATTTGTCTAATTGCTGCCATTGGAACTAACTGGTTAAAATTATTTATTTGACGAAGTTTCTGACCTTCAATCCTATCTAGAAAACTCCAATCCTTAACAGGGATTGATTCAATCATGTAAAGCAGGGTTGGGTTGGAGGAATTTTTCAGTATGTAAAAAATGTCTTCTGCCCATGGCACTGTAAAAAATATGCAAACCATTGGCATGAGATGTAGCTTTACAAGTGCTATGTTCAATATGAGGTTTGTTCTTCATACTACTTCGAACAGGGTCAAGGCTGATTTGCATATGGCTGGGTCAATCAATCAATCAATCAATCAGTGAACTTGTAGAGCGCGCTACTTACCCATGAGGGTCTCAAGGTGCTGAGGGGTGGAGTGCTGCTACTGCTCGAAGAGCCAGGTCTTCAGGAGCCTTCTGAAGGTGAGTAGGTCTTGGGTCTGCCGTAGATGGGTGGGGAGGGTGTTCCAGGTCCTAGCGGTGAGGCTGGAGAAGAATCTGCAGCCGGAGGTCGTTCGTTGGATGGGCGGGATGGTGGCCAGGGCGAGGCTGGCGGATCGGAGCTGGCGGGCGGGGTGTAGAAGTTGAGTCTGTCGTTCAGGTAGGCTGGTCCGGTGTTGTGGAGTGCTTTGTGTGCGTAGGTGAGGAGTTTGAAGGTGATCCTCTTGCTGACAGGGAGCCAGTGCAGGTCTCTTAGGTGAGAGGTGATGTGGCTGCGGGGGGGGATGTTGAGGATCAGTCGGGCTGAGGCGTTCTGGATGCGTTGTAATCATTACAGGTGTTTTGTCGGGATACCTGCGTAGAGTGCGTTGCCGTAGTCCAGCCTGCTGCTGACGAGGGCTTAGGTCACTGTTCTTCTTGTTTCTGTTGGGATCCACTTGTAGATCCTGCGAAGCATGCAGAGGGTGTTGTAGCAGGAGGAGATGATGGCATTGACCTGCTTCAACATGGAGAGGGAAGAGTCGAGGATAAATCCTAGGTTGCGTGAGTGGTCTGTGGGTGTTGGAGCTGCTCCCAGTGTGGTTGGCCACCAGGAGTCGTCCCACATGGAGGGGGTGGGACCTAAGGTGAGGACCTCCGTCTTGTATGAGTTCAGTTTCAGACGGCTGCTCCTCATCCACTCGGCGACGGCCTTCATTCCCTCATGGAGGTTGGTTTTGCGGTGTGCAGTCCTTGGTGAGGGAGAGGATGAGCTGGGTGTCGTCGGCGTAGGAGATGATGTTCAGGTTGTGTTGGCGGGCCACTTGTGCGAAGGGGGCTATGTAGACATTGAACAGGGTCTGGCTGAGGGATGTTACCTGGGGTACGCCGCAGATGATGTCGGTGGCTGTGGATAGGGAGGGGGGGAGGCAGACTCTCTGGGTTCTGCAGGCGAGGAAGGACGTGGTCCAGTCCAGGCCCTTCTTCTGGATTCCGGCTTCTTGGAGGCGTGTTTTTAGTGTGCAATGGCAGACCGTGTCGAAAGCGCCTGACAGGTCCAGGAGGATGAGGGCTGAAGTTTCGCCGTTGTCTAGCTGGTGCCTGATGTCATCTGTGGCGGCGATGAGGGCAGTCACGGTGCTGTGGTTGCGTCTGAATCCGGGCTGGGATGGATCTAGGATGTTGTTGTCCTTGAGGTGGGGGGTCAGCTGCGTGTTGGCGATTTTCTCAATGACCTTTGCCGGGAAGGGGAGCAGGGAGATGGGCCGGAAGTTCTTGAGGTCTTTGGGGTCCGCCTTGGGCTTCTTGAGGAGGGCGTTGATTTCCGCATGCTTCCAGCTTTCCGGGAATGTCCCTGTGTCGAAGGAGATGTTGATGATCTTCCATAGTTGAGGTGCGATGGTCGCGTCAGCTTTGTTGAAAACGTGGTGTGGGCAGGGGTCTGAGGGAGATCCTGAGTGGATGGAGTTCATGACCTTGTCTCTTCGTCGTTGACGTCGGACCAGGAGGTCAGCTGGTTGGTGCAGGAGGCGTTCGAGGTGCGGTCTGTTGTGGTCAGGGCAGGTGAGGAGTTGAAGCTGTCGTGGATGTCGGTGATCTTGCGATGGAAGAAGGTGGCCAGTGAGTCGTACGGATCTTGCGAGGGTGGGATGTCGGTGTTTGCGCTGGGGTTGGAGAGTTCCTTCACTAGGTTGAAAAGTTCTTTGCTGTCCTATGCGTTGTTATCCAATCCGGCTTTGAAGGATGATCTCTTGGCTGTTCTGATGAGGTGGTGGTGTCTGTGGATGGCGTCCTTGTGGCCTGCGTGGCTGTCTGGTGTGCGGTCGTGGAGCCATTTCTTCTCCAGCTTCTGGCATGTTCATTTGGAGATCTGGAGTTCTCCGGTGAACCAGGTGGCTTTCTTGCTGGGGTGGTTGATGGAGGGTTTCTTGATCGGGGCAAGGGTGTTGGCGCAGTCTGTGATCCACTGTCTGAAGTTTCGGGCAACGGTGTCTGTGTTGGTGGGGTCTGTGGGTGGGTTCTGGGTGAGGGTGGAGGTCAGCTGGTCTTCGGTGACTTTGCTCCAGCAGCGGTGAGGCAGCTGTTGGGTGCAGTGGTGCGTGGTTGGTTTCTTGAAGGTGAAGTGGATACATCGGTGGTAAGTCCAGTGGAGTTCGGTGGTGTGGTTGAAGGTGTTGTGGGTGCTGGTGGAGAAGACGGGGTCAAGCGTGTGGCCGGCGGCATGGGTGGGTTCGGTGACGAGTTGTCGGAGGCCGAGGTTGGCGAGGTTGGCGATCAGGGTGGTGGAGTTGACAGCGTTGTTGTTCTCGAGGTTCAAGTTCAGGTCTCCGAGGAGGATGTAGTCCATGGAGGCGAGTGCGTGGGTGCTGGTGAGGTTGGCGACGGAGTCGCTGAAGAGGGTCCGGGGTCCAGGAGGTCTGTAGATGAGTGTTCGTCTGAGGTGTTCGGCAGAGTTGAGGGAGTCCTCTGCAAAGGTATGGGCCTGGAGGGTGAATTTGTGGACGATGGCTATTCCTCCTCCCATCCCGTTGGTGCGGTCTCTGCAGGAGATTTTGCAGCCTTCCGGGATGACTATGGCGATGTTGGGTGCAGAGGAGTCGTCCCACCAGTTCTCGGTCAGGAAGGCAACATCCGGGCCGGTTTTGTCAAGCAGGTCCCAGAGCTCGACGGCATGTTTTCTTGCGGAGCGAGTGTTGAGGAGTATGCAGTGGAGGTGGTTGGGTCCGGTCCTTGGGGTTTTGGTAGTTCTGTCGCATGTGAAGTTGCAGGTGTGACAGGAGAAGGGACCGTGGGTGCGTTTCAGGGTGGCCTGGAAGCAGTGGTGGTCTCGGTCGGTGTTGGTGTGGAGAGTGTTGGCGTTGTATCGGAGTCTGGCGTTGTGGCATGTGCGGGGCCCAGGGGTTCTGGCACTCGGTGCGGTCCAGGCGCGGACGGGCACAGACGGGCTTGCCTTTGGCACGCCTTTGGTGCGCCAGCGGAGTGCCCGCTGCGACCGGCATTTAAGGCGGGGGGAGGGAGGAGCAACTGGGAGGCAGGAGCGGGGCAGCGAGGGGGCGTGGCCGCGGGGTCAGCGGCAGGAAGAGAGCGGGCACAGAAACAGAAAGGGGAGGTGGGGGGAACAGTACCGGGCTACAGTGGAAGAAAATACAGCAACGGAGGCACAAATTACAAATACACAGGAATGAAAAAAAACTGAAAGGCAAACCAAGATCGGCACAACGGTCCTAGGGCACACGAGTCTAGAACCCATGCACAATCGGCAGCAGCGGGGCGAGTGCACAGAGGCGGTGCTGCTCGGCAGTAGGTGGTGCGACCTGGCCTGCAAGCAAACTGGGGTGGTGTGGTGAGCAAAAGAATGATGGATTTAACCCAGATCATTGTGATTGGGGATGAATGTTTGCAATGTCCAGCATTCCGTCTATCAATTGTTTCTTTTGCATATATCACCCTAAGTGGTAAGGGTATGACCAGACTGGATTCATGCTAGCCTGGCTGATGAAGGGTGATGCCCGGAAACCGGTCCCAGGATGCTTGTTTCCAGTCCAGGGAGAACCGGGCTTGGCAGTTCCGACTAGACTGTTCCAACAAGGAACAGGGTCAAGACTGATTTGCATATGGCTCGGTCCAAACCGGGTTGGTGTGGTGAGCAAAAGAATGATGGATTTAACACAGTTCTTTCTGACTGGGGGTAAATGTTTGCATTGTCCAGCATTCCGTCAATTCTTTCTTTTGCATATATCCCTTAGATAGATACAGTGTTATGTTTCCGGGATAAGCCCATGTAACAAAGCTGCTCATTTCTTACATTGTCCGCTTTTTCAAAATAACATTTCTACTGGGAACATTTGCACATATTTGCACACACAACAATGTTGGATTAGTTTATCTGAAACTAATTTGTTTACACATCTAGTTTCGATCAACATTATCATGATGCCTCGAACATCATGTACAAGTCCCGTTAACGCACTATGTACAAATGTTGTTTTATCTTCATCCACGGGCCGATAGAGCTATCTACACATCCATAACATCGCTAATCTACAACGTACATCACAAGGCCTTGACCTCTGGTCTGGGTCAACTCTCTCCACATCAGCTCCGCTGTGCCGTCGCCATGAGCATTCTCTTCACCTCCTCCTGGTGAGGTTGGCGCCTGGTGCCTGCACCGTTACCCGATCCTGCCTGCCAGCCTCAGCCCACGTCCTGCCCTCGCTGCAGCCCTCAGCCATCGCCTGCTGTCCCATTCTTTATTTATTTATGTGTCCTCCTTGTTTTCTCCCCGTATCTATTCTTTAATTTAATTTAATCTTATCCTTTTATTTTTTCTTTGCTTGTTCCTGCCGCTTCTACCTCTGCGGCCCCTCCCCCCAGACAGCCCCGATCCCGCCTTCCAGTGTCTCATCCCTCCCCCCCCCTATTTAATAGTGGCTGTGCGCAGTGGGCGTGCGGCTGCGGTGCCAATGTCAAGCCTGTCTGCGCCTGTCCGAGACCCAACCGTGACCAGTGCCAGGGACCCTGAATCCCCTACCACACACCGCTATTACCCTACCACCCTGCTCACACTCAACCCTGAAAGATGCAATAACTGCCAACAAGCCACACCAAATATGACCCACAGCCAGTTCTCCTGCCGCCACTGCCTCCAGACCTTCACCACTGCCCCGGCCGCCAACACTACCGATGCCCTAAGATGCATCCTCCTCAATATGCGCTCCATGCACAGACACGCCGTGGAGATCTGGAACCTCCTGGACTCACTCTCACCGGATGTCGCCTTCTTCACTGAAACCTGGACCAACGCCTCCTCCATGCCCGGATGGATACAAAATCCAGAGGAAGGACCACCACAACCACCTGGGAGGAGGCCTCGCCATCGCACACAAGAGCTCCCTTCACACACCACCTCTAGCAAAACCTTCCCCACTGCTGAACATCTGCACTTCCGCGTCTGGACCAGCCCCAACTTCACAGCACCCTCGCCTACAGACCTCCCGGCCCCCGGACCCTCTTCGCCAACACCATCACTGACCTCATAGCACCCCACGCCATCACCACCAAGGACTACATACTCATTGGAGACCCAATGTTCCACCTTGACAACCCCAAGGACCTCAACTCCGCCACCCTCCTTGACATTCTCACCAAGATCAGACTAAAACAACTCATCACCACACTGACCCACAAGGCAGGACACACCCTCGACCCCATCATCGCAGGTGGAAATACCATCCACTTCAGCCACACCACGCAACACTTCCTCATCGACAAACCCAAGCCACCCAAACCGCTCCACGCCCCACGAAGGAACTGGATCAAAGTCACCGAGGAGCAACTCAACTCCACCCTCAACCTCAACACCCTTCACCACTGCAACCGATACCAACCGCGCAGCCAAAGAATTCCACACCTGGGTCTCCCACTACGCAGACAAGCTTGCCCTCCTACTTAACCCCAAGAAACAGCGCTCTTGACAAGCTGCCTGGTTCACCACCAACCCCCAAGAAGGCAGGCAGACCTACAGACACCTGGAGAAGAACTGGAGCAACAACAAGACACTGGAAAAATATCCCACCTACAAGAATGCCATGACAGACTGCCACCAATGCATCCGAACCACCAACAGGACTTTCTTCCACAACAAAATCGTCATCCTCTCCTGCAACTCCAGGGAACTCTTCAGCGTCAACCAGAAATTCCCTAAGTCCGCAGCGAAGCCACGGACATCACCCCCTCCCAGGACCTCTGCAACAAGCTTGGATCCTACTTCCACCTGAAGATGAAAAACCTCTACGACAACTTTAGCAACCTCACGCCTGACTCCGCAGCCACCCCACTCTCTGGCAATGCCAGCCATCCCACCATCTCCTCCTGGACCCCGGTCACAACCGAAGAGGAGACTGCATCAACCATGAAAAGCATCCACTCAGGGGCTCCCACTGACCCCTGACCACCAGTCATCTACCACAGAGCCACCATCGCACCCAAACTACAATGCACCATCAACACCACACTTAAGTCAGCACCTTCCCTGACAATTGGAAACGCGCAGAAGTCAGGCCCCTGCTCAAGAAGCCCTCAGCAGAGCCTATGGACCTCAAGAGCTACCGACCCATCTCGCTCCTCCCCTTCACAGTGAAAGTTGTTGAGAAAACCGTCAACGCAGAACTAACAAGGTTTATCAAAGACAATGCCGTCCTCGACCCTTCTAAATCCGGATTCCACAGCAACCACAGCACCAAGACTGCCCTACTCGCCGCCACAGACAACATCCACATCCTCCTTGACCAAGGTCACATCGCAGCCCTGATTCTACTCGATCTGTCATTAGCATTCAACACCGTCTCGCACCACACACACTTCTGGATCTGATTGTTCTTCATGGGCAGAAGCCAAAGGGTCAGACTTCCACCCTCCCTCTCCAAACCCACGGAAATCAACTGCAGAGTCCCACAAGGATTATCGCACAGCCCAACCCTCTTCAACATTTACATGGCCCCCCTTGCCGCCATTGTCCGACAGAATGGCCTCAGCATAGTACCCTACGCTGATGACACCCAGCTCATTCTCTCCCTCAAGAAGGACCACACCACCACCAGACTCAACTTCCAGAAAGGAAT
This sequence comes from Lissotriton vulgaris, assembly GCF_964263255.1. NCBI lineage: Eukaryota > Metazoa > Chordata > Amphibia > Caudata > Salamandridae > Lissotriton > Lissotriton vulgaris. Next base: position 1,483,075,049 of record NC_141691.1, read on the forward strand.
GCAAGATGTTGCAGCCTGGATGAGCAACAGCTGCCTAAAGCTTAACTCGGAGAAGACTGAAGTCCTTGGTCTCGGACCCACCCCATCGGCATGGAACAACACCTGGTGGCCCACTGCCCTCAGCAGCCCCCGACCCCCACACGCCATGCCAGAAACCCCGGCATCATACTCAACTCCTTCCCGTCCATGAACCAACAGGTCAACGCTGTTGCCTCCAGTTGCTTCAAAACCCTCTGCATCCTCCTCAGGACTTTCAAATGGGTCCCCCCGAGTCAAGGAAGACAGTCACCCATGCACTCATCATCAGCAAGCTGGACTACGGAAATGCCCTCTACGCCGGCATAAACAAGTCCCTACTCCGCATACTCCAGACAATACAGAACACTGCTGCCAGACTCATCCTCGGCATCCACCGACATAAGCACATCAGTCAACAACTACAAAAGCTCCACCGGCTCCCCATCGAGAAGACAGTCACTATCAAGATACTCACCCACGCCTACAAATGACTACACAACACCGGACCCCAATTCCTCAACAATAGAATCACCCTTCACATACCCTATAGAAACCTCCGATCCACCAACCTCGTCTTCGCCGAAACCCCACTCCACCACAGAGCTAGAGCGGGGGGAAGATCCTTCTCCTACATAGCGGCCAATAGATTTAGCAGAGGAGGCACTTCAGCTGACTCTGAGGAACCCTGCATGCTGAGATTTCACCACGCAGTGGTCTTACATCTCTGTGAGGGGTGTCAAGTTTGTCACCAAGACGTGATCTTACATTCTTTCCCACAAGGTAATGCGTTTGGATCCTCCCTTGGGGGGATTCTTGGTTTTACACCCACACACCCTCTGAGCACACATTTGAGTAGGGTTTTGCACAGTAATAGTACGCCAGATTACTGCCTTGTTTAAATTCCTGCTTACTACACTGTTTCGGCACCATAGTAGAACTGGCTCTACTATTTACACTCTTGGTGCTTGTTATCATTTTCATCTGCTTCTGTCTACTGTTTATCGCAGCACATGTATTCTACATATGAATAACGTTGGTTCAATAACTATATTGAAAACGTCCCACTGTGTATTCTGTAAATTTCTTTCAGCACAAGCAAGCACAAGTGACTGAGCGAACAGTCCTGATCTGTTTCCACGATCTCTGAGCGGTCAGGATTGTCATGCTCAGTGGTTGCCAGAAACTATTTGCTGCCTGGTAAGGTTAGGGTGCTAACAGTGGCACTGTGAGTTTGCTGGTCTATAGGCCAACCTATCTTGGGGTGGTTCCCGGCATCAGCCTAGGCTCCTCGCCCAAATTTATGTTGTCCAACAAACTCACAGATCCTACAGATTGGTAGTAACTACACAATAACAGCACATCGTATTTACTATTCCAGAAATGGGAAATATTTCAAAGTTTACATTCTTCCATGAGTCAATGAGCATAATTTATTAGCACCCTAAAACCCTCACAGTGAATTAAGAAAATAATATTAAATTGAAGAGGCAGGTCGCAAATAGTGGTTGCAATTTGTATACTGTTGTTGTGCGACTTGTCGCAGGGGGTCACAGAATGAGGAGCCTAATTAATTTTAATTAAGTAGGTCGCTGTTTGTGACCTGAAGTGATTGCTTTCCAATGCCGGGATAGTGGACTGAAAGGGACCACAAATTTCAATTCCTATATTCACATTACCAAACTGGATTTTTCTGCTTTTTTTCCAAAGTAGCTCATGTTCCATATAGGGACAATTGCTGCTATAAAAAGGTCAATTTTGGGAAGATATTAATGAGAACAGGCAGTCCCTCCGAAGCTGCCTGACATCATTTCTAAAAAGGAAGTTTCCCATTTGTGATGCAGTTAACACATCATTTGAGGTGTTGTTAACTTTCGATGGTTTACGATCGCAATTCCAATAATCTATCATTGATATGTACCGTTCTGATTCACAATTGAGATTCACAATAAGTTTCAAAACCCCTTTTGTAAGTCATAAAAGCCTTTCTGACTGGTAAAACGATGTTATAGATTGACAAACACCATTTTATAGTCATAAAACCTGTAATTTTAAGAATCACAATGTGACAACCACATGGTTTCGTACATCAGTCCCCTGGTTTATCAATTTATTTTCATAGTTGACGTTTCCATATACCATGCATTTGTCAAGCGGATAGAGAAAACAAGCTAATTCAGGAGCAGAATAAGGAATTTAAGCCTTGCATTCTTAGCTCACATTTCCTTTCAGAATGCAATACACGTTTTATTTTGAAAAGATTTATATGAAAAATAATATTGAAATGCACCTGAACATACTGCTCTATCTGTCTGTCTGAAGTTGCCACCCAAGAGTTTTCCTCGGGAATTGCTTATAAAGATCTACAGAAAGATAAAGTTCACAAAGGAGCACCAAAGCCCAAACATACAGTAGAAATAACTTTAAATTGTTTAATGAAAGGAAAGTGATCAAGAAATGTCCTTTATAAAGAGCTTAGTTGTGTGCAAATTTGTGGATACCCCACGTTGCGAAGGTTTTTCACTTGTGGCAATTGGACCCAATAGAAATTATCTGAAAACTCAAAAATTACTAATTTTATTTCCCATAAATAGGAACTCAGTTGTTGCATACAAAATCAAGATGTAATTGGTTGCTGTACATTTAGCAAGGGTATTCACAAGACTTTGGAGTCTACTCTGTATGGTGAAAAATGACAGATTCTTAGCTGAGTGGCGGTTGATGGCATATTGCATTAGAGAGGCACAAAACATTTTTAGAAATATATACTTTTTTTTACTTATCTTACACTGCAGCTTGATATACTGCAGCATGACCTACATGTTTTGCAGCATGTCCTCCGGCCATGAAGCCTAGAGCCAACAATCTTATCCGATAAAGCCGCTGTTAGCAGCATGAGTGAAGCGTCTTGATTGGCTTGAGCGGGCTGGCTCTGCGCTCCAAAAGGCACTATATGCCTAGGCCTGCTATCCAACCCAGCTGTCCAAGAGAGTTGGAGAGGTTTGAATTGCCCATGTCGGTTTGGCCTTAGCTAGGTAGCTTAAGTGGCCATTCCTCACTGCTGCCAATCATTGGCAGCAGTAACACACTGGCCCAGTCCTGCCCTCACACTCCATTTACTGCAAAAATAAAAAATAAAATGTAATAAAATCATGTTATTACCATTTAATATTTCACGCTTTCTGAGCAGCAGTGTGGGGGGAGGGGCGACGCTCCTCCACCCCCATGGAGGAACTGCTGATATCTTAGGCATTCAAATTTACCGCCATTAACATCTTTCTACCACAGGAATAAATGATAGAACCACAGTCATTTAAGTTGTATTGTATTTAGATTCTGAAACTTCTGCCTGTACTACTTATATGTTCACAAAAATGCATATTAATACTTAGATACCAATTTTGATCTGCCAGTTCATGAAATTCCTATTAGTATATTATTTTGACGTATAGCTGCAAGCTCAGTTCGACGCCATTTGGGCCCCACTTCGAAACTCCCATGATACTCATCGATCCCACATACACCACAATGTAAGTCACTACATGCACAACATATGGGTAGCCTATTACCCAATCTCCCTCAGGGACTCAATAGGACAATGAAGTACAATATAAATGCTGCAATAAAATAAACTGACAGTGAAATAATGAAAAATAAACAGAAGGATTCAAAGTCATGGTGAACATCATTTTTGCTGCCCCTTCTCAGGAAGTATTTATGTTGCAGGCTCCAGCTGTTACTGACCCAAGATGCACAAATATTTATTTTTGTAAATTGTGAAGATTTGGGGCTAATCCACTTTAACCCCACTTAGATTGTTTGACTTTGAATCACATAGTTTTTGGAAGGTTAATGTGAGCGAGTCTTACAGAGTCTTATCGTAAGTTCTGCTGAAATGGCTTCAAGTTCTAAGCTCTATTGTCCCACTTTTAAAAATAAGAGCCAATGTGATGGTTTTTTGTGATCATGTGTGCTCACACATGTGCACCCAGTGTGGGTTTAGCAAATAGCACTACTGTCTAACGGTCTGACATCTGTACACAGGTAACCTTTCGCAGATGGGACTTTTACTAAATTTATTATATCCGGTACCTGCCTTATAATTTAATTAAAAAACAACAGGTGATGGACAGAATGCAGAACAATGTCATACATTCACCCCAGTACAGAGATCTGGGCCTAAATCCATTGTTTTTTCGCTCACCATGCAATTCCAGTTTGAACCCAGCCATATGCAAATCAGTCTAGACCCTGTGGCCCATGGGAACAGTCCAGCCCGAACTGCCAAGCCAGGTCCTCCCTGGACTGGAAACAAGCATCAAAGGACCGGTTTCGGGCTTTCAGCGCTCATCAGAATAGATAGCTTGATTCCAGTGTAATGGAGAGCATGGGACTCACGTCTGAGCATACCCGTCCCACTCGGTGTGACAAATGTAAAAACAACAGGTGATGGACAGAATGCAGAACAATGTCATACATTCACCCCAGTACAGAGATCTAGGCCTAAATCATTTTTTGTTTTGCTCACCATGCCATGCCAATTTGAACCCAGCCATATGCAAATCAGTCTTGACCCTGTGCCCCATGGGAACAGTCCAGCCCGAACTGCCAAGCCAGGTCCTCCCTGAACTGGAAACAAGCATCCAAGGACCAGTTTGGGGCTTCCGGCCCTCATCAGCCTGGATAGCTTGATTTCAGTGGTATGGAAGGCACAGGATTCAGATCTGAGTATATCCGTCCCACTCTGGGTGACAAATGCAAAACCAACAGGTGATGGACAGAATGCAGAACAATGTCATACATTCACCTGGGCCTAAATCCATCGTTTCTTTGCTCACCATGCCATTCCAGTTTGAACCCAGCCATATGCAAATCAGTCTTGACCCTGTGCCCCATGGGAACGGTCCAGCCCGAACTGCCAAGCCAGGTCCTCCCTGGACTGGAAACAAGCATCCAAGGACTGGTTTCGGGCTAAAGAATGGTGATGGATTAAACCCAGATCAGTTGACTGGGGGTGAGTGTTTGATTTGCTCAAACGCTCCATCCATCATCCCCTTTGGTATCGCTTTGTTCGCCCTAAGTTGTCAGGGTATACCCAGACGTGGGTCCCTTGCTCACTCTGCCACTGGATTCATGATAGCCTGGCTGATGAGGATTATGAATCCGAAACCGGTCCCAGGATGCTTGTTTCCGGTCCAGGGAAGACATGGCTTGGCAGTTCGGGCTGGATTGTTCCCATGAGGCACAGGGTCAGACTGATTTGCATATGGCCATGTCTTAACTGGGGTGGTGGAGTGAGCTAAAGAATAGTGATGGATTAAACCCAGATCAGTTGACTGGGGGTGATTGTTTGATTTGCTCAAACGCTCCGTCCATCATCCCCTTTGGTATCGCTTTATAATTTAATTCAGCATCTAAAAAGAAATATCCTCATTTCTTTTTGACTTTAGAGTAAGTCAGTAGTGCTGTGCTGTGAGTCTGTAGTGTATAACTCTTAGCCTTAGTTGTCAGTGATATCTGGAAAGGGCATGTTAGCACAGTACCTTTACCTAGGCATGCAATGTTTAAAGAAGAATAGGTCAGGCTTCGGTGAGTATGGAAGACAGGAACATGAAAGCTAGGCTAGTTCTCACTTCTGGGTTGTTGGAGGGACATCTGGGGCCTTGTATTCCAGTGACTGTATAGTACTAGGCTGCTCTATGTCCAAAAGTGGGTTGAGGCTCTCCATCTCAGCAGCACCTCCGTGGTATTTGTATCAGCTCCTCTGGTCACCTCTGCAATCATCCTGCTGAACCAGTGTCTGTCTCACTCCATTTCGGAAGTCCCAGCTTCTCTCTTCAGCCATTCAGCTCCCAGCCTGATTTCTGGTAAGACTGGGGTTAGTCACAGTATCCTCTTGCCGAGCTACAAGTGAGCAATAAACAACCCTAGTGTGATATATTGAGTGTTTGTTGATTTATTTTTAAAGTCTTATAGTGTTCTTTGTATGTCTCTCTCTTGAAGATGTCTGAGCAGTGGTTCTGAGAAGATACTAGGATGCTGTTGGTTCCTATTCCTTTTTCCTCTTTGGATAGAGAGTATAATCTTAACAATATGGATTTGTATTCCTTACTGAAATTAAAGGTTGCCCTTTCTAAAATACCCCTTTGTCCAGACTCAGCAACTATTTCACTCCTGTCTACGTGGTATCAGTCAGGTCATACTGTGTGGCCGGTCAGAGAAACTCACGGGAACACGTATAGGATTGAGAGTGGGTTTGATTGATTTTAACACTCTCCGTTTTCGTAATGTGCTTCTATAGTAAGGGAGAGGGGTTTCGTGGTCCTTCTTCTCCGGGGAAGTACGACTTTGGCGTATCTCCGGGCTCCTTCTTCTCCACTTCATTTTGACCGGTTTCTCCGATAGGTCCGGAAACGTCAATGAAGGAAGAGAAAATAGACCAGTTTCAGATGGGTGTTCTATATACAAGGTGCAAGGGTAGGGGGTGAGGAAACACACGGTGCTCAGTTTTTACTTAAGGAAGCTGTGGCGAGGTGCCGTCAGTGCTCAGGGTGTAGTAGTGGGCCTCAGCAAGGCCTACCAGTGCTGGAGGTTCTCCCTTCTTTGAACAGAGTCCTCAGACAAATAGGAAGAAGTTGGCACAGAAACTCGAATAGAAAAAACAGAGTTTATTAACCTCAAAAGGTGGGACTATATTCACACAGCACCCTTCGGTAATGTATGAAGTAGCACACTGAATGGAAAGAGCATGGTCCTTTTATACCCACACAGGGGCTCAAAAGAAGGTGGTACAAGCACAGAGTGCTGGTTTTATGTACATATAAGGTCATGCAGAATATGCAGGGTCGACAAGTAGGAGGAGCTAACAGTGTCCAGTTTCTAGTAAACACATCCTGACAGATATAAATTGACAACAGCTGCAAGCTCCACTGAGCATGTGCAGAACAGGAAAGGTCTAAATATATCTCGTCTCTGGGCAGATTTCAAGAGCAGTTAACAGGAAGGTAGGACAGAGCACATGGCGAGCACATGGTAGCACATGGTAAACAAAATGGCTGACAGAAATACAAAATGGATTCCATAAAACGGACAAGATAATCTCTAAATACAGGATGTCTTCTGCTAATGCTTAACCTAATCTCTGCTAAATGACAACAGACGACCCGTTCAGCATTAGCTGAAGACATTCGTTTATTTGGGGTAATCTAGATATGCATCCTGTACATCTATTAACATTATTTCGGCCACTTCTTTGTTCAACATTTGTTGGGCCTTTATTTCTGCAACATTATTTGTGGCAGGTATACAAGCAGAGATGCAAATGGAGCAAATCATTGGACCGCATTGAATACAAGCACAGCATGTAAAAAGTATCGTAATCATTACACATAGGATAGTCAGTAGCTTCCAGCCCCAAGCAGAAACAAGAGTCCAAAACCATCCAGCAAAAGTCCAAGTACCAGTCTCTGGGTGAATTTCTGCAGCAATTTTATGCAGTTTTGATATCGCGTCATATACTGAAGGTGAGTGATCCGGGATGAAGACGCAGCAGCTGCTGCCAATGATGTGGCATGCACCACCTCGATCAGCCAGAACCACATCTAGGACCATTTGGTTCTGGAGAATTACAATTCTTGCAATTTGTAGTTCCTCTGTATTGTTCCCAAGTGCCATTGCTGTCTGATTGGTAACAGCTTCCACAACTCTAGTCAATCGTCTTATTTTCCTACTGTTTAATGCAGCACCCACAAAGAAGAACAAACCTAAATTAAAATCAACATATTGTTGCAGAGTAGTGTCAGTTTGGTCTACTTCATCAGTACTTATTGTTCTTTTATATCAATTCTTAGAGATATCATTATAAAGTTTCAAGTCCTTGTGATATGATGGAGGGGCCAAGAATATAGGGGGTAGTAAGAATGATACATAACAGATCCCTGACCACCCAACAGGTAATTCATAATATCCATTATTTCCACATATAAAGTACATATTGTGCGAAGCTATGAAAGTACTGTTATTGGCGCCTTTAATTGTTAGAATTACAGTGCACCCGCTCCTCCCTACTGGAATCCCTCCAACACTACCAATACATAAATCTGCTTTAGCTTTTGTCACAAAAATCACAAAAGGTCCAATGTTGTTATTCTCATATTTGTGAAGACATACGGTGTTGAAATATTGTCCGGTTGAGACTCTTCCCATTGCCATTTAGTTCCTTTAGCTTGCGGATAACCATCGTTATCTTGATAACACTCTTTATTAAGCTGAAAGATAATCCCACCTACTGAAGGTTTTCCAAATGCAAACACAAGGGCATACCAAGCTTGACATGAACCATTGTGAGAAAACAGCAAAGGAATAACAGGTGTTCCTTCTTTCTTTTGATGTGCAGGTATCATCCCACACACCCAACAATTGGTGGTATTCGTGGCATTGTGTGTATGATGCAACATCTGGATGAAAGTGTTATTTAGGTAGGATTGTTGATGCTTCTGCTCATGGTAGGGAAGAGTGAAGTGGTGGTGCTCCACTGGCACTGGCGTAGTAGCAACAAAAAGCTGTCGAGCAGGAGCCACTTTCTCATCAAGCCAGGTGATTATTGCCATAACCACCAGAGCAACAACAAGCCCTACGGCACAAATGATTCGCTTGTTAAGCATTTTTAGCAACAGTTGATAATTTGATCTTTCTGAAAATTCGTTGAAACAATCATTGGAGCTCTTATCCCTTTGGGCAGCCGCTGATTTCTTCACCGAAGATCAAGACGGGTGTCACTACACTAGGCAGGGCTGATCCCCCCTTTCATATCTGCAATCCGTTTCTGCTAACCCAGGGCGGTAGCTCCACCAGTATTTTTCAAAACTGCAGATTCTTTCCTCGGTCTCAAGTGGTATCGTGATGCTCCATGAATCGTGTGGTCTGGGAAGACTTCATCAGATTCGTCAGGTGAGATAGCTTGGCCTTTCTCCGTCTCCAGAATCTTTTGATGGTCGGTCAACGCAGCAGGCTCCACCAAGGAAGGCGACATACGTTTGCAGTGTGTGCTGTGGACCCAGTTTTTCCGGTTCGTCACTTGAACTGCTGTCCTTGTGGCCAGGAGGACTTGCTCTGGTCCTCGCCACCTCGGGTCCAATCTGTTGGATCTGTCGAAGGCTTTGACCATCACGTGGTCGCCAGGTCGGAGATCATGGGCCTCATCTTCGGATCTGTCAGGAAGAGCTTCTCGAACCTGTTGATGAATAGAGATCAAACTGTCGGTTAACTGTGCCAAATAATCATTCATAAGAACACAAGGTACATCATGTATGGGGCGTGGCTTAGGAACTCCCCAAATGTTCATTGGTCTCCCAAATACCACCTCATAGGGTGTAAGACCTGATCGTGAGTGTGGTATCGATCTTATGGACAACAATGCCAAAGGGAGTGCATCTGGCCACTTCAAAGATGTGGAAGCCAGTATTTTTGATAACTTTAGTTTCAGAGTAGCGTTGTACCTCTCCACTAATCCTGCTGATTTTGGGTGGAAAACTGCATGGAATTTCTGTTTGATCTCTAATCCTTTCAGGACATGCTCAACAACTTGCCCAATAAAATGAGGTCCGTTGTCACTCCACAAAAGTTTACAAACACCATATCTAGAAAAAAACTCCTTTAGAAGCACCTTTGCTGTGGTGAGAGCAGTATTATCCTCTGTAGGGTATGCCTCTATCCATTTAATTAAGGCACATACCACCACTAGGACATATTTGAGGTTATTGCAGCATTCAAGTAGGATGTAATCCATCTGCAAAACTTCAAAAGGTGCGGTTGGTGTCGCAAACCCTCCTGTAGGAGTTTGTGTCCCTTTTCCAGGATTATACTGCCAACAGATCAAACAGGACTGTGTGGTTCTGAAAATCTGGACCCTGCCATAACAGGGTACCATGGTACAACACTCGTGTCACAAAATATCATTGTACCATGACGAATTTGGTGTCTACAGACCGGTAATGATTAGGACATTATCCCTATACATTTATGTCCTGTTTGAGTGATGCTGTCCCGAACCCTCAGACTCCATTTTGTGAGCGGCATCCATCTTGTGTCTTGCCCTCATATAGTCAATTGATTAAGGCCGAGTTTGATCTGAAAGGACACGTCCACCTTAGCTGACTCCCCATGACCTGGCCGAGCTAACTCCGCTGCCTCCAGCCAAACCTGTTCGGGCAGTCCCTCGCCCAGTGGCCGAGTAAGATAACATCAAGGCACAACATGCCATAAACCATTCACTACATACAAACCATGTTATCCACACACATACACCTGTCCATGTTTCTTGTTTATGGCCGGTTTTACGATGAGGAGGTGCCCGATTTTATTGGGGTTTCATCGATATCTGATGGTAGTTCTGGGCCGGGCTGGGTCATCTATCACAAACCGGACATCTAAAATATGGGTTGGCCGTCATGACTTTGCTTTTTGCTTTATTGTGTAAATATGTATATGACCGTATCGTAAACTGAGGAATTCTTGCCTACAGCTGTTATTTTTGTATAAAAGGAGAAGGCTAGTTCTGTAAAAACGAACAGTCTCCTGAGAATCTACATCCCGTGCTGTTGTACTTCTAGGACACTTGTTACTTGGTTGCAGCCAATAAAACTCGATCTCTGACTTCACCTAGAAGACTCTGTGTTTCTGTGGTCCGGAACAGGGAGAACTCAGAGGTCTTCGGGTGTTATCCCCTGGCACCACCGGGTTCCTAAAAACCTGGCACCTCAGTTGGCACCCAACGTGGGGCGGTATCAAGCAGTGACGGTCCAAGCCAGATGTTCGTGAGGAGCTTCATGTGAAAATTCCAGAGGACGGCCAGCCACTTCAGCGACCCCTGTATGTCGACGTGGTTCCAAAGGTCGTTGCTGCGAGGTTCCCCGCGTCCCGACGGCTACGAAGGACTGCTGCCCTGACTATCGCCCTGTTTTGGACCCAGTGATCCTAGGTAGAGCGAAACGATAGACGAGTCTTCTAGTGACGTCATCGACCATCAATACTTCAGTTAAGTATAAGTGGAGGTTCTTCCAGTCCTTAGTTTGTTCTTAGTTTTGGTATCCTTGAGATACACCTTGTTTGGAACTTGCAAGCGCCAAAACCAAGGGATTCGTGTATTCACGAAAATATCGTAGTCGATAATCCTTTGAAGTTTGAAGCTAGACTAGTGAGCGAAGATGCCTGGTCTTAGCAGATTTGGAAACTTGTTTTGTCTTGGTTGTAGTAAGGACTCCCGATTAGAGGATTCGCGTCCGGTTCCTCCGATTGGAACTCCAACATATGAGCTCTATATAAAGCATGGAGTAGGCCCTATCACATATAATGAAGTATGGATAAAATACACCAGAAAGGATGGTGTTTTAAAATGGCCCCAATATGGTAGCTTTGACGCAGAAATTTTAGATAACCTCGAGGTCAAACTGTTCAAGAAGAAAGCCCGGCCGGCGATGTTTGACTCTTTTCGCTTGTGGCGCAAAGAAGCCAAACAGAAAGAAATGAAATTAGCCAAGAAAAATAAAAGAGGTATGTCAATGGTGCAAACCGCTGTTGCATACAGGGATAATGAGAAAGAGCAAGAGAGTGAACAAATGCTCAGAAGCAAGAAGTTAGCAATAGATAAATGCTATCCAATGTTACCACATGAAGGACAAGGTTCGAAAGAGACATCAGAGAAGGATCAATTAATGTCCCATTTACTGAGTTCACCACCTCCATATGCACCAAGTGCTACTGCACCCCCAAAGCGCTTAGTTATACCACGCCCCGGTGCACGAACTCCAGTGCTTACACAAACACCAGCTCCTCTTCAGCAGGTTCCTACTTCTACGGCGCAACCCTCTCAAGGGCCGCCGCCTTTGCTACATACTCCATCCGCTGTTTCTCCGACTTTACCTACTGCTCCGACTGTTTATCATGATACTACTTCTGCCACTGCCTCGACTTCCTCTTTGCCTCAGCCTGTCTTTTCAGGCACATCTGCCTCTCCGCAAGCTTCCCCTTCTGTCCAACAGAGAGTGGCAAGTACTGTCACTGGTCTGTTCTCACCTTTCTTTGGGTCGCCTAAGACGACCCCTAAAACAGGTCATAGACAGTTGCATAGTCAACTGCCTGATTATGAGGAAAGAGTAGTGCTGAATGAGTTAGCACGCAAATGGGTTACTGATACTGTAAAGTATGATGTTCAGTCTGTTATGGAAGTTTTCCGTCAGTGGGATGCACCCACTCAGAGATATGTATTCGAAGAGATGTGTGTATATCTTTGCGAAGATTTGGAGACAAATGATCCAAAACGCAAAATGCAGGAATTATTCCGTATGCGATTCAAGATCTATGAAGGCATGATTGAAGGTGCTGATGTTGAACGAGCAATAGACTTATTGTTATCTTATAGGAGTAAGGGAATCACTGTATGAGGATGATATGTCAGGTAGGAAAAAGGCGCGACAATACCCCATGAGAGAGGTTCCTCCAGTTTGGAGGGAAGGTGATGCGAACGCGAATCCAGCGATTCCCCCGCATTTCCAGCGTGTATGGGTACATGTCCCATGGAAAAGATCTGAAGTTTTAGCACTCAAGCAGACATTGCCTGATCTTCGTAAAAATCCTGCAGGGTATTATAAGGAACTATCACAGACTGCCAGCTCATGTATAATGAATTTAGCGGATGTAGACATGTTTTTTGGGAATGTTGTTCCACAGCCTTTATGGAGTAAGATTCGTCATGCAGATCATGATCAAGAATTAGGCAACACATGGGTTAATATCACTGCTGCTGATGCTAGACAAGTTGGTGGTTCTAAACCTGAGCCTTTAGTAGCTGAACTTCCTGGTAGGATTATCACATATATGAAGACTTTAATGCATGAATTGCTGTGAATTGGGACAAGTTGTCCGCGTGCAAGCAGAAAAAAGATGAGAATGTGTCTGACTTTTTCACGAGGTTTGAAGAGACTTTCGTCGACCATAGTGGTCAGGATATGGCTACCGAGGGTGGCCAAAGATTGTTAGTAGACAAGTTCGTACATAATCTGCTTCCTGAACTGTGTAATAGATTGAAAGATTCAGAGAGTGCTTGGGCTGTTTCCACGTCAGCGCAGATTTTACCCACAGTCCAGTACTACGAAAATAGGCGCAAAGACGAGCTAGATAAAGCAGACAAAAAGACTAAAGATTTGAAAACTAAAGTCCTTCTCCAGCAAGCCTATCCACCCCGTAATAATAATCAGCCTGATTATAAGCAACCTCAGCAATATTCGAGAAACTCACAAAGAAATGAGTCTTCTCAACCGCGTTTACCTTATGGTCCGAATCAGTGTGCTTATTGCAAAGAAGAGGGTCATTTCAAGAGTAGTTGTCCAGCTCTATCGCGACGTTTGAATGGTGTTTCTGGTACAAGAGGTAGAGGTGTTCAACAGGCTCCTAGGGGTAGGGGCCGTGGAAATGTCCCCCAGAATGCCCTTCCCGCCTCAGAATTCTATGAATAGCTTTGATCAACAGAATAATGCGTCTTCTAGGTCAGCTCAGTACTATGCTGATGACTATTACGCAGAAAACGAGAATGAGGGTAATAATTGCTAGGACAGCCATGGACAAAGAGAGGGAGTTGTTTCAGTTCCAGTAGATCAGAATGGACCTTATGTTGAGGTGATTACATCAGGAGTGTCGGAACCTTTTCTGCTGGATACTGGTGCTACAAAAAGTTCTATTATGCACTCAAAACTTCCTGGCGCACCTTTGTCTGGCGAAATGAACGTTTCAGTAGGTTTTTCTGGCGCCCCTGTTAGAAACCCGATTTCTCGTCCTATGTCCCTTTCTGTTGGACCTTGTGAATTAGAAGCACCCCTCATTCTTACAACAGGTTGTGGCGAAAACCTGTTAGGTTTGGATTTGTTAAAGAGATTATATGCGACTTTGTACTGTTCTCCTTCCGGAGTACAACTTACTCTAGGTAAGAAAGTGATTTCCCCAATGTATTTGTCAAAGGAAAATATTCCAACTGAATTGTCATCTCTTCCAGATATACTTTGGGCTACTGGTTCTAACGATGTGGGTCTTTTGGAGATAGCACCATATGTCATAACTTTGCGAGCCAACGTTAGGTTGCCACGTATTCCCCAATACAAGATCTCTAGCGAATGTGAAAAGGCTTTGATAGCGATCGTTTACGATCTGATTGAGAAAGATGTCATTGAAGAGATGAAAAGCAACTTTTGTAACAGTCCTATTTTGCCAGTTTTAAAGCGTACTGATCCGTCTCAGCCACCTGCGTACAGATTTGTGATTGATCTTAGAGAAGTAAATAAGATTGTTGTGCCACAGTTTCCAGTTGTTCCTGATATTACTGCCCTATTGACTATGGTTCCAGCTTCGGCCACTTGGTTCTCGGTGATTGATTTGAAGAACGCTTTCTTCAGTATCCCGATTGCTGAGGAGAGCAGAGATATTTTTGGCTTCAATTTAGGAGGACGAAGCTTCCGCTTCAAACGCGCTCCTCAGGGCTACTGTGAAAGTCCATCTATATTCAGTCAGGCTCTGAAATCAGAACTTGACACGATTGTTCTACCTGATGGTGCAACTCTTATTCAGTATGTAGACGATTTGTTAGTCGCTGCAGACACTGAAGAGATTTGCAAGGAAGCCACATTGTCATTGTTGCGTCATTTATGTGACATGAAGCACAAAGTCTCTCTTTCAAAATTGCAATTTTGTCGACAAGAAGTGATCTACTTAGGTCACATCTTATCGAAGGAGGGAAGGAGACTGACCCCAGAGAGAATACAGGCAATTGCAAGATTGAGTGTCCCAAGGACACAGAGAGAAGTGCGTGCTTTCTTGGGCATTACATCATATTGCAGACAATGGATATCGAACTTCTCACTGTTGGCTAAACCTTTGCTGGCACTTATCTGTAAAGATACACCCAATCCTATGCCTTGGTCTGAAGATTGTCAGAAGAGTTTTCACGAGTTGTGTGATGCGTTGTGTTCAGCTCCTGTGTTGGGTAACCCCGACTACAGTAAACCTTTTTCATTATACGTCCATGAGAAGGAAGGTTGCGCATTATCAGTCCTGACAACCCTTTGGGGACTAACAGCGTCCATGCGCGTACTTTTCTGCGACTCTAGATCCTGTAGCTAAGGCATTACCAAGTTGCTTGAGGGCCACTGCTGCAGCAGCTGTCTGTATTCAACAGTCTGCTGGATTAGTAATGAATAATACACTGATCGTTAGGGTCCCACATGCAGTAGACATTTTGCTAAACAGGACAAAGACACAGCACTTAACTAGTGCTCGACTGTCGAGTTATGAACTGACACTATTAGCGAGTCACATATACATAAAGAGGTGCGATACACTCAACCCCGCCACGTTATTGCCCATTCCAGCAGAGACAGATGAGGTTGAACGACATGATTGCTGTTTTAGGACAGAAGAAGAAACAAAACGGAGAGTAGACTTGCAGGACACTCCCCTTCCTGAATGTAATAATGCTTTATGGGTTGATGGTTCATGCTTCAAGTTGCCAAATGGTGATACGACTGCAGCATATGCTGTGACAACATTGCACATGATTGTAGAGACTGCACGTATACCACACAACTCTGCGCAAGCAGCAGAGTTAATTGCACTTACAAGAGCATGTGTGTTGGTAAAAGGAAAACAAGTGAATGTGTATACGGATAGCCAATACGCCTTTGGCGTGGCTCATAGTTTTGGACGATTGTGACGTGAACGTGGGTTCCTGACGTTGCATGGTGCAAAGATACAGCATGGTCAGCTAGTTAACGAGCTCCTCGAGTCACTGACCCTGCCACTACAAGTTGCGATTGTGAAATGCAGTGCACACAGAAAGATTCAAGATGTTGTTGGTCGTGGGAATGCATTTGCAGATGAAGTTGCGAAAGAGACTGCAAGGAACGCAATGAGTTGAATGTATGTTGTGGGTCCTGCGAGATGGATTGCTGATGTGGGTATGTGTGAGGACACCATTGAAAGTGTGAAGTCCATACAGTCCGAGGCCACCGAGAAAGAGGTGAATGAATGGAGAGAAAGCAAAGGAAGATTGGATGCGAATGGATGTTGGGTCGAATTGTCAGAGCATCAAAGACGGCTGTTACCCGACGCATATGTACTTGAAGTGGTAACAATGGCTCATGGGATGGCTCATATCAGCGTGAAAGGAATCTGTAAGTTGTTGGCCCCAGTACGGCAGAATAGTGGCATCCCAAAATGTGCAGAGAACTTGGTCAAGAACTGTATGGTGTGTTTGAAGTACAATCCCGGTAGGGGAACTCCAACTCCAGCTGGTCATTTTTCGCCTCCAACGTATCCGTTCGAGGTTTTGCAGCTCGATTTCATCCACATGGAGAGGTGCAACAATCTGAAATACGTGCTTGTTGTTGTTTGCGCCTTCTCCAGGTGGGTGGAAGAGTATCCCCTTAAGGAAAATACTGCGTTGTCCACAGCCAAAGCCCTTGTCAAAGAATTCTTCCCTAGATTTGGTATGCCTAGAATCGTCTGGAGTGGTAATGGAAGTGAATTCGTGGGTCGAGTGATGAAGAGAGTGTGTGAGTGTCTAGGCATACACCAGAAATTCCACGCTGCAAATCACCCCCAATCAGCTGGATTAGTAGAATGCTACAACGGCACGTTAAAGCTGAAATTGGCCAAGATCCAAGCCAGTACAGGTCTTAAATGGCCTGACGCCCTACCTTTAGCACTCCTGTCTACCAGAATAACTGTCCATTCTAGATTAGGATTTAGCCCTCACGAGATTGTGTTTGGCCGCCCAGCCAACACCTGGGGCATGCCAAGGCCCAAGAAACTAAGTGAGATAAAGCACCCTGTACTGCTTGACTATTTGCACGAATTGACAACTAAATTGCGTGTTTTACACCAACAGGTCCACAGCTCCTCTCCGCCAGCATCTGATGCTCCAGGCCACGCCATTGAACCCGGCTCCTGGGTCCTAGTGCGGAATTTCCAGCGGACCAAGAACGAGGAGCCTTGCTGGACCGGACCCTTTCAAGTCCTACTGACTACCCGCTCCGCCGTTCGTGTCCACGGCAAGAGGAATTGGGTGCACGGCACCCATTGCAAACGGGTCCCGCTGCCCCTTCCATATGACCGGTGGATCCAGGAGGGAATTGCTGACTCTGAAACAGAGTCCGTACCACGCTTTGCACCCTTCAGCGATGCACAATTGAAAGGAACTGGTACCGATAAAGAGAGTGATCGTATTCTGCAAGGATTTGTGCCACCGTCAATGAAGTTGGACACTACCGAACCTGAAATATTGTTTGAAGATCACACCATATCTGGGAAACAACGGTATAATCTGAGGCCAAGAAAAACGAACTAATAAAAATAAACTAATAAGGATTTTTTTCCCCCAAGAACTATTTTTGATTATACAGCTCTCTCGCCCAGGGAACTTGCTCATTTTTGATTTTTGAACCGCCATCTGGTTCTGCTGCTAGGGTCGCGGTTGCCAGTCTTGGGAAGTGCAGCTGGAGACGTTTAGGTCGACGGTTCTGGTTGGTCTAAGGGAATTACCCTGGACTGAACGGAAGCACCCCTGAGCAGAATCAACCTCCCACCGCGGGCAGCAACTAGAGGATGGAGTTTTCGAGGGTAGAGAGACCTGCTAGATCTACGAACTTTGAAAAGAAAATATGCACTGTAATGGCAAGAAAACGATTTCTAGTAATATGCATTTTAATGTTGTGTAGCATAATAATGTTTTTAATTGGCTATGCTCTGTTCATTTTTCGAGTTCCATTCATACACAACACTCAGCCCACACCTCCTCCTACTATTTCCCCGCATTCCTTTCACCCCCTACCTGAACACGAGTCTGCCAGAAGATTAGAATTTGTAAATAATTCATTCGTCCAACTCCTACACCAGCACCAATCTGTAATGAACACTACGAACTGTTGGATATGTGGACTTATGCCACACACCACAGATAAGGGTATTCCGTATTTTGTCCTGCCATTTAGTTATTTTGGTTCTCTGTGGGTTTTCTAGACCATGTTCCTGTTTTCCCTTGAACCATATGTTCCAGGGAAAAATTCAAACAACAAGGCACTAGTGGCAGGAATCAGAAATATGAGTAGAGATATCGACACGGTTAGAACGACTCCCAAAGATGAGCTTATACCATGCAGTCGATGGAATATAACTAAGTATGGAATTTCCTTGGCTGAAAGTCAGAAGGCGAAGAAATCCTCCCCAATCTGGATAGTACCCCACCAAGGTCATCTATGTCTGCAGGGAAATGGCAACAACCCTTGAGCCCAGTTAGGGAAGAGTGTCTGTACTGAGACCTATGTTCTCTCATCTCAGACCTCCCCTTCATTCCTAGCAGCTAAGGGTACCTACTTCGTCTGCCACGACAGAGCATATACATGGTTGCCCCCTGACTTCTCGGGCACATGTTTACTCTCGTTTCTGCTGCCACCCACCTACACGGCCGAGGCAGATTACCATCGGACAAGGACAGTTAGGGGTGTCATGAGTCAAGACGACACTGCGGGTCAAGAGTTTGGAGACTTCGCAAAGGGTTTTCTGCCGTTTTGGGGGCCTATGGTGAACAGCAGGAACATTCGCCAATTGACGAGGATAGTTGAATCCGCCGTGATTGAAACGGCCGGTGCCCTTAGTAACTTGACTGCCGAGCTCCAGTCGGACCGACTTATGACTCTTCAAAATAGGGTTGCCCTGGATGTCATACTTGCAGACCGAGGCGGGGTATGCAGAGTGATCCAATCCAGTTGCTGCATTTTCATCCCTGATAATGCTCCGACAGTGTACCAGGCCATCTCCAAACTGCATAAAATCTCTGATTCCATTCACATGGATAAAGGGGACTGGTCCCTGCTAGGGTGGTTCTGGGAACTGATATCTGCCTGGGGATGGAAAATTCTGATATTCATTGGGATGATCTTAGCTATTCTGTTCCTGTTCTGCCTGTGTGTGCAGTGTGCTCCTGCAATATGTGGCCTCTGTGCTACATCATGTGTAAGGAAGCCTGTGTCAAGGGACGAATTGAGCAACAGGATGATGCTACAGCAGCATCTCCATGACTTCATGAATACAGATGTGGACTCAGATTAGCATGAGTCATTGCCTAATATGAGGGCAAAAGGAGGGTCTGTGGTTCTGAAAATCTGGACCCTGCCATAACAGGGTACCATGGTACAACACTCGTGTCACAAAATATCATTGTACCATGACGAATTTGGTGTCTACAGACCGGTAATGATTAGGACATTATCCCTATACATTTACGTCCTGTTTGAGTGATGCTGTCACCCTTAAATCATGATTTCCGTCCCGAACCCTCAGACTCCATTTATTTTGTGAGCGGCATCCATCTTGTGTCTTGCCCTCATATAGTCAATTGATTAAGGCTGAGTTTGATCTGAAAGGACACGTCCACCTTAGCTGACTCCCCCATGACCTGGCCGAGCTGACTCTGCTGCCTCCAGCCAAACCTGTTCTGGCAGTCCCTCGCCCAGTGGCCGAGTAAGATAGTATCAAGGCACAACATGCCATAAACCATTCACTACATACAAACCATGTTATCCACACACATACACCTGTCCATGTTTCTTGTTTATGGCCGGTTTTACGATGAGGAGGTGCCCGATTTTATTGGGGTTTCATCAATATCTGATGGTAGTTCTGGGCCGGGCTGGGTCATCTATCACAAACCGGACATCTAAAATATGGGTTGGCCGTCATGACTTTGCTTTTTGCTTTATTGTGGAAATATGTATATGACCGTATCGTAAACTCAGGAATTCTTGCCTACAGCTGTTATTTTTGTATAAAAGGAGAAGGCTAGTTCTGTAAAAACGAACAGTCTCCTGAGAATCTACATCCCGTGCTGTTGTACTTCTAGGACACTTGTTACTTGGTTGCAGCCAATAAAACTCGATCTCTGACTTCACCTAGAAGACTCTGTGTTTCTCTGGTCCGGAACAGGGAGAACTCAGAGGTCTTCGGGTGTTATCCCCTGACACCACCGGGTTCCTAAAAACCCGGCACCTCAACTGTACTACTCTTTTAGCTGTGCTGGCAATTTCAGGATGCTCCCAAACTTGTGTAAGCAATTTAGTTGTTGCTAGAGCTCCAACATGTGCCAGCCCATGTGCCATTTGAACCATAGGTTGTAAATCGGCGCAGGCAATTTCCACGTATTCATTTCTTTGTTACGCCAACAGCCCTCATCGTCTAACATTCCTTCTTTCGACCATTGCTCAAGTTCTACCACAGAGGCATATCTCTGTATATCCAATACTTCCTCTCTAGCATCATGCCAACGCTCAGCTTGTGATTTCACTATGTACATGGATGTAGTGCTTTGCTGCATCGCAGTCTCACGAGCTACATGATCTGCAAAGGCATTGCCTTGCCCTATTTTGTCAATGATTTTCTTGTGTGCACTACACTTCATAATAGCAACTTTCTTTGGGTATGTAAGTGCAGTCAAGAGATTATGTACTAATTCTCCGTGCATGATCTGAATCCCGTCGGATGTAAGAAAGCCTCTTTCCTTCCGGAGTAGGCCAAAATCATGGACCACTCCAAAAGCATAGTGCCAATCCGTGTAGATGTTCACACACAAGTCAGTGCTAAGTACACACGCTCGTGTCAAAGCTATTAGTTCAGCTGCTTGAGCCGACTTCTGAGGTATGCGAGCTGTTTCCACTACTGTCTCAAGCGTGGTAATTGCATAAGCAGCTGAAGTCGTGCCATCTGTTAACTTCAGACAGGACCCATCAACCAAAAGTTTCCCATCTACATCTGGAAGGGGCGCATCTTGTAAATCAATGCGACCCTTTGCCTGTTCCTTAGTAAGGAATATACAATCGTGAGGTTCCTTTGACTGAGACTAAGTCGCAGGATATGGCAACAAGGTTGCTGGGTTCCGTGTCGCGCACCTCTTAAAGGTAATATGAGGTGCTAACAGTGTCATTTCATATCCTGTCAAGCGGGCACTAGTTAAGTGTTGTGTCTTAGTCTGATTCAAAAGGGCATCTACTGCATGGGGTACTAGCACCAACAGTTTGTGTGACAAAACTATCCCTTCACTCTGACTCATGGACACAGCTGTTGCTGCAACTGAATGGAATCATCCAGGCAGTGTCGAGCAACAGGATCAAGAACGGCTGAAACATATGCACAGGGACGCTGCTTATCACCATGTGTCTGTATTAAAACTGACAATGCACACCCATCTTTCTCGTGTACATAGAGTGTAAAAGCCTTCGTTTAATCTGGTGTGCCTAACACTGGTGCAGAGCAAAGAGCTTGTATTAACTGACGAAAAGCATTATGGCATTCATCTGTCCATGGGAGGGGCGCTGGAGTGTCTTTGCTCAAAAGCGCTAGAAGGGGCTTAACCATGTGTGAAAACCCCAATATCCATTGCCTACAAAACGAAGTCAATCCAATAAATGCACGGACATCTTTCTGTGTGGAAGATACTGGTGTGTCTAAAATTGCTTGAATGCGATCTGGTGTCAGTGCACAGCCCTCCTTAGACAGAAGGTGTCCCAAATAGGTCACTTTGGGTCTACAATATTGCAATTTCTTCCGTGACACTTTATGGTTGTGTGTAGCAAGGAAAGAAAGTAAAGATAAAGTACATTTCTCACACTGCTCAGGTGTATCAGCTGCCAACAAGATGTCATTGACATATTGTATGAGAGCCACTCCTTCAAACAAAGTAAAGGAATCAAGTTGTCTCTTCAATGCTTGACTGCAAATACTAGGACTCTCAGTATAGCCTTGAGGAACTCTACAAAATCTACACGATCGGTTATTCAAAGTGAAACCGAACAAATATCGGCTTTCAGGATGAATAGGGATCGAAAAGAAAGCGTTCTTCAATTCTATAACAGAAAATGTAGTTGCTGTTGGAGGAACCAAAGTAAGTAGTGTGCTATGTCAGAAACCACAGGGTACTGTGGTACTACAATCTTGTTTACTTCTCTCAAGTCAATGATAAATCTGTAAATCCTAGTGTCAGTATCTTTTTTTAAAATGGGAAGAATCGGACTATTGCAAACATTGTAAGAAACTTCTTCCACAACCCCCACTTTAATTAAAATTGTGCACAATGCGTGTAAATGCTTCTTCTCCTTCTTTCGAAATTTTATACTGAGGCAGTCTCTGCAATGAAGCACCCTCCTTGACACTAATGTGTACTGGTGGAATAACCATTTGCCCTACATCCGTGTCTGAAGTAGCCCACAAAGTACTAGGGAGTGAAGCTAATGCAATGTCCTCTTTAACAATACAAGATCTCTCAGTCACAGGGTAGTTGTCATTCAAAATAACCCGTACTCCTTCCGGAGAACATCGTATCGTGGCCCTGAAATATTTGTGCATGTCAAGACCCACAATATTGTCTGGTGTGTTTGGAGAAAGCAAAAACGGATATGGAGCAGTAAACTTATCAACATAGAATGCAGGTGGTTGTGACAATGAGCTAAGGGAAGGTGTTCCATCGAAACCTATTGATGTAATGGTTAAGCCAGACAGGGGAGCCCTAGGAACCAATTGTTTAGACACGGTGCTACGAGTAGCTCCTGTATCAACCAGAAACTGATCAGTAGAACCCAAAACATGTGCTATAACATAGGGATCCCTCTGATCTACTGGAGCTTCAACTGATTCCTTACCCCATCCTAGGCAATCCTATGCATAAGCAGAATCTTGAAAATCAGACGGCACATAGTCGGACATTTGGTATCGGTTCCGTCTATCAAAAGTGTTAAACCCATCCTGCCCACGTGTATTAGCATCAAACCTAGCGCGATCATTCGTGCTTCCTCTAGGCCCTGAATATTCTGAACGACTTCTCATCTGTCCCCGACCACGTGGACACTGCCGAAGACACAGCATTGGACAACCAGAAATCCAATGTCCAAATTTTTTGCAGTATGCACACTGGTCAACAGACAAATTCGAACGAGTATAGGAAGGGAAGGACAAACCATAAGATCCACGTCCACCTCTATCATTACCTCTAGAAAGGCGGGCCATAAGCTTGAGCCAACATAACCTTTGTTTTCAACTCTTTAGACTTTTTATCCTAATTACTTTTAGCTTCTAATTCTTGACGCTCATAATACTGAGCCATAGTTAGGAGAGACACCGGAAAAGAGGTAGTCCATGAACTCTCACTGGCCTTTAGACGACTAGCTATTCCTGGCAAAAGGTTTGCGATGTATTTATCTACAAACAGATGCCTACCCGTGTCATCTGTCAACGACTGGCCACTAAAATCGTGGAATGCCGCCTCAAAGAGTGTAAAGAAATCTGAAACCGATTCATCTGCCTTTTGCTTACATGACGCTAATACAGTCCAATCTATCTTTTTAGGGGTAATCATCGTCTTTAATTTAGCTAATATAGCAGCAGGGAGATCTAATATTAATTTACACGGTTTCTGTGCAGGCTCCCGTTCTACATCCATTTGTTCTAAGTCTGTCCATAACGCCCCAAACGTTGCACGATCATCAACTTTACACACAGTTCTCCACATATCAGGGGGTAATATCAATCTGAAAAACAAATCAATATCTGGCAAAGTCATAGTACAAGAGCTAATGGCACTCTCAACTTCCTCATAAAAGGCTGCTGGATTCTTTAGCAGATCAGGAAATGTATTTTTAAGGGCCATGACATCTGCTCTATTCCAAGGAGTGTTATCCCAATTATAAATAAAATACTCTTTAGCATTCACAGAAGTCTTATCATCATTTGTACCCGGTCCCTTAGGAGGAACATATAAAGGCGTGGCTTCCCGCATGGGTTTCACATTAATTACAACATTCTTATCTGTTTCAGGAGTAGAAGTTCGCGCCATGCTGACGTGGGATGTTTGTGCAGCTGTGTCTGCTGCCTTTTTCTCCTCTCTGAAACGGGCTGCTTCAACACGCAGTTTAACCAAGCGTCTGATCGTGTCAAGCACCTGGGAGAAGAGAAAAAGACCTTCACGTAGTTTTTTACAATCAGTTGCTACATCATCGGGCTCCATTTCTACCAAATGTTTTCTAAACCGTTCAATAACCTCTGTGTATCGGTAAAATATATTTGCTCCCTTTCCTCCCAATCTTTTATACTATCTAAAAGTTCAGAAGCAGTGGCAGTACTACGAACGGCTTTACGCGCAGCAGATCTAATGTCAGACGCACGCTCGGCAGATAACATTGGCTTTGTCCTGGTATGAAAAAGAGTCCCCATCTGACTCATGAGGATTTGAAGGGAAAATATACGGAGGTGGAGAACGATCTAATATCAATAAATCATCTTGAGGTTTATTAGGAATAGGATAGAGGGGCTGCCTAACAGCGTATTGACTCGTTACCTCTAAGTGGCGCTCCCTATCTTCCCTCTCTTTAATTTTTTTAATTTCCCTATTTTTCATTTCCAATGCCTTTGCATGTATAGTCTTCCTTTGTTCTTTTTCAATCAAGGCTTGCTCACGCTTCATTCGCTCACGCACTTCTTTCTCCTACATTCGCACACAGTCAAACATATCTTGCCTAGCCTTTCGCTTAAACATTTGCTGTTCCACATACTGAATCTTTCGCAAATCAAATGACTCATGCACAGGCCAAAGCAACTCAGGATCTTTACGAGGATATTTATTCCATAACATGCTGTACATTATGGAAGAAATACGATATTTAATATACATGTCCCTATTAGGCGCCCCCTCCGGGGGAGCCGGTTGTGATTCATCAAGTCTAAGACTGGTACAGCTACAAAAGCAACACATCCTACGAAGTGTGCTAAAAACAGGCATGCCAAAAATAGTGCAGAATATGCAGTATTATATCCAAGTAGCACTTAAGGTACCTTTAGTACGATGTGCCGTTCAAATCTATTAAAATAGAGAAAATTCTCCTCATTACCTGCCTATATGAATTGCAATGCATATATAATTATCAAACAAATCTTACAGACAAAGCTGCAGTAAGTGTTACTAAACTACCTTACCAATCAAAGGCGTCAAACAGCAAGTGCCGCAGAACAGCTCTTACCAATCAAATGGTGTCCAGGTTCCAACTGCCAAGTTTTCAAATCGACCAAATGGTCACTGCATGGCAAATCAACAGAAGAGATCTCAGTCGAGGACTGGCGCCACCTGGGTGGTCAGATCAGAAAGAAAGGAAAAACGCTGTGGATGCCAAGACTAGGGTCTCCTTTGGCAGTGATCACGTCCAAAGCGAGATTCCAATCCTTCGTCGCGACCAGTCCTTCGGGCATCCGAGTCGCTGATGAGCCTCACGTTGGATGCACCAATTTGTAGTAGTGGGCCTCAGCAAGGCCTACCAGTGCTAGGGGTTCTCCCTTCTTTGTACAGAGTCCTCAGACCAATAGGAAGAAGTTGGCACAGAAATTGGAATAGAAAAAACAGAGTTTATTAACCTCAAGAGGTGGCACTATATTCACACAGCACCCTTCGGTAATGTATGAAGTAGCACACGTAATGGAAAGAGCATGGTCCTTTTATATCCACACAGGGGCTCCAAAGAAGGCGGTACAAGAACAGAGTGCTGGTTTTATGTACATATAAGGTCATACAGAAAATGCAGGGTCGACAATTAGGAGGAGCTAACAGTGTCCAGTTTCTAGTAAACACATCCTGATAGATATAAATTGATAAGAGCTGCAAAGTCCACTAAGCATGTGTAGAACTGGAAAGGTCTAAATATTTCTCGTCTCTGGGCAGATTTCAAGAGCAGTTAACAGGAAGGTAGGACAGAGCACATGGCGAGCACATGGTAGCACATGGTAAACAAAATGGCTGACAGAAATACAAAATGGATTCCATAAAACGGACAAGATAATCTCTAAATACAGGATGTCTTCTGCTAATGCTTAACCTAATCGCTGCTAAATTACAACAAGGGTAGGGGGTGATAGGAACGTCGGACGGGTGAATCAAGGTGGGTTTGGACCCTTCCTTCCCGCCCACGCTGAGATACGTGCCCGTACCTGATTACGCCACGCTTCCGTTGAAGCGTGGCTCGGGGATTCGCCTTGACGTTGGTCTCCTGGCTTTGCAGGTTTCTTGATGGCGTCCTCTCACTCTAGTTCTCCGCTCCGTACTTGGACCCTCGCCGCTTTCTCCTCTCCGCTCGTTACTCCTTCGCCTCCAGGTGTAAAACACACCAGCGTCTCACGGGTTCCGGGTATTTCTTCTTCCTGGAGTTCCACGTCACAAAGGGGGGGCGGGGCTGGATCCAAACTCTGCTCAGTTAAAGAAACAGTGCTCGCTTTCAACCTCCGGCACGAACACACTTGATTTTGCTCTATCCCAGGACTCGGCGGGCTGTATAGAGATATAGGAGAGGATTGAACTCCTGTCTTCCTCTGACTTGGACTGCTTCACCCCGTCACATACTGCTTCCAGAATATATATGTTTTTATCCGCTACACTGCCTTCGCAGTCTACGAGTACACAAGATAAATGGTCACATCATTTTGAACACCATATTTTAAAACATATTCAGCAAGAGACCTGGCAGTGGATTGGGAAGTTTTCTCTACGGATTAAGATTGCTCCTTCCCTTATTCAATCGAAACTTTTCACTTTAAACGTTCTGCACTGGACCTCTGCTCGCTTGCACAAACTGAAGCTTAGGGATAACGATCTTTGTTGGAGGTGCAAGTTGGTCTCTGGCACTCATCAACATAAGTTTTTTGAATGTTCATTGCTACAACCCTTTTGGGAGTTGGTTCACAAACATCTAGCACTAATCTTTGGTATTAAATTTGAGCTCTCATTACCTCTAATTCTATTGGGTCCATGGGCTGCACCAACTCCTTTACCCTTTGACGATACTGATATGCAATTGTTGGATCTCCTTATATCAATTGCTGTTAAAGTTATATTAACAGAGTGGAAATCCTTTAATTTATTATCATATCATACTTGGAGGGCATGGGTCTCATATCTTCGTGAGGCTCATACTTTTGTTGAGGAGAAGCACTGCCATTTCTAATACTGTTTGGAGGTCATTGGATAAATATATGAACTTGGCTTCGCAAAGGTTGGTGGCTCAGTATCCTTTTGTGTCTTCCTCTTAACTTTTCTCTCTCAATGAAGCAGGTGTCCCCATATATTGCTTGTCCCCTCTTCTTTTCCGTTCTTTCCGTTCTTTCCTCTTTCTTCCTACTTACTATTCTCTACTCTTACTTTTGCTTTCTCTCCTTTATCGTGTTGCTTTACTTATCTAAGCAATGCAACTAGTTTGTTGAAGTTGTTACTTGCTTATCCAGATATGATGTTCTTTTACATGCAATATTTATTATATACATTATATTTGTATTTATGAAATGCTTAGATATTTATGGTTCACAATGCTAAGTTGTATTGCATTTCATTATAATTGAATTGACTTGTATTACTCTTTTTTTTAAATAATAAAGATATTGGAACAAAAACAAATAAAGAGTCTTTCCACTCCATGACATATAGGTGTTAGACCAGAAGGCTATTTAATGTCCATTTTTCAGCTGCGTAGGCAGGATCTCCTTGAGGTTCATACCCCCTTTCCTTAACAACCACCTTTGAGAGGCTCTCTAATAGGATTCTATGTCTGATGTGGCAATGCTGCTGTCAAATGGTAGATTTGAAGCCTTTCTCTAGAACGATGAGTGGGACTCCCTGGTTCCAAAGGAAACTGCAGAGCATGGAATTTATCTTGTGGAAGTTGTAACATGGAATTGTGTGCAAAAGCTGCTATTGGTAGAGGAACCGGGGAGCTACACCATTTTATGGCCGATCTGCCTAGGAGTGACATAGGGAGCACCAACCACACCTTAAAGTCTGAAATCAACCTGTCAACTAATGGCTGAGTGTTCGGTTTCCTGCACTCCCAGGTATCAGAGTCCGCTTTATGGAGTTTGAAATGCCAATGCCCAGCCCCAGTGTTTGGGGGTAGGAAATGGCCACGAAGATCTCTGATTTGATGATGCTGGCATAAAGACTGCATGTTTATATAAAGACCCTAAGGATCTTAAGCGTTTGTGTGCGGTCTACTCAGGGTCCAGCAGAAAGATCAAAACATTATCTGCGTATAAGGCCATTCTATCTGAGGTATTGTCATTCCACTCGAACCCCCTTACTTGCACGTCTATACAGAGCCACTCCGCTAAGGGATCTATGGTTATGGAAAAGAGGAATGGTGCGAGCAGACATCCTTGTCTAGTCCTCCTCTCGATGGGGAAGGGTGCTGAGTTTTTGCTACCTCCATGTACATAGGTAAATAGTCCAGTGTACAGCATTCAGATGCATTTCATTAATTTGGGCCCAAACTTCAGATGTTTGAGCAAGGCAAATATATACACCCACCCTACCTTTTCCCATGTCAGCTAAAAGGGCCGTTGCCGGCTGGTTCAGTCTCTCTGCCAGTGCCAGAGCATTGTGTAGCCTTCAGAAATGTTGGTAGCCCTGCAGGCATAAAGACAGTCTGCTAAGAGTGGATCAACTCAGGGAATATCCCCAGCAGACGATGAGCCAGCGCTTAAGTGGTGATCTTCACTTCGGTGTCAAGGAGGGAGAGGGGTGGTGGAAGCCCAATGTTCGGGTCTTTTCCTGGCTTGGGGATTATCGCTATTTATTATGATGCAGAAGGTGGGCAGTGTTTCCATCCTGGTTGTTTCCTCCACTACCCTTTCCAGGTGCTCACCCATCTTAAGCATCAAGGGTTTAAAGAATTCCATTGAGACTCCATGAGGGCCTGAGTCTTTCGGGTAGCCCAAACCCACTGAGAGCTCTCCTGCTGTGAGGTCAGCTTCTAATGAGTGTTGTTTAGTCAAGGACAGGGTCTGAAGAGGCAAATCCTTCACAAATATGTTTAACATGGACAATGTCAGTGTATCATGTTTAGCATATAAGGGACGTGGTAGTGCCGCACAAAGTAATTAGTGTGAGAAAGTGGCTCTTTATGTACTGGACCAAAGTAAGGTACAGTGTGTATAGAGTCCACAATCCCCAGAGGTATAACAGAGGTTAAAGTCAGGTCTGACCTTACTCTCTAAAGTGGTAGCTTGGTCGAGCAGTAAGGCAGTACCAGAGGACAGTGTAAAGCCTTTGTTGTACACACTCAGCCAGCAAAAGGTTTCACACACTCAAGAACTAACTCTAGGCCAACTGTTTTCATATCCAAAAATATAGTTGTTTTATTTTTAGAACCAACAGGTATCAAAATATACTTTTTGCGATATGAGTACTTTGCAAAGAGGCAATAAACTTCGTAAATGCAATAGGTAGAATGGTTGCAGTAGGCAACACAATTCTAAACACAATTTAACATTGAGCTCAACAGGTTTTTCTAAACAAATGCAGCTGATTACTTTACAGATTACTTTTGTAACTTCAGGACTGGATCCTAGAATCAGTCCTGGGGTCTAAGCAGAAAACAGTTTAGTAAAAACGTTTTAGTTATTGCAATAATTTTTAAAGAATATAAAGGTATTTTAAAAGTTGACAGAAACTTTTCAATGAAAAACTAGCAATGTTATCCAATGGAAGGAAATTCAAAGCACAGGTAAGGTAGGTTCTCGTTACTTTGGTAATCCAGTACTGGACTCCTAGGTTCAGCACTGGGGTCTCTACCTAAGAAAGGTAAGTAACTACGTTTTAGTAGTGGTACGATTTTTAAGGAATATTTGTAATTTTCAAAAGTAGACACTTAAAAGAAATGTCACAGAAAAACAGTCAGTGGTTTCCTATGGAAGAAATTAAGATTACTAGCAAACTCGGTTGTAATTACTTTTGCGGTTCAGTACTGGGCTACAGGGTACAGTACTGGCTTCTCTCCTGATCACCGGTGATTAATTCAAAATTCGTTATTCGGCTGATTTTAGATGAATATTTTAAAGTTTCAAAACTTCACACTTAGAAGACTTTTCGACTCAAACCAGTCAATGTTATCCTATAGCAGGAAAGTGAGTCATCGGTTTTCAGGTGAGTACTCGACTGGTGAAGTTAAGGTTCTGGGCATAGACTCAGGGGTCCCCCAGGGCCAGGTAGGTACAGTTTGTACACCCACAGCCTCACAGGGGCAGCCGGTTGCACAGTTAGTTAGGCCCAATGTTATCCAATGTGAGGCAGGGGGCCTTCAGTTGGTGGTTGCTGGCTAGCCGGCCAGATGGCTGTGGGAGCTGGGCTCCTGGTCACTTGCTCAGGGTAAATGGGGAAGTAGAACAGGTTACAGGTTGCACTACCAGGGGCACTCGGGCGGCTGGGTGCAGGCAGGGCCAGACTGGCCATAGCGAGCACCGGGCAATCCCCCGGTGCGCCGCACGTGTGGAGGCCGATTTTTGGCCCCTGGGGGCCTTCTTTGTTACAAGGCCCTTTTTACAGCATAGCTGCAAAATCGGCCCTGTACCAAAATCGGCCTGAAACCGGCCTCAGCAAAGAGCTAGGCGGCACCTCCAACCCCCCCGAGTGGGGAGGTGGGGGTGCGGCCGAGCACTTTGCCAGGTTGTGGTTCCCAGTACGGCCCTGGGTGCAGGGTGCTTTTGAGCCGTCGGGAGCTTAATGTTATTCAATGGAGATTTTGAAAAGGGAACAAAGGCTTCAGGCTTGGGGAGGGAGGATCTTCTGGTGTGACCAACACTTTGAGGGGTAAGTTGGGATCTTGGAGTATAGGTAGGCACCCAGGAGTTGGGCCCAGGGAGCTGTGGGGCTCTGGGTGCAGGGGTGTCTTTTGAGGTCAGGAAATCTTACCCCCTGGTGGTCGCGGTCAGAGGGGTCCCGTGTCCTGAGGCTGCAGGCGTCGTCGGGGTCGTCAAGGAGGGTCCTTGGGCACTGGATTCCAGGTCAGAATCGCTGGGGGGAAATCCTCAGGGTCTTAATTCACTCCGGCACAGGCCAGGCTTGGCGGGGGCAGAGTGTGCAGGGTTCACAGTCTTGGGCTGGTGCTAGGGCTTGTTAATTCCTTCGAACAGTACGACCGCTCGTGGGACACCCAGGTAGTCAGAGTCACAAGGAAGTCAGGTCCTCTGGGGTTTTTGAGGTTGCTGACCACTGGAGATGCCTGGGTTTAACAGGAGCAGGTTTGAGGGTCAACAGGCCGATAGGGCTGGGGCCAAATCAGTTAGTGTCTTCCTCTTTTTAGCAGCTGCACAGCAGGTCTTCGTGTTCCTTGATCTTCTTTCTTATTTCGTAATCTGGATCTTCAAGGTGCCACTAAATACTGAATTTAGGGGCGTTACAGGTAGGGAAAGGGCAGGGTCGAATCGGTCCCTGTCCTCGGGTGGGTACACCCCATAGCCTGCTCCTCTTCTGTGGGAGGGGGCAGGAGCCTAGCTGTGATTGGGCAGGGCTCCCCATCTTCAAGATGGCCAGGGCCCGGGTTCGTGCTTCACCTCGCCTCTCCCACCTGAGGGGTGGGGTTGGCACAGGCTGGCAGACCCCCCTTTCTGATGTATTTATTTATTTATTTATTTATAAAATTTCTAGAGCGCACAAATACCTTCCGGTGTCTCGGTGTGTAGGGTTTCCTGCCAGTCTTCCCGTCAGAGTGGCGGTCAGAACTGGTGGGTGCCAGTTGCTAAGTACAGCAAGTGGTCTGGAGAAGCTCACAAAGGCGGAATGCCTTTGAAGCTTCCCCTGCCCATCCTGGGGGAAGACGCTTGGCAACTCGTCCAAGGATGTGCATTGTTGCAGGCCCCGGAGAGCGGGAGCTCTCCACCCAGGTGTCCAGCAACATGTCTGCTGTGTGGCAGCCTAGGCAGCCTCTCAGACAAGATGTGGATTGTAGGTTTAGGTTTCAGGGGGCGTCTCTAAGATGCCCTATGTAGTGCATTTTACATTAAATCCCACACTGGCATCAATGGGGGTTTAATGTCCTGAGAAGTTTGATATCAAACTTGTCAGCCTTCAGTGTAGCCATTATGGTGCTGTGGAGTTCGTAATGACAACCTCCCAGCACCATATACTCTTAATGGCATCACTGCACTTACAGTTCCAGGAATAGCCCTGGGTACTGTAGGAGCACAGGGCTCATTCACCTGTGCCCACACCACTGGCATAGGGCACCCAGCTAGGGGGTGGCCTATGTATGCCAGGGCAGTGGGTTTGTGGGCATGGCACACAGGGATGTGTGCCATGTCGACTCTCTGTTTAGTTCTGCACCAGGACACTCAACCTGCAAAGGCAGTGTGTGTGTGTGTCAGGGTACAGGGCCACTAAGGGTGGCACAATAAGTGCTGCAGCCCTTAGGGGTCTTCGCTGGTCATAATGCCCTGGGTACCTAGGGTACAATTTAGTAGGGGCTGACATGTGGCCAGAGATGCCAATTGGGTTTAGGCTTTAGTACAGTTTTTAGGTAAGGAACACAGGCCTTGGGTACCTGATTGGCAGGGACCCAAGGCACACCAAGGAAAAGTGCATCAGGTATCAGGCAAAAAGTGGGGGGGGGGGGTATTGCAACAGAAACTAACTTTCTCACAATTAGCAATTTGCCGGTCTCCAGTAACGTGGGAGCCATCTGCAGCAGTGAGATATATAATTGGTATGTGATGCTGTATGTTGTCACGTAGACAGTGGAGTATCCTGCTAAATTTGTCTCCCCACTGATATAGCATTGATTGTGAGGCCAACCATGTCTCATGGCCTCCTCTAGGATGTTGTGTCGGAGGGTTAGTTGGATGTGGGCTATATTCCTATTTAGTACTGGGTCTGAATTAGCGTGGCAACATAGCTCCAGTGCTTCAAGCTTGTCCTCTAAATCACTGCTAAGCTGCTTCAGTGTGTGTTTTTCATTTGTGGAATGGCTTATGAGGTCGCCCAAAAGGGTCACATTAAAGGCTTTCCATAAAGTGCCATGGGAGTCCACTGAACCCTGATTTTGGGAAGTAGGGATCAAGAGCCTCTTCAATGTGAGCTTGGAATGACCATGTTGCCAATCACACCTCATCCTGGGTCTTGCATGTTTGGTTTTGATGTGGATTTCTACTGAGGAATGATCTGAGAGACTGCTGGCGATAGAATGGACCCCGTCACTCTGGGCCTCCATATTGGGCATCAAGAAGTAATCAAGACAGTAGAATGCACAATGGTCACAGGAGTAGAATGTGTATCCCACCTCCTGCGGGTGAAGCAATCGCCACAGATCGGAGAGTCTCAGGACTGACAGAAATGAAGCAATCAGGGTATAGCCCCCAATCGTCACCATTGCAGTTGAGTCCATTCCTATTGTCCTCCATCACTCCGTTCCAGTCTCTCCCCAGCACCAGTAACGCCTCTTGGAGGCCACCCAAAAGTGACATAAGTGCCTCAAAGAAAATGCTGCTGGGGTTTAGACATTAACCAGAGTCCAAGGTTCTCGGTAGAGGCGGCCACTAGCTGCTACTTATCTAGCCCAGCTATCCGCCCACACCCTTCCTACCACAAGGAGCTTTGTTATGGAAAAACTCCACCAAACGTCACGTGGTGGAGTTTTTTCTCACATGCGGTTCACCAATGGTAAGCTGGCGAGTGTGAGCAGGAAAATGGAGTGCTAGAACACCTCCTGGTGAGATTTCTCAACAAGGGCAGTCTTGGCCGGTCACTACCGTTCATGCTAAGTAAGTGTCGATCGTATAGAAAATCTACTAGAGCAGCAGAAAGAAGCAGTGTTCTCTGGTGCACCGCTTGGTGCTGTTTGCACTGATTTTACAGTGAGGAACAAGCTCCTGGCACTAAAATTCAGGACAAGCAGCAAGAAGTGATGAATTTTGACACTTGCAAAACCCCTCAGATTCTCGTGGACTTTTTATGTAACTCTGCCAAATTCCACAAAGTGAAACTCCACGAGTTGCACCCATCCATACTTATTATGATAGCCACACTCCTGGAGCCCCTTGTGAAGCTGGCCTGGAATATATTCGTGAAGCCACGGGCTAGGAAGGGGGAACCTAGTAGCGTCAACCCCTTTTATTTATTTATTTATGTAATTTTATATAGCGTGAACTTGACGCGGTATCAGGTATCAGAGCGCTTTACATAGTACCACTTGCGTTACATGAGGACACATTCATTTTTGTTAGGCACAGGGAGATTAAGTGATTTGCCCAGAATCACAGGATGTTCAGTGTCATTGCTGAGACTCGAACCCGGTTCCACAGATTTGAGGTCGACCACCCTAGCCATTAGGCCACTTCCTCTCCCTAACCTCTCCGTTAGGCCAACTCCTCTCCTCTCACCTTTAGCCAAGCATTGGAGCAATGTCCACAGCCGTCTCTAATGGGACCACAAGCACCCTAGGGAGGAGAAAGGCAGTCGATATTGGACTCCGGTCATCCATCTTGAGTCCAGTATGTACTGTGCCAAATGGGCTCAGGGCTGCATGATTATTTGAGCAGAATTGGGCCCCCTGCTGCCATGGATGTCTCAGCGAGTCAGGTCTCATGTAGCTGTTAACGTCAGTTGGTTGTGAGGGGTATCACTTTTGTAACTTGCACATACGGGGGAGTAATGTCTCTTATCCCTATCTCAGGCTTTCACTATGTCCCGCCACGGCAACCTCCCAGGGGCTTGACTGCCAATCTGGCGCTGTGCCTATTGCACCCTCATTGCCCATGCCCCTGCTGTGAGTTGAGCGAGCCCCCCTCTGGGAGGTCATGGTTCCCAAGAGGTGGTTTAGTGTGTGGGTCGATCCTCTCTTCCATCCAGCGAAACACTTCTTCAGGAGTTTCAAAGAAGAAAGTTTGCGTATACCGAAAGTTCAGGTTTCATAACTTCCTCTTGTCTTTGACAAAGGCCTTAATTTGCTGCTGCACCACCCTTTTGTAGTCCAGGAATATCATTATTTTGCAGGATTGAGATAGAAGAGTGTAATGTGAGCAGGTGTAGTGAACAATGACATCCCTCTTGGAGTAGTTTCGGAATCGACCTATCAGGGGCCTGGCAGCAACCCTGGGTAGCTTGGGGGCCAGGACTCTTTGGGCTCTCTGAATGATAAAGTAGGGGAGAGTGAGTAAACCTGGAAGAGGGAGTGCAGCCAGTCATTGTAGAAAGCTGGCTCTGTATGTACTATCTATTCCACAAAGGAGCCAAGAGGGAAAGAAAGGGAATAACAGGGTTGCTCTCCACTCAAAAACCATCCAATTAAAAAAAAACCTGTCCCTAGGACGTTAATAATTGGTATCTTTTCTTGCAATAGAGGCCAAATGTCAGTTTCTATTATTGCACCACCAGACTTTACCAATTTAAATCTTACGGTGTAATCACACGTATCGTCCAAACTTGTAAATAAGACTGGAGAGGTTCCTTCAAACTCGCTGCACACCCCCCAGAAAGCCTCAGATGGGTTGTGTTAGAAAAAGCAGTGTTAGGACCCAGGGGGGGCAATATTTCCAGTATTCTCAATACTTGTGAATTGAAGTGGATGTTTTTTTTCGATTCGATCCTCAATGGTCTCAATGAACAGGAGCATGCTCCAGCACTTCGGGACAATTTGCCTTTTGGGCAGTTCCTACGTATACGTAGGAACTGTTCCAATAAAGACCACTATTTCAAGGAATCTGAAGATCTTTCAAATCATCTCCAACAGTGTGGATACCCTCGACGACTTGTCAGAAGAGCCAGGAAGCGTGCCTCGTTCTATCCGCGAGAGCAATTACTTTCACCCAAAGACAGTATTGGCCAACAACAAGACAGGATTGTTTGCGTAACAACATTCACCACCAGAAGCAACAAAATCAAACGCATTGTGAATCAGCATTGGAAATTAATCGCAGATGATGTCAACCAGATGGGCACACCGCTACACGCTTTCAAGAAAGCAAAAAGTGTAAAAGACTATGTAGTACGATCCTTCCTACCAACCCCTGATGATCCAACCATTACTTCACTATGGAACCTTCCACCAGTTGTAGGCCACTTCAGATGTGGCCATTGCAAGGCCTGCAACACTGCAATACAAACTAAGGAATTCGAGCACCATCATTAAAATCCAGCTCAGATCGCAGAGTAACTGCAATACATCTAATATAATCTACGCGATAATATGCCCATGCAATTTGATCTATATTGGTCAAACACAACAGAAGGCTAAAATGAGAATCCTCCAACATATGAGCTGGATCAGGTGCGAGGTCCAGGGCGCACCGCTTGTAGATCACTTCAAACTCGCTGCACACCCCCCAGAAAGCCTCAGATGGGTTGTGTTAGAAAAAGCGGTTTTAGGACCCCGTGGGGGCAATATTTCCAGTATTCTCAATACTCGTGAATTGAAGTGGATGCTTTTTTTCGATTCGATCCTCAATGGTCTCAATGAACAGAATAGTTCCATTTCCCAACTGGCGACCCTGCCTTAAGTTTTTCTTTAGGCTACAAACCTAATAGTAAACTATCAGGTGTTTCGACCTATTGCAGCTGACCAGAACTGGCCTATGCCCTCCTGTGAGAGGTACGCCATAGTATGAATCAGCCATACAAGTTTGCTTCTGAAAAAGGGACCGTGTCCATTCCAGTATTAACATTCTCTGTCTAATTATCAATGATGGGGGCTACTTGTCATGTTTCATGTTTTCTGTTGTGCTAATACATGGCCTTTACCTTCGTACGACAGGTACGCCATACAGAGATATATATGGTTCCCTTGACGTTATCAGCAATTGTTATGTGATCACAAATGTGTGCACGGTGCCATGCTGTTCCCACGTGGGATTATTCTCACTGCTGAGTGGGTTCAGCAACAAATTCCCAGCCCGGTAATGCTTCACCGTTTTTGGAGTATGCATTCACGCACAGTCAGTATCAACACTGTGATGATCCTAAGCTGCCATTGATCAGGTCTTTCCTGTCCAATTAAGCACTGCAACGTACTCTTCTTGCACGGTAATGCTTCCTGCAGTAAACACTCATCGAGCAACGTTTTATTATGAAAAACACCCGGTTTCTGTCATGACATTAGAACCTTTCTAATACAGACAACCAATAATTAATTATTTTTAACCATGTTGAATTCACAATAACTGCTTGAGTTGTTTTACGATCGGTAAGGCTGACAGTCTTTCTACCCTGTCCACACCTTAGTCCGGGGTCACGTGACGTGGTCACCATAGTTACTGCTAAACCAGGAAGCTCGGTTCGCCATTGCCAACACGAGCAACAATACAGGCCAGATTCGCTCGGCTTTCGGTGAGTTTACACCTCCCTGTACTTTCGGCCCTAGGTAGCCCATACTTAAGAATTAGAATAAATTTTTATTTATTTAGCTGTTTTATAACACGCTCTATTACTACCAGAGTATCCTGGCGCTTTCCGTGTTTCCCCACAGATGCTGTGGAGCGACCCTTCTTTTATACAATTGCCCTCGGACACAAGAACAACCCAAATCCTGGTTCCGGGTAAGCTGCGGTACTTATCGAGTAATGCGGACTAATTATGTCCCGCGTGGCCTCAAATCTAAATTAGACATCTTGTTTCAGATATTGCCATATCCACCGTCCGATTCGATTCGGGTCTGATTCGATTTCCACCGCTCCAAGTACGCCCTTATTGTAAGTCAATATTCTGTTCATATATACTGGCTATGAGCTGCACTGCCATGCTAAGCAATGATGCTAATAATGACATGTCCAATTCTTTATTCCCAGATCTACGGGTCTGTACCAGTTCTTTCATTTCTTTTTCCTAAGATTTGAACAATTCTTTAGATGCGTTATTCCTGTCCTTAATTTACAAGACGAGCATTAACTAAATTGGTATGCTCCATCCCTTAATGTGTGCTTATCAATTCAATGAATCGTGTTGTGACTCATGACCAGATGATCAAGTATAATTAAATAACTCCTGTAATATATATTGACTAGGTTGCCTGCCCCGCACCCTGTCCTGATGAAGACCCCACAGCAAGGGTACCACTAATCCCTGCAACAAATTGAGGGTCAAAACGTCAACAAATGCTCCTTGTTCATCAGCTTCATGCCAATATTTCAGCATTATTGTATTTTGTGAAGTATGATACATATTTAGTGATGCATTGAACCTATGGTCTTTTGTTTTGTATATTGAAATTGACATACAAATGTATCTTTGATACTTGGTTGATTTTACTGTCACGATTCCCTTTACCACACTATCCTCACCTTATCACCTCCCCCTCTCCCCCTCTCCCCTTGGGGCACTGTTCAACCGATTGAAATTTGTACTACCTGATGCTATATCTGATAAACATATCCACATTGTGAATAAAAATAATGCAGATTCATTCATTGTATTTCTAAATTCTTTTGTAAATTTTGTGTTCATTGCTAATTCACACTGGGACCCCTCCTTCTCAGTACTGTCATGACCCAGGTCCCAGTGACTATGTTTGGGTGAACCCCCTAGATGTACGACCTCTTCTTAGTTCAGCAAGGCTTCTTCTGGCTTTCTTCTTCTCTTCTTCCAGTTGGTTCTTGTTTTAGGAGGCAAGGATTGGGGTAGGCCCTAAATACTAGATATAGGGACGCTAGAGGTAGGGAAAGGTCGGGACCAGCGGGTCTCTTAATTGGGGTGGGTATACCCCCTATTATGCCATCCTCCAGTGGGAGGGGCATATGCCTCTCTCTGGTTGGCTGGGTCCGCCCATCTGCAAGATGGCGGGGACTCAGAGTTGTGCTTCACCTCGCCTCCCACACCTCCCTTCCTCACTTGGTTTTACTGCTGGTTCTCCTGCCCAAAGTGGGGGTGAGAACCTGTAGCGCCCAGTTACTGGAAACAGCAAAGACCTGGGTATCTCACAAAGGCAGCAACCCTTTGAAGCTTCCCCTTCGTGGACCCTGCCCATCCTGGGGGTACCCTCACCTCTGTTATAGTGCACCCAGCTAGAGGGGTGGCTGACCTATGCCAGGTCAGTGGGTTGTATTAATGGCACACTCAACTCTTCACTTTGTTCTGCAACAAAACAGTAGCCTGCAATGGCAGTGTGTATGTGTAGAGGTTCAGGGCCTCTAAGGGTGTCACAATACGTGCTGCAGCCCTTAGAGGCCTTCCCTGGCCACAGTGCCCTTGGTACCTATGGTGCCATCTACAAGGGATTGACATGTGGCCAAAGAGTGCCAATTGGGTTTTGTCTTAATGCAGTTTAGGGAAAGAACATAGGCCATGGGCAACGGGTTGTCAGGAACCCAGGGCACACTCAGTCAAAGTACATCAACAGTTTGGCAAACACTGGTGGCAACCATGCACAAATAGGGCACTTTCTTTCACAACCCCACCCCAAATGAAAGAGGATGAGACTAATATTTCCCTAGAGAGTCTTCATTGTCTAAGTGGAAGAACCTGGAAAATCCATCTGCATTGGCATGGGCAGTCCCAAGTTGTGTTCCACTGTAAAGTCCATGCCCTGAAGGGAGATGGACCACCTCAAAGGTTTTTCACCTTTCATTTGCATTAGCAATTTGAGAGGTCTGTGGTCAGTTTGCACAATTAATTGAGTACCGAACTAGTATGGTCTCAGCTTCTTCAGGGACCAAATCGTAGCAAAGGCCTCCCTCTCGATGGCACTCCAACTCTGCTTCCTGGGGAGTAACCTTCTCCCTATAAAAGCAACAGGCTGGTCTTGACATTCATCATTGTTCTGGGATAGGACCACCCTTAGCTCAGAGTCATCAGTCTGCACAATGAACTGCTTGGTATAGTCTAGAGCCTTGAGTATTGGTGCTGAGCACATTGCCTCTTTCAGGGTGTCAAAAGCCTTTTGGCAGTTAACTGTCCAGTTGGCATTTTGGGGCATCTTCTTGGAGGTGAGTTCTGTGAGGGAAGTCACAATGGGCCCATATCCCTTCACAAACCTCATGTAGTACCGAGTCAAGCCAAGGAATGCCCTGACTTGGGTCTGGTTTGTTGGAGCTACACAGTCCAGGATGGCCTGGATCTTGGGCTGTAAGGGCTACACTGGGCATCCACCAACAAGGTAGCTTAAGTATACCACTGTCCCCTGCCCTATCTGGCATTTGGATGCCTTAATAGTTAGGCATGTAGTTTGAAGGGCTTTTAGACCCTTCCCCAGGTGGATCAGGTGACCCTGCTAGATGGAGCTAAATACAGCAATATTATCTTGATATGCTGCACTAAAGGCCTCCAATCCAACTAGGGCTTGATTCACCAACCTTCGTAAGGTGGCAGGGGAATTCTTTAAACCAAAAGGCATAGCAGTAAACTGATAATGCCCATCAAGTGTGGAGAATGCTGTCTTTTCTGTTGCTTTTGGTACCATACCAATCTGCCAGTACCCTGCAGTTAAGTCAAAGGTACTTAGACATTTGGCTGCACCCGATATGTCTATTGTTAGACCTGGCACCATTGGCATGGGTCTCCCTTCCATTTTTGCTGTTGTTAGATGCTTTGGGCACTGTGCTACTGCTTTCCAGTGCCACAGTGCGAGTGCTCTCTACTGTACATTGATGTATTGATTATTGGTTCCATGATTGGATGTTTGGTTTACTTGTAAGACCCTAGTACAGTGCACAGAGTGTGCCCAGGGCATGTGTAATTCCAAATGCTGCTAGTGGGCTTGCAGCACTGGTTGTGCCACCCACAGAAGCGGCCTTGTAAAACGTGTCTAGGGTCTGCCATTGCAGAGCCTGTGTGCAGTCTGGTACTGTCATGCTGACTGGGCAAGTGCACCCACTTGCCAGTCCCTAAACCTTTCCTTGTCTTCATATTAGTCACCCCTATGGTAGGCCCAAGGGCAGGGTGCATTGTAAGTAAAAGGTAGGACAAGCTGTGATGTGTGTGGCATGTCCTAATAGTGAATTACAGCCATTTTCGTTTTTCAGTATTGCAAGGCTACCTGTTCTTCATAGGCCAGAATGGGCTGCTAGATTATTACATGTTTATAATCCTAACAGACTCAGAGAACATGGTAAAAATTCAAGTTTAGTATGCCTGGACTCAGAATAATAAAATACATCTTTTTGTGAAGTTTATTTTAACATTCTGTATTTGCAAATACCACTTTTAGAAAGTAGGTATTTGCTTGCCTAACCATTTAAGCCTGCCTCTGCAAGGTTGTGTATTCCTTCGTCTGGTTTTGTGAGTGACATGGCTGGGGGATTTCAAGAGACAGGCTGCGGCAGCCCGGTAGTGATTAGGGAGATCTGCATCTAGATGGGAGTGAGGAGTTGCACCTGGGACCTGAATAGGGCTGGACCTTTCCTCTACAATGCTGGCTCCACCCGCTGGGGTGCCTCTGATGTCTCTGCCCTGCACACTGAAAGAAGAGAAGGAAGACTGTCAACAAAGTGCTCCAGGACTGTACTTGCCTTCCACAATGCTGGCTCCACCTCCTGTGGGGCGTCTGATGTGCCTGCCCTGCGCTGTGAAAGGAAAGGAGAAGTCTGGTAAACAGAGTGCTTCAGAACTGGCTTGAACTGGGCACAGGCCCCTCTCCCCTCAGAGAACAAAGGATTTTGGGGTATAAGTATTGGGACCCTGATCCCATGAAATTAGATCACTTCTGGACTTTGACGTAAATAATTAATTTACTCTCTTAATTTCTATGCAGGTAAGTACTTGATCAATAATAACTCAGATCGGAAAGAAAAAACCAGAGTCCGTGGTGTTAGAGTTTCTAAGGGTTTTATTCCACAAAAAGGAATGGTCATGACCAGGATATCGGATTCTGACCACCACAGGGGTGTCAGAAGGGATAGAGAGCGCGCTACATTTTATTGACAATACATAGCTTATATACTTAATTCATATCATAAGCAACAGTGCAGGAGGCGTAACAGTTGAGAGAAGACAAGATAACAGTATACACGTGGTACTAGTACGTAATCAAGAGGCGTGAACTGGAGGTGTGTGCTAGAAACGTCACTGATAGGTGACGCAGGTGGGTGGCACCAAGCAGAAATGTGGCAATGTCAGCAGAAATCGGAAGCTTGGATGCGCGCGCAGCTGCATGACGTGTGATTGGAGGGGTGCAGGGGACTTGACATTTACACTGACGGAAAGAGACAGAAGTCTGGCATGTCAGATCAACTTGTACTTCTATCATATCTGATATCTGATGTTTAGGAACCATATTATCTGGGCGGAAAGGTCTCCAGGGCAGAAGCTATTCTATGCTAACTGTGGATGCGTGTATAAGCGCCTAAGTGTCTGCATGAGAAGCGTGGGGGCACGGGGCCTTCCATGGAAGCATGGTAACAGAGGCTATGAATTACTTGCACTGGGACGGGTCGGCCCTTTGGCTCTGCAGCTGGGGAGGATGTTTACTGAAGCTAGTAGGCAGGAATGCATTTTCGAGGAGCAGAACAGATAACTCGAAGGTTATAGTCAGTCTTGGCAGAAAGCAGGCTGAGCTGAGCGCGAGGGGCCGCGCTGGAAGTAAGTCAGAGTTCACGGGTACAGAGGCAGCCTGGGCAGAGGCTGTCAGAGTCAAAAGCCAGAAAAGAGGCTCGATGGCAGAAATTCAGGGCCTACTTTGCCAGAGCAGAAAAACATGTAAAGTACACTACAAAAAGACGGTGGCATAGCATACTTAGGAACGGACCATTTAATCCATTCATGGTGGATCTGAAAGAGGACAAGTTAACGTTGGACGCAAATGTATTTGCGTCTTCATAGCTGGCACAGGAGGGAAGTTACATGCATTTTAAGCTGGTACATGGAGTCGGTGGGGTACGCGCTAGGGAACATAACATGACCAAAAATTTATATTTCCTCATTCCCTCCTTGTTCCCTACGGACCCTTCATGAAATCTCGATCCTCATGAATCGATCAGTTTGTTCTTGTAACATCATTTGTTCTTCTTTTCTTTCGTTTACGTTTTGAGAGAAAACTGGAATGTTCAATACAAGAGGTGGCACACAGTCCACAAATCGCTGGCCCACACTGCAGGCACAGGCAGCAACTGAATACTAGGACTAGGCCAATGCCTAGGAAGGATAGGATCTTCCACCCCCAAGCTGTTAACGTTGTCCAGAACCAACCGGACCAAGTCCAGGTGCCTGGATCCTGATGTATCTGATTTGCAATTTTATGGAGACGTGTGATAGCTTGATATACAGATGGTGCGTTTTGTGGTATGAAAACACAGCAACTTGACCCGATGACCTTACAGGCTCCGCCTCTATCTGCCAAGATGACGTCAATAACAAGACGGTTCTGAAGGACAACAACCCGCATGGCGGACTGCTCTTCTGTTAAGTTACCTAAGGCGGAGGCAGTTTCATTCACTACTGCTTCAAGTGTTCTAGTTAATCTACGTATTAATTTACTATTCTGAACAGGTCCTAAAAAGAAAAAGAATCCTTTATTAAAATCGGTGTACTGTTACCATGCCGTTTCTGTGTAGTCGACAAGTGGAATATCTCTTCTGGGTCTATTTTTTACTAGATTGGTATTTCTATGGTAATCAGGGGGAGCTAGGAAAACAGGGGGCAGAAGGAATGCAATGTAACAGGTACCATCCCAATCTGGAGGTAGACGTATGTATGCGGTATGACCACAAACAAAGTAAGAATGACTAATAGCTTTAAAGGACGATTTTCCATGATCGCTGAATTCGACCACAGTAGTGCATTTACTATGACCTAAGTGTACTGAACCTTTCTTCTTGATACATAATTCGCCAGTAACTGGCAATACTGACATAGTAGGTATAACAGGTGCGGCTTCGGATTCAACAGTAAGAATCATAAGGCTAATTGTATAGTTACCTAA
This sequence comes from Lissotriton vulgaris, assembly GCF_964263255.1. Classification (NCBI taxonomy): domain Eukaryota; kingdom Metazoa; phylum Chordata; class Amphibia; order Caudata; family Salamandridae; genus Lissotriton; species Lissotriton vulgaris. The sequence continues at coordinate 1,483,118,785 of NC_141691.1, forward strand.
TCCATACACTTCATTTTCTAGATCAGTTCCTATTCTAGTGGGGAGTCCCTCCTTATCTGGGTAACAAATGTCGAGCAGGTCTAAGTTCAGGTTTCCCCAAACCCAGCCCCCATCGAAAACAGCAATATCAGGATCTAAGGAATTAATTATTTTAAACCATGCGCCGCAGGAGCCATTATGAGTGAACGGGTACGGAAAGAGGGGCAGAGCTCCCTTGTAATTCTGGTATGGAGGGAGTCGGCCACATATCCAGCAGTCTGTAGCATTATTAGTTTGGTGGGAATGATGTAGCATACTAATGAATGTATTGTTGCGCAGCGCAAGTCTATAGGAGAGTTCATGTGGAGGTAACTTGCTAAAAGTGTGTTCAGCAGAGACATTGTAGACAGATTGTTCACGCTTGAAAATAGGGTAGTATATAGGTAAAAGGATGCTAGCAACAATAATTAAAATACTCAGAATAAACATGATTAATAGTGTCACTATACAGTGACTACGAAGTGATTTACAATATGTACGTTTCTTATATTCTCTCTCTCTATCTCGATCTAGGGGATACATGTCAGAAACTATTTAACCGATTCACCTAGGGGAGGACTTAAACAATTAAACTGTCTGACTTGCTAGATCGGAGTTTCATGCGATACTCCTCTTGGGGAGTTTTTTCTCGTTCAGATTCTGTAAAGTCTTTTGGCTCAACACAGTCTTTGGTGGGGGTGGACGAGTCTCGATCAGGTTTCAGTCCAAATAATTTTTTCACATGACTCGTGTGAACCCACCCCTTTCTCCCTTCGATCTTCACGGCGGTCCTCGTGGTGAGAAGGACGGTCTTCGGTAATTTCCAGCGGGGCTCCAACGGACTCTTTCTATCAAAGTTGCGCACTAGGACGAGGTCGCCAGGACGGACATCATGTGGCTTTACATCAGTGTTGTCAGGGAAGGCTGCGGCAACCTGTGAACGACATGATTGGAGTGCAGACATCATGGAGGCAAGGTAATCTGTCAACATGTTACAATCAACATCAGTAATCTTTTTCGGAATGGGCGTCCCCCACATATTCGGTGGTCTGCCAAAGACCACCTCGTACGGGGATAGCCCTGATCTCGAATGGGCAACCATTCTCATGTAGAATAGTGCCACTGGCAGGGCGACTATCCAGTCAACCCCTTTCTCCTGACATATTTTGGCAAGGCGGATCTTTAGTGTCTGGTTATGTCTTTCTACAAGGCCTGCGGCTTCAGGATGTCGGACACAATGGAATTTCCACTGGTATCCCAATAATAAAGAAACTTCTTTCATTAATGCAGATGAGAATGGCTGACCGTTATCTGAGTACACGACACGAGGCAAGCCGTATCGTGGGAAAAATTCACGAACCAGCTGCTTGGCAGTGGTCGGAGCAGTGTAATCTTGGACTGGGTATGCTTCGGTCCAGCGGGACAGAGCACAGACAACTACGAGAACATATTTAAATCCTCGACAACGGTCCATCTGGATATAATCCATCTGGAGGACTTCAAAAGGGTGATCGGGAGGATGAAATCCACCTTGCTCTACAGGGACGCTTTTACCTGGATTGAACTGACAACAGATCATGCAAGTACGCACTTTCTGTTTCGCTGCTGCTCGTAAGTGTTTATTGTTCCAAAGATTTTGTAAACTGTCTAACATCGCTTTCTCTCCTAGGTGTGCTGGGCTATGTGCTGTATTTATCATGACTTGAACCATAGAGTCAGGGAGAAACCATGTAGATTTTCCCTTCGTCACCCAACCTTGATCTGTCTGGATCCCTCCTAGTTCAATCCATTTCTTTATTTCTTCTGGGGTAGCGTGTGTCTGAATATCAATAACATCTAGTGCGGGATCCCTGACTGTCATACAATTTGTCGGTCCTATAGTCTTTGTCGTATCAATTGTCTGAGTGTTAGTCAATGCTGTACGTTTTGCTGTCTGGTCTGCCAGGTCGTTACCCTGGGAAACAGAATCTGTGACTTTAGTATGTGCTTTACACTTCATGACAGATATGCCTGAAGGCAGATGTATTGCTTCTAACAGTGCTTGAATGAGGGGACCGTGTTGGATCTTGGCACCGTGAGAGGTCAGAAAACCTCGTTCTTGCCATAGCATGCCGAAGTCGTGTACAACTCCGAACGCATAACGGGAATCAGTGTATATGTTGACATTTCTGTTCTTGGCTAGAATACAGGCTCGGGTCAGAGCGATGAGCTCTGCCGCTTGAGCAGACAGTGTATCAATACGATGTGTTTCTTTAACTTCGGTTTCAGTGGTCACGGCATATGCGGCCACTAATTCTCCTGTACTTGTTCGCATGCATGAACCATCCACATAAAGTGTCAGGTCTGGATTTGTCAATGGAACATCTGTTAAGTCTCGTCGGGGCTTTGTTACTGCATTAATGATCTCTATACAATCATGCGGGGCTGGATCTGTCATAATTGTAGGTAACAGTGTTGCGGGGTTCAGAATGCTGCAGCGTCTGATTTCTATGTGTGGCTGGAATAGCGTTAATTCGTAACCTGTCAGTCGTGCTATAGTCAAGTGTTGAGTCTGGGTTCTGTTTAACAGAACCTCTACAGAGTGTGGAACTTGTACTGTTAACTGATGGCCTAAAACAATTGAATCGCTCTGTCTGATCGCTAGTGCTGTTGCTGCTACTGACTTTAAGCACGCAGGGAGTGCCTGGGCTACTGAATCCAATGTACTTGAAAAATAAGCGCAAGGCTTATGTGAACCTGCTTGATCTTGAGTGAGGACAGACAATGCTGTACCATCACGTTCTGTAACAAAAAGTGTAAACGGTTTGCTGTAACATGGTGTCGCTAAAACTGGTGCTCGACATAATGCTTTCTTTAATTCCTCAAAGGCTTGTGTATGTTCCTGAGTCCAAGGAAGGGCAATCGAAGTTGCTGCCTCCTGCGTCGTTAACTGGATGAGTGGTTTAGCTAGAAATGCATATTGAGGAATCCATTGTCTGCAGTACGAGGTGAGGCCTATGAAGGCCCGCACTTCCTTTTGTGTCTGGGGTCGTGGCATATTTACAATTAACTGAATGCGATCGGGAGTGAGCTGTCTCCCCACTTTGGACAGCAAGTGACCCAAGTATACAACTTGCTGAACACAGAATTGCAGCTTCGAAGGAGACACCTTGTGTCCCTTGTCTGCCAGAAAATGTAAAACTGTCAGTGAAGCTTGTTCACATTCGGGCTCACTTCGTGCGGTGATCAGTAGATCATCGACGTATTGCAGTAAAGCGGTGTTAACTGGCATTTGGATACAATCTAGTTGTCTTTTCAGTGCTTGACTATAGATGCTGGGGCTTTCTGTGAATCCTTGAGGTGCGCGGGAAAATTTGAAACTTCGTCCATTTAAACTGAATCCGAAGAGATATTGGCTCTCCGGATCAATAGGTAGACTGAAGAAAGCGTTCTTGAGATCAATTACAGTGAAGAACGTTGCTTCTGAATCAATAGCAGTCAATAGGGAAGAGATATCGGGGACCACAGGGTACTGTGGTACAATGCATTTGTTCAATTCTCGAAGATCAATCACCAGCCGATATACTGGCGGTGCATTGGGGTCAGTACGTTTAAGAATTGGGATGATAGGTGAATTACAGATATTGGAGTCGGTCTCTACGACCACTCCCTGGGCAATAAGCTCTTCAATGATTTTCAGTAAAGCCACTACAGCATCGGGTGGTAACTTGTATTGTCTGATTCTGGGTAGAACAACTCCTGGCTTGAGTGAAACACGGTATGGAGTGATATGCATACAACCTACGTCAGCTGGGCCTTTTGCCCATAGGTGATCTGGTACATTTTTCAATCTGACATCAAATTCTCGTAAAACATAATGACCCTTGAAATCCCGTAGAAAGAGTCTAACTCCCTCCGGGGAACAGCATATTATAGCTCCTAGAGCCTTCAGAGTTTTAATTCCTAACAGATTTTCTGGGCATGAGTTCGTAAGTAGCAAATCTGTAACTCGTGATAATGGAACCACAGCCAAGGGTACTGGTTCCGATACTTCATTTACAATAGGCTGTCCTGAAAATCCAAGGGAAACATTCTGCGAGCCTGAGAGGGGTGCCCCTGGGACTTCATTATGACTGATTGTGGTGCGGCTTGCCCCTGTGTCAATTAAAAACTTTCTGTCTTTTCCTAATACGTGACTGTGTACATAAGGACCTTCTTGATCTACAGGAATTTCGATAAGAGGCAAACCACCTTCCCTCTCTAGGCTGTTTCATGTATATCGGGGGTAATCTGGGTATGCAGATTGGGCATACTGGTACATCTGTTGCGAAACTTGCTGAGTCGCGGCAATGGGCTGTGGTCCGGCTACTGTCTGTGCTGTATGAGATGGAGCATGTATAGGCTGTGTATTCTGTGAGGTCTGTTGCTGGACCTGGTCTTGTCTAGGCGGATACGGTCTTTCTTTAGTTTTACCTGTTGCTATGTTATGTTTCAGGACTGGGCATTCATGTACGTAATGACCTGGCTGCTTACAGTAATTACATGTCCCTTTAACGGGAGCTGTAGTGTGACTTGTCTGGGTCCCACCTTTTCTCTGGCCGTCGGCTGGGACCGTCTGAGCTACTAACATTTTCATCTTGGTGTCTTTCATACGTTTCTGTTCCTGATCTTGTTCTTCTCTAATTCTGTTCTGATGATATTGTAACATTTGTAACATCTGGGATGGCGTATTTGCCTGCCAAGTACTTTCAACTTTGTACACTCTATTTTTAACTAATGGTAGTGAGTTCTCGACTAGTTTTGATACAAAAAGGTGTGGATACGATTCGCTGCTCGGTTGTAGCCCACTATTTATAATGAAACATTTCTCGAATCTTGAATAGAAGTCACTAGTATCTTCATCATGTTTCTGTTTACAGGACGAGATGGCGTCCCAATCTTCCTTTCTAGTTGTCAATAATCTTGGCAGAACCTGTACTATTAATCCGGGTAATGCTTTAGTTTTGTCCCCAAGGCCTACCCCTGGGACCCGTTTGCTTTCTTCGTCTTCTGTTTCTGCCCATGCAATTTTTGTGTACCCCACCTCCCATTCTTTTTCCTTTACTTTCTCGTAAATGCCCGTGGGCAACAGTACTCTTAACATTTTCATAATATCATCATACGTGTAATCCCCCATTAACAACATGTCTTTAAGCTCTCTGTGAAAACCTGCAGGGTCTTTATCATGACACGGAACTAGTTTCTTCATTTCTAACAGTTCTAAGTTAGTCAGTGGCGTGTGCACATATACACGTTTCAGGGCGTGATCCGCACCCATAACTGGGTGTACTTCTCGTAAGGGGTTCTGGCTTTCAATGCCACTACCGCATTGCATGTGGTACATTTTCCTTTCTGGAGGCGGGGCTGGAACATATTCAGAACTTATGAAGGTGTTATATTTATGTAGTTGTTCTAGAATTATTTGTATTAACTTGGTACTGAAACCTCTCCATCTATCCATGAGTAGTGCTTCTAATGTTTCGTGTAAAGGACCTGGATCAGAATGTTTATTTCGGTATTTTGTAAGTAGGTGCTGAATCATGTATACACCTGCTAATTTCTGTTCGTCTGGGGAAAGGTTTAGAAACGTCTGTGCTAAGGTATCATCATTGTATATGTCCGGATTTTCGGCCCATAAGATGGCTGATCGGGCCAGTTCTTGTTCATCCATCGAATTGAGTACATGGTACCCCATTCTTTCTCGTAGTCTTTTATCAGTTTCCTGGAACTGGTGTTCAGAAGAATTCGGGTTTGTTAAAGCAGAGAGAAAAACTCTCTTGCTTTCTGGACGGATGCCTTTCCTAAGGTAAGTTCCCTTACCTACATACGCTATAGTATCTGGAGTCCCTTCTGGTTCTTCAAACTCTTCTTCCTCCTCGGAGGAAGCTTTGTCATTCCCTTTCTGGTGTACCGTTATCACTGCTTTTCTAATTTTCTTGTACATACTGGCTATGCAAGCCCCCTTGTCATGTTTTCCTTCGGCTATATTTTGACCCCACTTGTTCAGGGCATCTAGTTCACTTTGATCTGTTCCAGGCCTGTCTCGTTCTCTTATTAGACAATTTATGAAAAATCGTAGTATTTGTGCTTGAATATCAACTTTCTGTTTCTCCATGGCATCCTTGATACTGTCAGGGTCTTTCCCTGTCTGAACAAACTCATATATTCTATCTAGACGGTCCTTCATTCCTACATAGCATAGCAAGATATCAGTAGCAGATCTTAACCGTAGTGATGCCAATATCATTAGATCATTTTTCCCGGGTACTGGATCATATCTGCAAACTGAAATGTTTTCCTTTAATGCGTCAAGGCGGGGTGACCTGAACGTGAGAGGACTCTGCATATCCCTGAGATTGAATCTGTGTGTTAATGGCGGGGTCCGAAGACCCGCGGTCGCACCTCCTGAGGCGGACGCTTGGGCATTATCTCCCTGCGGAGTCTGTATCTGAACTTGAGTTTGTCGTTTGGTAGGATCAGGTAGATGTGGTTTCGGTAGGTCAGTTTTGGGTACGGGAAGTGGCGGAGCTGGCGGAGCGGGGGAGGTCTGTCGCGGTACTGGCGGGACATGATCCGGGGGCGGGGTGCCACCCCCGTCCCCGTCATTAGGCAAAGCACGAACAGGCAGATTGGTGTAAGCCGGTGCTACATCCTCTAGATAAGAATTTAGGAATATGTCTTTAGTAGTCTTATGCATTACTTTAGTTGGAACTAATGGTGGCGGTAAGTTTTTCGGTATTTCTGATAGGGCCTCGTGTGTACCCTCGGCCGCGAGATACATACCATTTACGAGATTATTTCGGGCACGGTCTATTTGTTCTGTTTTTACTCGGATCCCTTCAGTAACTAATTCGTTTTCTTGGGCCTTTTCTGATTCTTTAAATCTGTCTTCTCTACGGAGTGCTTTCTCAGCACGCTTATGTGATTCCTTACGCCAAAATTCTATGGCGTCTTTCTGTGATTGTCTAGCTTTCTTTTTCCATAATACTTCTTCTACCTTCATGATGCACTCGGCATCCCATGTTCCGGTAACAGGCCATCTGTGTCTTTCGTCTAGGTGTTTAGTATAATCGGCCCATAAGTCTAGATACAATATGGCATCTGTGCCATGTTTATGATACATAAAGTTACCTGGAGTGTCCCTAGGGGGAATAGGAATTTCTTCCTCTAGTATCCCTTTCCTAGTTCCTATCTGCTTTAACTTGTTGAAAAACGGCATCTTGTTTACTTATTACTGAATACTCAATCCTTACTACTTAATACTGGATACAGCTAGTTTATACAAGAAACACAATAATGCACATTAAACGGTCACATTCATACCACGACATTAATCACACAAAAACATTTGAGACATAGATGACTACCCTCTATACCGGATGTACTGCTAAACAGTACAGATACACTGGTGTAACAGTGCAGAAATTCAGAATACTAGATATACTGCTAAACAGTACAGATACACTGCCTAAAAACAGTGCAGACCGGACTTGTGTACCCAAACCCGTCTAGATACGTCCCAGCAATGGTACTCACCGGGAAGCACGGAAACAGAAGGCCTCGGAAAACTCGACCGGACTGGACTCGACTCGGCTCGACTTCGGGAAACTTCGGAAAACTTCGGAAAACTGGTGGGCCTCTTGACACCTCGGACCTTGCTTCTTTCGGCTAGGCTCTGGTCGGGATCCTCCGCACTCCTCACCGCCTCGTCTGGGCACTGATCGCAGTCTTCGTCACCTCCGTGGGTCAGAGGGAGATGCAGGAAATCCTGCCGGTACGCGTTGGTTCCATCTAACTGATGGCAGGGGACAGAGCTTGCAATGCGCCAACCGGCGCGTGAGGTGGGGGAGGGGTCCCTATTCGGGCGCCAAAATGACGTAAATAATTAATTTACTCTCTTAATTTCTATGCAGGTAAGTACTTGATCAATAATAACTCAGATCGGAAAGAAAAAACCAGAGTCCGTGGTGTTAGAGTTTCTAAGGGTTTTATTCCTCAAAAAGGAATGGTCATGACCAGGATATCGGATTCTGACCACCACAGGGGTGTCAGAAGGGATAGAGAGCGCGCTACATTTTATTGACAATACATAGCTTATATACTTAATTCATATCATAAGCAACAGTGCAGGAGGCGTAACAGTTGAGAGAAGACAAGATAACAGTATACACGTGGTACTAGTACGTAATCAAGAGGCGTGAACTGGAGGTGTGTGCTAGAAACGTCACTGATAGGTGACGCAGGTGGGTGGCACCAAGCAGAAATGTGGCAATGTCAGCAGAAATCGGAAGCTTGGATGCGCGCGCAGCTGCATGACGTGTGATTGGAGGGGTGCAGGGGACTTGACATTTACACTGACGGAAAGAGACAGAAGTCTGGCATGTCAGATCAACTTGTACTTCTATCATATCTGATATCTGATGTTTAGGAACCATATTATCTGGGCGGAAAGGTCTCCAGGGCAGAAGCTATTCTATGCTAACTGTGGATGCGTGTATAAGCGCCTAAGTGTCTGCATGAGAAGCGTGGGGGCACGGGGCCTTCCATGGAAGCATGGTAACAGAGGCTATGAATTACTTGCACTGGGACGGGTCGGCCCTTTGGCTCTGCAGCTGGGGAGGATGTTTACTGAAGCTAGTAGGCAGGAATGCATTTTCGAGGAGCAGAACAGATAACTCGAAGGTTATAGTCAGTCTTGGCAGAAAGCAGGCTGAGCTGAGCGCGAGGGGCCGCGCTGGAAGTAAGTCAGAGTTCACGGGTACAGAGGCAGCCTGGGCAGAGGCTGTCAGAGTCAAAAGCCAGAAAAGAGGCTCGATGGCAGAAATTCAGGGCCTACTTTGCCAGAGCAGAAACACATGTAAAGTACACTACAAAAAGACGGTGGCATAGCATACTTAGGAACGGACCATTTAATCCATTCATGGTGGATCTGAAAGAGGACAAGTTAACGTTGGACGCAAATGTATTTGCGTCTTCATAGCTGGCACAGGAGGGAAGTTACATGCATTTTAAGCTGGTACATGGAGTCGGTGGGGTACGCGCTAGGGAACATAACATGACCAAAAATTTATATTTCCTCAACTTACAAGACGAAACCTCTGCTGAGGAGAGGAACCTGAAGAAACTGAGGAGAGACTATTCCCAAGCTGAAGTGCTGCTTGGGGGATTGCCCTGCAGTGGTTGCCTGACTGCCAAAGAGAGGAGAAAGAACTTTGTGGACTATACTTTCAACTTGTGCAAAAGATCTCCAAGGGCTTGGAAGAGAGCTTGCCCCCTGACCGAAGTCCCAGGACCAGTGGACTTCACCAGCCTTTGTGAAATGCTGCTGGAAACGCTGTTTCAGTGGCTACAGAGGCAGGGAGCTGTGACCGACTCTCACGATCGGCCCGGTGTCCTGTCGGCACCGCATCAAGCAACGTCCGCCTTGAACAATGCAAGCTTTGAGCTCACCGACTCCGTCCTGACGCCGTCACTGAGCCGTTGCCTGCACCGCGACTGGTGGACACCATGACGTGCAACGCCTCGCTACACCGACTCGTACTGGTCTGACCGACGCGGTCACTGCTGCTGACTCCGAGTCCCGTGAACGCACCGGAGTTGTGCACTGCCTAGCAAGCTTCGCGACGCGCCGCCCGACCCGCACCCCTGTCCGGACTGATCGATTCCAGCTCCCAAACTCCGTCTCTTTCACCGCACCACAAGCTGCAAGCACCGCATCGAAGCACCATTTTGCCCTGCATCGCATGCCTTGGATCCACTGACTCTGTCAACGGGCCGCTGCCTGCACCGCATCGAGGGACAACGCGTCCTGCAACGCTTCCTTTCTGCACCCCAACGAACACTGGAACCGGCTCACACATCCGTGTTGGCCGTCTCAAGTAAAAGGTACTGTGATTGAGTCTGTCGACATTTGAGTGGGCCCGTACCGACGCGGTCAGCTGGATTTGCTAGACTCTGTGTTATTTCAACAACGCTGTAGCCAGACAGGGCTACCGACTCGCACAGAACCTTGAACTAAGCCTTTTAACCAGAACTCTTGAAACCTTATAGTACTGTGGATTGTTTTTGTCGTTTATTGGTCCTGTGGTAACTCTATATAAAATATACTTATTTTTGATATGAAACCTTTGTGTGGTGTCCATTTGTAGTGTTGTCACTGGGCTACTGTGTGTGGTTACAAATACTTAACTTACAACACCTCTGAGATAAAGCCTTGCTGCTCGTACCAAGCAACCAAGGGGGTGAGCAGGGGTTATTTTAGGAGTGTAATCCCCTTATCCTGACTAGAGGAGAGAGTCCCTATTTTTCACAAGTACCTACCTGTGCCAACTTGAGACCCCCAATTCTAACATCTATCAACTCATCAGCTCTTGGGATAGGGTGATTATATGTCTTGGTGTCTTCGAGTTGAGCCCTCTATAGTCCACACAGAACTTAATTTCTCTCTTTCCACCCTGTGGATGTGGTTTGGGAACTAGAACCACTGGGCTGGCCCAGGGGCTCTAAGAGGGTTGAATAACCGCTAACTCCATCATCTTGATGACTTTATCTCTGATGCTTTCCTTAACTTGATCAGACAATCGATAGATTCTATTTTTGACTGGCACACTGTCTCTAGTGCCCACATCATGGGTACACCAGTTTGTCTGACCAGGGGACAAGAAAAAGAGCTTAGCAGACTGCTGAAAAGCTTGCTTGCAGTCAGCCTGCTGTTGGGCAGAGAGTGTGTCTGAATAGACAACTCTACTAACTGACCCATGTTTGGGACTGTAAGAGAGGAGGTCAGAGATAGGTCTACTCTCTGTCTCCTGATCCTCAACAGTTACCATCAGCATGGTGATGACAGCCCTGTCATGGAAAAGCTTGAGTTGGTTTATATGGATCACCCTTTTGGGGCCCCCCTGCTTGTGCCCAGGTCTGCCAATTAGTTGACCTCATTTTCCTTCTCTAAGATTGGATAAGGGCCACTCCATGTGTCCTGGACGGCCCTTGGTGCCACAGTCCACAAAAGCCACATCTTTCACCCTGGTTAGAACTCCACCAGTGCATCTTCTTGTTCATACCAGTGCTTCTGGAGCTCCTGGCTGGCCTCAAGATTTATGGAAGCTTTTTCCATGTACTCCGCCATTCTGGGCCTTAGGCCTAGTACATAGTCTACAATATCTTGTTTGGATTTTCGAAGAGACTTCTCCCAACCCTCTTTTACAAGACAGAGTGGTCCCCTAACAGGGTGGCCAAACAGAAGCTCAAAGGGGGAAAACCCTACTCCCTCCTGAGGCAACCCTCTGTAGGCAAAAAGCAAGCATGGTAAGAGGACATCCCATCTCCTTTTGAGCATTTCGGGGAGCCCTATAATCATGCCTTTCAATGTCTTGTTAAACCTCTCAGCAAGACCATTGGTTAGTGGGTGATAGGGTGTAGTAAACTTGTACTGTACTCCACACTCTTTCCACATATGTTTTAGATATGCAGATATGAAGTTTGACCCCCTATCTGTAACCACCTCCTTAGGAAACCCTACCCTGGTGAAGACACCAATTAGGTCTTTGGCCACTGCAGGAGATATAGTAGTCCTAAGGGGAATTACCTCAGAATACCTGATGGCATGATCAACTGCCACCTGTATGAATTTATTTTCTGATGGTGTGGGAGGTTCAAGTGGACCCACTATGTCCACATCAACCCCTTCAAAGAGAACCCCAACCACTGGAAGTGGAATTAAGGGAGCCTTTGGGTATCCACCTGTTTTCAACTGGCTTGACAAGTGATACAGGTGCTGACAAACTCCTTTACCTTCTGAGACATCTGGGGCCAGTAAAATTGGCCAACTAGCCTTTCCCAAGTTTTGGTTTGGTCCATATGCCCAGCTAGGGGTGTGTCATGAGCCAAAGTGAGCAAGAACTTGCTGTACTTCTGAGGCACTAACACTATCCTTGTGGCTCCAGGGTTGGGGTCTCTGGCATCAGTGTATGGTCCCTCCACCCAATAGACTCTGTGGGTACCACTGACATCTCCTTTTTTCTTTGCAGCAGCTTTCTGCCTCAGGCGCTCAAGAGTTAGACAGGTATGTTGTCCACGGCACAGCTCTCCCCTAGAGGGTTCCCCTCGGCCTAAGAGATCAACCTGTTAAGGGTCAAGTTCCATAGGCTCAGTTCCATCTGGGTCTTCCAAGTACTCTTCCTGAGGAGAGGGTCCCAATTCTTTTGCTGTTCAGAAGCTGCTTTCCCAGTCTTCATACCTTTCCTCTTGGAAGGCTGGGCCATTCTTACAAGTTCCAACACTTCTCTTCTTTTTCACCATGCTTTCTGCTCTGTGCTCTAGTCTTGACACACACAATCTCAGGGATGTCCAGCATTGCTGCATGGGTTTTCAGTTCTACCTCAGCTCATGCTGAGGTCTCCAGGTCATTTCCAAGCAGACAGGCATCTTGAAGCTTTGGATAGACCGCTATCTGTTTCACACCAGTAACCCCCCCAGTCTAATGTCATCATAGCCATGGCATGGTTAGTGTCAACACTGTCAGCGTTGGTGACTGGGTAAGTTTTCCCAATCAGGTATTGCTCTGGGGAAACCAGTGTATCTCGCACCATAGTGACTCTGGCATCTGTATGTAAATGTAAATGTAAATGTACAGGAATTTATATAGCGCAAATCACCAACTGGTTTCTAAGCGCTTGCTTAGGGAACCCGTCCTGGTATTCCCCTGTGAGATAACCCCGGCAGGGTATCCGCAAGGTGAAAGCCAGGCACACCGCCGCGAGGGGCTGTTGTGGAGATTAAGCAAGCTATTGCCCAGAGTCGCAGAGTGTGAACCCGTGAATCGAGCAGGCACCGGAGCGAGAATTGTCGAGTCCATGGACATTTTAGGACTCAAGACGCACCGAGCCGGGAATTGAACCCTGGTCCCGGGCTGACCTCTGCTTCCAGGTCTGCCTCCTCTAACCAGTGAGCCACACTTCTCCATGTATCCCTCAGGGATTCTGTTAGAATTCGGGGTGTCTAGTTGGCAGAGGTGAGTACCTTTGACCAAATAGGGGCCCTTACTTCTAGTCAGGATAAAGGGGCACACACTGTTGATAACCCCTTCTCACCTCCTTGGTAGCTTAGCACGAGCAGACCGGTTTATCCCCAAGGCAATGTGTAAAGTATTTGCACCAACATGCACAGTAACACAGTGAAACACCACAAATTGACTCCACACTGGTATTTATAAAAATATAAATATCTTTATCTATAGATTCAGAGCAGATCAAAAATGTCAGCAAACCATCATACCAATAAAGTTACTTCAAACATCAATGGCTCTCTTGTAATGTCTCTTCCCTCAGACAGTCCACTTGTGACCCTGTCCTTGGTTGTATGACTGAGACCCTGTCTCTTCGTTCCCAGCTTGTCCCAAACGTGGGGAGTTCAGTTTTTTTTAATGGGGCCCGGGTGTTCTGTTCCCGCAATGAGCGTGTGAAAACTGCCCTCCGTATAACCCCCGGTACTTGGATCCCTGTTATGGACTCCAGCTGCCGCTCTCTCTAATTTGAACGGGATGGGGCCGTGCCCGTTGTCCCCCAATGCGCCAGTACTTAGTGCAGGACTTTGGGAGCCACCCATGGCCCGTCAGCAGGGCGTGGGGAGGCCACTGCAGGGGGGCGCGAGCTCCCGTCTTAGAATCGGAGCAAGTTACCTGGCAGGCGGGTGCTGGGCCATCCGTGGGATGCGAGGCGTCTTCCCAGCAGGGCAGGTTTCTTTTCCGAGAGGCTCCCCGGTCCTCAGTACAGCTTCACTTCCAGGCCTGCGTGCGGGGAAGCCTTCAAGGCTGGGCCAATCCCAGCGCGGCAGGCTGATGACGTGGTAGGAATCCCCGAGACCAGGACCAATCCAGATGCGGCAGTCCTATGATGATGCGGGTATCCCTGACGGCTGGGACCAATCCCAGCAAGGCCCAGTGGTGACGTCAGCGGCTTTTCTCTTCTCCTCGGACTTAGCCTCGGCCACGCTACCATGGTGTAACAGTGATATTTTTGGGGCACAGCACGGCGTCATACCCCTAAAGTCTTTGTTCTTCATGTGTTGGGGATTCTGGACCCAGTTCAAACCAGTCCTGGGGACACTCCGCCAGTGCACAATGTCTTCCTTTGAGACAGGAGTATTGCAAATACTTTTTTAAGTTGGGTGGCCACACAGCTAAAGGGCAAACTGAACTTCACCCTCAGTGACTAGAACTGCTTCAGTGTGAACCCTGATTTCCTCTTTGCACACTATTGATCCCATCTGGAGACTGACTACACCAGTAGTAGCTGTAGGAGGACTAGGTGACTTCTTGCTATTACGAATAGCATCTCCAGTTAAGTTCCCCAACTTCTTACAGTTGAAACACCAGGCCTTTTGGAGATCAAAGAACTTTCTTTGATTTGTATCTATTACTGGACTGGGAAGAGTTTTGGGAACCACCCCCCTGATCAGCTTTTAGAGGCTCTTTAGAAGACTCAGGCTTTTTATCTTTGGGGTTCTCCCCCTTTCCCATGGGGAGGTTTTACAACCCCCTTCTTTTGGTCACCCCCAGTGGCTGTTTCGTTACCCTAGTGTTGACCTAGGGGTTTGCCTTCTTTCCCAATTCGACCTAGGTATACCAAAAGTTGATGTGACTTTTTTCATTAGTGCAATTACTCAAAATATGTTCCTTCATAAACAAATTATGAAGTCCATTGGAAATCATGCACATTATTGCCAGTTAACCATCCATCTAAGGCCAGATGTAGGTAGCCCAATACCGGTAGGTAACGGCTGAAATTACCGAATTTCGGCCGTTACCGACCGATATTGGGCATTTGAGATATAGGGGCCAAAATTAAGGATTCGGTAATTTACTGAATCGGTAATTTAAGGAATAGGTAAATTACTGATTCATTAAAATACCGATTCAGTAAATTACTGAATCCTTAATGTAGGGAGCACACAAGTGAGTGCATTTCTGAGTAGAGGTTTCGGTATTTACCACCAACTATAAGTTGGTGGTAAATATCGAAAACTTTTGAAAAAGCAAATTTGTGCTTTTCCAAAAGTACCATGTGGCAGACATACATGCCCTTAGGGCATGTATGTGTGCCACATGTGCACCCATGCACTATTCAGGGGTGCAATAGGGTATCAATGTGACACCCTGCCACCCTTGTAAGTCTTGCTCCTATTACCGATTCGGTATTTACCGATTTGGTAATTTCCATTCATTCCTATGGGCCTGAGTTACCGAATCGGTAATTACTGTAATTTTACTGATTCGGCAAAATGTACTGAATCAATACCTACATACCATTTGCCGATTCTGAAATACCGAATCGGTAAAATTCGGTATTTTTGAATCGGTAAATAGTATTTACCTACATATGGCCCTAAGTGTCCTAACTGAGCAGTCAATGAAGTCAATCTAGGACTGATTTGGGGTTTTGTGAGCCTCCCTGAATCGAATTCTATATTCCTCATTTGTGAGTCCAACACCCTCAATAAGAGTATTATTCATGAGTTCAGAAGACCCAGCATCTGTCCCTGTAAGGGTTAGGAGTCTGTCCCTGCAGTTACCAGTGAACAGATTCCAAAAGAGTGCCCCCCATGTGACTTCCTCAATTTTCTCATTTGATAAGCTCTCTCAAAAGCTATGAACCATTTGGTGATGTAATCACCTTCCTCATATTTCGGGACAAACCTTTTGGGGATTTTGAGATCATAAGATTTCTCTATGTCCCTATTTCGTAAATTGCTGCCACCATTGATGGGAGCTAATCCCATCCATGCTCTCTCTTTTTCTAGAGCCAGGTTTCTAAATCTAATCTTTTTGTCAACCTTACTAAAAGGTTGGTCTCCTCATTGAGGCTGTCCTCAATATCCTCAGAAGCACCTGACCTACCTGTGTGGGCTCTAGGTGCTGAGAGTTGTATTCTTGGTGTCAGGGCCATTGGGGCTCTTTTCTCCCTATGAAGTGGGGGATTGGAAGTTATCCTCATTCCCTCCCTCTTTTTCTTCCTCTGAGAGGTCTTCACCATTCTCAGAGGGATGGTCCCAAGCATACCCTGCCAACAGCTCCTGGAGCTTTTGATTGGAGGGATGGGACCCAGTGGGAATATTTTTAGGTTTACATAGAGACCTTAACTCCTTAAATTCTAAGTGGAGATAAGGGGTGAGATCGAGCTCCTCAATCTGGTTCTCTATGTCATTGTTGTTATCTTCACCAACAGCTGGGTTCTTGTGAAGAGACATTGTTAAAGAAAACTGCTAACTCCTCTTACCCCTGACTGAAGTGAGCTTTTATTTTCCTAACAAGACGTTCAGTCATTTGGAAGAATTTGTCAATTAAAAAAAATCTGAATTCTAAAGACAATTTAAGAGTTCTGTTAAGTGGCCAGCTGTTGACCAAGTCAGTTCAACAAATCCAAAGTTGTATATCCCACAGCTGATCCACCAATGTAGGAAGCTGGCTCTGTATATACTATACCAAAAATGAGGTATAGTGTGCACAGAGTCCAGTGGAATCCCAAAGGTAGGCAGAGGTAAAAGTAGATAACACCTTACTCTCTATTTGTGATAGTGTGAGTGAGCAGTAAGGCTTTATCAGAGGGTAGTGTAAAGCATTTGTTTTACCCACTCAGGCAAGAAATGATTTCACACACTCAAAGACTGAACTCAAAATAATTTGAAAATATTATTTAGTTATTTTATTTCTAGAACCAAGCCAAGGTAAGTTAAAAATACTGTACTAAAATCATATGCAGTAACACAGTTGAATGCAGGTTCAAATGCAGTTGATTAAATTACAGGTAAGTCAACAGTTCAAAATTACTTTTCAGTTACTTTGTAGATTACAGTACACATTACATATTGGATTACTTTTTAATTTACTTTTGCTGATCAGTGTGATATGCCAAAGATATCACACTGAAACATTAACTTCTAGTACATTTGCAGTTTTTCATTTGCCGTGGGCATCGGGTGCAGAGTGGTGCAGTCTCATGGATTTGGCAGGAGCCAGAGATTGTGGGTGAGTAAATCTGGTGCTCATGGGAGAAAAGGTCTTGGTTTTGGAAGGCAGGGCAGGTTCTTCAGGTTCTTGAGGGATGCTGGTTGCAGGATACACCAGGAGTTTGCTGGAGCAGGTTCGAGGTGCGGACAGGCCAGTAGGGCTGGGGTCTAGTCAGTGGGCATCCTCCTCTTCTTAGGTCAGAACGGCTTCTTTGGTCCTTCTCTTCTTCTGGTTGGTTCTTGTCTGAGGAGGCAAGGTTCAGGTTTGCCCCTAAATACTAGATTTAGGGGTGTTACAGGTAGGTATAGGTTAAGACCAATGGGTCCCTTGCTTGGGGTGAATACACCCCCTATAATGCCACCCTCCAGTGGGAGGGGGGCATATCCTCTCTCTGGTTGGATGGGTCCCTCCATTTTCAAGATGATGGGGACTCGGAGTTGTGCTTAACCTCGCCTTCCCCACCTGAAGGGTGCGGTTGGCAAAGGTGGGCACAACTCCATTCCTCACTTGGTTTTCCCGCTGATTCCCCCACCCAAAGTGGGGGTCACAAACAGTGGGGGCGAGTTGCTAGAAGCAGCAAAGTCCTGGGTCAGCTCACAAAGGCAGCAAGCCTTTGAAGCTTTACCTTCATGGACCCTACCCGCCCTTGTGGAGGAGGCCTGGCACCTCGTCAGAGGATGTGCATTGTTTCAGACCCCCAAGAGCAGCAGTCTCTCAAACCCAGGGGTCCAGAAACATGTCTGGTCGTGGCAACTGGTGAGCAGCCACTTAGCTAGGACACTAGAGTTAGGTTGTTTTTCAGGTGGCATCTCTAATATGCCCTCTAAGTGCATTTTTCATTAAATCCCACACTGGCATCAGTGCTGGTTTAATGTGCTGAGAAGTTTGATACCAAACTTCCCAGTTTGAGGTAAAGCCATTATGGTGCTGTGGAGTTTGTAATGACAAACTCCCAGCACCATATACTCTTAATGGCATTACTGCATTTACAATGTCTAAGAATTGGTTTAGACACTATAGGGGTAGTGCACCTATACCCTCACCACTGGTATATTGCACCCAGCTCGTGGGGTAGATGACATGTGCCAGGTCAGTGGGTTTTTATAATGACACACAGGGATGTGTGCCATGTCAACTGTTCATTTTGTTCCGCACCAAAACAAGCAGCCTGCAATGGCAGTGTGTCTGTGTAGAGGTACAGGGCCTTATAGAATGGTACAATACCTTGATATCTATGCATCTAAATCTTCTGGCAGTGCCTAGATTCAGACGAAAATGCATTGGAGGAACTCGGTTCTCCTAACTGGGTCCGAAGCTCTGGAATTCTCTTTGCACCTCACTTAGGCTTGAGGTAGATTATATGCGGTTCAGGAAACAGCTTAAGACGTGGCTGTGCATTCGGGCTTATAACTAGATGTTTTCTACTTGAACTCTCTCTGCTCAGATCCTCAGCGCCAAGAGACCGGTTGGTGAACGTGCGCTTTTATAAATACCCATGTAACATTAACATTAACAATAAGTGTTGCAGCCCTTAGAGGCCTTCCCTGGCCACAATGCCCTTGGTACCTATGGTATCATTCACAACGGACTAAAATGTGTCCAGAGAGTGCTAGTTGGGTTTTGTCTTAATGCAGTTTACTAAAAGAACATAGGCCCTGGGTACCTAGTTGACAGGAACCCAGGGCTCAAAGGACATCAACAGTTTGGCAAAAAGTGGGGGCAGCCATGCAAAAAGAGGACACTTTCTTACAGTCATTCAAGAAACATTCCGGGGAAGCATGCTCGAGCCCTCTGGGAATACCACAATGTGAAGGTTATTTTACCTGGCCTTGCCCTCTGCATCTTCCACCCTTGCGGTCAGTTATTTTGAGACTGTTGGTCAGACATGTGATGGGTTTCCTCTTCTTTGATACTATGTATTCCTCCCGCACGTCCCCCATTAAAAGCTCTCCACCACCTGACGGAGATCCTGTCTCAGCAGCATGACATCTGCCCCGATCACCCCAATTTTGACTTCTAGGGCATCATAGGAGTGATCAAGAGATTGGAGGTTTGCAGCAGTATCAGTTATTGTATAATCTGACACCGGGCAGTTTCCAAGGGGCCCCCAGGCAGCATTTGTTCATGATGGGATAATGGAGCTGGCCCTCCCATGAGTGTGTATTTGTTCAGAGTGCCCTGTTTGCTGAGGCGAGGAGCCTTGTCCTTAGTCACGATGGTCGCCCAGTCTCAGTCTTGTTGAGGTGCTCTCCATTTGACCAGCCTGCTCTCTAAGCTGAAACATACTTTTTGTTGATCTGGAAAATGTGGCATGTGGTGTGACAACGGATGTGAGGAATTTTCTATGAAAGAAGCATGGGTGTTAAGGTCTGAGCAAGTAGGAACAGTGGTGGAAATATGTTAGTGCATGCAGAATTTGTTGGTGCAAAGTGATGGGACCTCACTGAAAATGTTTAATTGAAGTTATACATATGCAGTTTCTACACAGTGAGGAAGTAGGAATTTTAAAATGATTTGAGTTCCTTAGGAATGTACACTCGGCGGCATATATATGCATCCGGGGCATATAGGTCTCAAGGATATTTGAAATGGGTAATAACATGGTATGGTAGGTTTATTTTTCTTACAGGTTCATGGTTATCGGGATAGAAAGAGGAGAAATGTTTTTGGATGATGCAAAACCCCATTATAGTTGATCCCATTTCTTTTTAATGAGGAGAACAATGAAGGGAAAAATGCATGTGACATGTACCCTGCTGTAATTACAAATGAGCTGCTGTGTTTAGTAATGAGCTCAACTGTATTGAACACAAAAATATCAAAGAAGTGTTACGACCTAACAAATTGTGGCTTTGCGTACTGTCTGCACATCTACTCTTTGTTTATGGCAGTGAATACACAAATCAATGTGAAGTCCGTTTTCTAGGTGGTGTTTTCGTAGTGCCTACACCTGAAGCATGAAACAGCCAGAAACATTGATTCACCACCAGCAGCTTTAGTTGGAACAGGTCATTCCAAGAAGACAGGCAGGCTTATCAGGGTCCTGCAAACCAACTTATTGGTGGATTCTTACCTCTTTAAAAACACAAGATTTGGAACCCTCTGGCAATCTATAGACTAAGTACGAGGCACACAAGCCGGGGAAGGAGGATGCTACTCCAACCAGGTTGATCGTAATATGACGGTCTTTCCACAATGGAAAAACAACATTTACAAGCCTTTGTTTTGGGAGATTCTTAATGCAGTCACAAAAAAGCTGAGAGTGTTCTGAGACCAACATAGCCTTGAAAAAGACCAGGGGGACGAAACAGGTGTCAGCTGCTGCTTGATCTAACAATTATGTACTTGGATATATTCTTGAAGGAAAAGAGGACTGTGTACCATGCATGACTAGACTGGAATCCTCTACTATTAATTGGGGACTTAACTAGATAAAAACGAAGGAAAGAAAACTGGATTGTGTGTGCTTCGGTGCCATTTGCGTGCTTTACTATCAAAGATATGTGCCTAACTATTGACACATGATCCAAAAATATACCATGTTTTTTTCTTCTTTAAAAACACTTTTTATTTTGAACAACTATCAGTCTTACAGCAGGTTAGATGGTAGCGCTCAGATTATGAAGACAACATACACTACTTATGGGGTCACATCAAATCCCATACCTCCGATACCCATGAGCAAGTTTCAAATTTCACAATTGCAGTAGGTCGATCCCTTTCCTCCCACCTTGCAGTTTGTCTGTGGGGGATATACACAGTCCACCCCTGTCCATGTTCCATTTAGCCCCCTTTAGATCCCATTTCTTCAGGCAGCATCTACTCTTGAACACCTCCTTTTCTTCAATCATGGATCTATCAATATCTGTTTCTCACCCCCTCAGCAAGGGCGTGTTCCAAGCTCCCCATTTTTGTGCTATGTTTCTTTTAGATGGTACCATTCCCAGGCAGACACAGGATTGCTCAGTGTGAGTTAAACCAGGAGCCTCCCATATATTGAGCAAGCAGAATCTTGAGGAACCAGTAAGCTCCTTCCCATATGCCATGTTTGATGAAAAAATTAGATAGGCTTATGAGAAATGGGATAATTTAAGGCAAGTACCTGGCCTCTATGGCACTTGTGATAAAGACATATGGTAGTCTTTGGTAATGTTCGCAGATCAAAGAGATTTAAATTGAAGTATATAGTTGGAACATTCAAGTTTATTTGATATGATATATTTGTTCTTCGAATACCGTTAGGTTACTATAGATACTGAGTGAACATCCTGAGCATGCTATGTTACAGGACTCAGGCTTATTGTTGTTAATGTACACCATTTGCATTGGCCACTGCAGTTTCCCAGTGCCTCCTGGACAATGTGTTGTAAAAAATCAGGGTAGTCATGTTCTTTCAGGATTATATACTGATACACAGAGACTCTCTGTAAGTGCAGGAGTTAGTATTAGGGCAAGTGTACCAGAGTGACCAGTCTATGGCTTTTGGTTGGGTGCCTCCCTTAATAGGACGGCTCAGCATTTTAAACTGGACATTCATTACAGTCAGGAAAGCTCCAGGGCATGTGAATGAAGAGTAATTTAAGCCGAGCAGTATAGAACCATTCCACCTCCATTTCATACAATATCTTAAAGTCCTACTCCTCATAAATAAATGTTATATGCATCATTCTTAATACACCAAACATATATTAAGTGCCCCCTCCCACCAAAAAACCCTCTGCACCTATTCAGGTCCTGCCTAACCACTCCATTCTACCACAAAATTCCCCTCTGATGCTCACCATGCACCACGACAACCTATTTTAATTGTTGAGCCCTATTCTCCTGACTACTTCCTATTGTTCCTCATCTACCATCACCACAATGCTACTCCCCACGCAGCCCCAATAACCCTTTCCCTCCTTAGCATGCTAAATCTTCCTATGCCCCAGCGTTGCTTGTCTCATCTTCCTCTTCCTGTGTCACCCTTCTGAATTCATGACTTGTACTTCCATAAAGAGACAGCAATCCACAGGGTGCTACAAAATTCTATATTGCCCAGAGGGATGAAAATATTTCACTATTCCTGGTTGTATAATGTCATTCAGTATCAACATGTGTCCCTCGTAATGTCTGTCAATGCCCATCGTTCTCCCAATGAGTGACATACAGTCAGTTGGCACAGCCCATCTCTTCTTTCAAAACACTGTACCTAATGCCCTCCTCCTCCTATTCTTCCTTCTTTCTTACTACCTTTCCATATTGAATCTACAAGTGCCCACCCTCCATGTAACATTGTTAATCTGCAAGTAGATGGAGGGGTGATCTTTGCACACTACAATGCAATCAAATAAAAAGACGTGCTATGTGCTTGCCAGCAGTTAGGGCCGAGTACTACATTGGCAAAAAGGCTGGAGCTCAGCCCGCACCATTGCCCTCATTTCGTGGAATGTGGCGGCTGTCCGCTCTTCACCTGTGGGATGGCTATGATTATCCTCCACAGCTTAATATGGCTTTCAAGGCCAGAACAGCTCATTCCTCATACGGCCTAACTTTACCCCTCTTCAAAGCGGCCCCTGATCCTGACCAGCTCCATTTACCAGTGTATGAGCCACAGGATTCTTCTAGCCACATCAGCTCCCCTCATCTGAAGCCACAGCCAGGGCTGGTCCTACACCCACTCTGAAGGCAAGCCAAACGAAACAACCTACACAGCCCTCACAGTACTAATTTTGTAACATCATGCCCACCGTCTCTGCCATTGAGTAATTCATTGTCAAAGGCATGCCAGATCACAGGCCCCTAAGTGGAAAGATTGAGTAAAACGCCTACAGTTCTATTTCGAAAGCACAGACATTGTAATGTAATGACTCCGCACCAGCCTATTGTACCTGGAAGGAAAAGACATTCATAAATTATTTAAAACCATCAAGGAGGCAATACCAAATCATATGCAACATTTGTCACAGCCCTAAATGCGCACTTTAACTATCTGCAAACAGAAATTACAAAAAAGTCATCTTCAGACAAGAACGCCAGGTACCAGAATAGTCGCTCAAAACATTTCATGGCAGACTCAAAGAGCTAGCAAGCATGTGCCACTTCCATTCTGAACAAGAAGAAGTAAGAGGTCAGGTTATTCAAGGCTGTGCATCCTCCAAGCTAAGATAAGCCATACTTCTCTAAAACGCCTAGGGCCCGATGTAGGTAAATCGCTTTTTCCGATTTCAAAATACCGAGGCGCACCGAATCGGTATTCTGAAATCGGAAAACGAGATGTAGGTAAAAAAAAAACGAAAAAATACCGATTCGTTCGTCATCGGTATTGTGATTCGACACGTACCGAATCGGCATGGACCGATTCGGAATGTACCGAATCGGCTACCACCGAATCGGAAATTGCCGATTCGGCAAATACCGAATCGGCAATTACCGATTCGGAGATCGAAATACACCCCCATGGCCAAAATGCCCATAGGAATGCATTGAACAATCTGAATCGGCAAAATCCGAATTGGTAAAATCCGATTTGGTAAAATCCGATTCGGTAAAATCCGAAACAGCCAATGAGGTGGATCCACCCTCCCCCACCCAAGCAGGGAGTGGCTACCCAGGCAGGTGCAGCTCATTAAGAACTTTCTGGAGAGGCAGCCTGAGCTGAACATTCACAGTGAGCAGCAGCAGTGGAAGCAGGAGCCAGAGCACTGTGGGAGAAAGATGGCTAGCAGCAGTGAGAGCCAGAAGGCTGGCCACAAGAGAAAACCCAAATTTAGTACCATGGAGCTGCAGGTGTTGGTGGAGGAGGTGGTGAGGGTGCACAGGCAGCTCTTTGGGAGGCTGTCCCTCACTGTACCAGACAGCACGAAGAGGAGGCTCTGGAGCGAGATAGCTGAGAAGGTCAACTCAGTTGGTGTCACCCCCAGGACCCTTGATGACCTTAAAAAAAGATTTTATGACATCCGCAGCCTGACTAAACGCAAAATGGCAGAGCTGCAGAGGCAAGCTGGACTGACTGGTGGAGGCAGGAACCCGGCGCCACCCCTCACTGAGCTGGAGGAACTGGTGTCCAGCACCATCGAGAGGGAGAGTGTGACTGGAATCGGGACCCTGGATAGCTCAGCCAGAGATACAGCTACAGGTAAGAAGCATGCGCATCATGACACACCCTACCAGACACCTCCCCTTTAGACACAATGCACAACCAAACCCCAGCCCAGTACTGTAACCAACATACAAGAGAAAAGCATCATGGTAAACGTAGTCAGCAGAAGTAGGCAAAATATGGCAGTGCAGAACCACAATACAGAAAACAGTGGAACACATTCAAAGTATATGCAAGGACTTGGCAGGCTGACCACAGCCATCACACAGCTATGCGGCAGACTTGACGAGCATGAGCACTCGCGCCACCGGGATGCCTGCATGCACAACAGATCTATTAGCCGCCTTGCTGCTGCTACCGCGCAACTGTGCCAACATGGGGCTAATATGGAGGCAAGCTTGACACAGAACACCGGTGAGGTCACCAGGGGCATGGCCCGCATAACAACAGCCATGGAGGCAATGATTATTTCCAACACTGCGGCCAATCCAGCCCTGGACCTGGGGGAGGCTGGGGACAGCAGCAGCCGCAGCAGCCCGGCCAGCGCTGTGTCGGAGCCGCGCCGGAGCACCAGGCGCTCTGCAGACGCCGCTGGACATGCGGAAGGGGGAGAGGCACACCCCAGTGGGGCTGCTAAGCGCAGCAAAAAGTAGGCTTGCCAGGGCGGGTGAGGCAACCCGGACCTTTGACATTCATTTTCTTTACATTGACACTTTCTTTTGTTGCACATCAGTGCAGTAACGGTGTTGCAACATTATTAAAATATTCTTTTCCTCACAACCATTTACCTGTCTGTGCATCTGTACTCACTCAGAAATAGTTTTCTGTAATCTCCTCACGTCTGTATCTGCCATCACTTGGCGTAGACACCCCAGCAGGTTGTGTTTGTGGCACAGCAACGTCGTCGTCATGGTCCTCGTAGTCAGACAACTCCACCTCAGTGCCATTCTTCACCGCAAGGTTGTGCAACATTGCACAGACAGCTATGATCTTGCAGCAGGTGATGGGGGTATACTGCCTTGCACCTCCACTCTTGTGCAGGCATCTGAATCTACTTTTCCAAATGCCAAAGGTCCGTTCAACTACATTCCTTGTGCTTTTGTGGGCCCGGTTATACCTCCTTTGGCTGGGTGTGGAGGGGTTGAGGTAGGGGGTGAGTATGAATGAGCGGAGGGCATATGCACTGTCGCCTAGAAGGAAAAGGGGTAACATTACTCACATGCATACATGTATTACACTTAGCTACTTTGTGTTATGGGGGTCTGATGATGTGTCTCACCTAGGAGGTATCCTTCACCAAATTCGCCAGCCATCAGCCGTGCATAGATGCCGCTCTGTTGAAAAATGTAGGAGTCGTGGGTACTCCCTGGGAATTTTGCTACCAGGTCTGTGATGGTGCACTTCGCATTGCAGATCACCTGAACGTTGATGGTGTGCGTTGACCTCCGATTGCGGTATATGTATTCTGTGTCAGCTGGGGGGCAAATCGGAATATGCGTGCCATCTATGCACCCAATGATTTGGGGAAATTGTGCCATCTGGTAGAAGTCAGCTTTAGTTTGTACCAGTTCTGCGTGGGTTGCAGGGAAAGAGATGTATTGGTCCATCCTGTGTATCATGGCGTCAAGGAATGTGTGGAAGAACCTTGACAGGCTGCTCTGGGTCACCCCTCCTACCGCTGCAACTCCACTTTGATAGCTGCCTGATGCAAGCAGGTGTAAGCTGCATAGCACCTGGACGTGCGCTGGGATGGCGTGTGCCCTTGGGGTGGGGTGGTCCAACAGTGGTTTGAGGTCCCTGATGAGCTCCAGAATGGTGTCTGAGTCCAGCCTGTACCTCTGTAGGATCTCTGCCTCTGTGAGCATGAACAGGGTGATCCTCTGTCTGTAGACCTGTTCCTCTCTTTGCCATTCCCTCTGTCCTTCCTGCTGTAGCCGTAGCCGCCTTGCAATGACATAAAAAGCTGCCATCCTGCAAGTTGCAATGCATTTTGGGTCTATTTTTATGGGTTGGAGTTGGTTACCACCTGATTGTAATCCATGGTAAATTCCGAGTGAGAAATACCGATTTCGAGCCTAAATCGGTATTTCTGTGCTTCCCTACATCTCCCTATCTGTCCGAATCGGGGATTTTCCGATTCGGTGATTCTGCCGATTCGGTAGGTTATCCGAATCGGCTTTTTTCCGATTCGCTGTCTCTACCGAATCGATACATGGACCGAATCGGATTTTTTCCGATTCGGTGTCACTACCGATTCGGTACATGGTCCGAATCGGATTTTTTCCGAATCGGTGTCACTACCGATTCGGTACATGGACCGATTCGGTATTATTATCCGAATCGGTATGTTACCGATTCGTTACATTTCCGATTCGGGGTATTTCCGAATCGGATTATTTTCGATTCGGTAGTCATTCCGATTCGGTATTTGTACCGATTTGGACGTTTTTCTTTGCCCTACATCTCGATGGCTGTATACCGATCGGTAAGGGCCCAAAATCGGTATTTTCGGTCGTTACCGATCGGTAACGGCCTACCTACATCGGGCCCTAAGAGACATCCTTACACTAGGAAGTTCGAAGGAACACTCAAAAGCTTGCGTGTTGCATAAGGAAGCCACCCTCCACTGAATGGTTAAAACAGACAGAACCTGTCAATGCAATCGAACCATGATGCAGCAACGAGTCCCCGAAGAGTACACCAGATACAACGAGGGCATGCAGATATTGCGGGGGACAACCCCACAGACAGAATGATTGTCCCGCTAAAGCCCAAAAAGGCACAGCCTGTGGCAAGTACAATCATTTGCAACAAAATGCAAACACTGGCAGGAAGCAGTATGCACAGTTGTTAAAGCATCGAGTTAGCCAGAAGACATGGATGACGATGACATCGCTGAGTACATGGTACACACCATTTTTGCTGTGGGCTTGCTTGCACCACACACCGCCCACTCCAGCAGTGCCAACTCTAGGTGAGCCAACACATATTCACTACAACGATCGACACCATAGACTCCATTGACCCAATGTCAGCGGACACATACTACACACTGCCAAACCCTCCAACACTTGTGAAGGCCAGGGTCAGGGTTTTTGCATGCAGCCAAACCCAACCATTGTGCATGCTGGGAAGTTTCAGGTCATCTGTATCCCATGGAGAAGCATGCGTGGATAACACCATCAATGTGGTGGAGGGAGGTTATTGTATGCTAGTATGTGGCAACACTGCCAAAACTCTGGACTTGATCTCATTTGTATTTGGTGTGCAAGTTGAGGAGCTGTTTGAACAAGATAGTGGAGATTGAGAGTGTGTGGCAAGGGATCGGTATTACAGAAGCACAATGACCAATCCACACAGCCAATAACGCTACATCACCAGAGCATCGCATTCCACCTCAGACCCAAGATGGACGACGAGCTGGACAAATTAGAATGCGCCAGAATCATTGGGAAAGTCAATTGCCACACACCATGGGTATCCCCAATAGTTGTAGCAATGAAACAAAAGCAACCCGGAGAGGTCCACATTTGTATGGACATACCTCTCCCAAATGTCATGATCAAGCAAGAACACCATCTAACTCCCACAGTTTATGACATCATAGGGGAGATCAATGGGGAAAAATAGTTTTCCAAAGTTGATCTAAGCTCTGGGTACCACCAGCTGCCTCTACACTCCAACTTGAGATATATAATAATGTTCCCCACGCACATAGGCCTCTGGCGCTACTGACGACTCAACTTTGGAATATCGAGTGTCGCCGAATTATTCCAAAATATCATCCAAGAAGTGCTCACAGGGTTGTTGGGTGTCATCAATATCAGCGATGACATACTGATCTTTGCCAAGTACGAGGGAGCGTCATGAAGGCCTACGAAGAGTCCTCCAGAGAATCTGCGACTCAGGACAAACACTTCACAGAGAGAATTGTGAATTCCTAAAGCAACAGATCAGCTTTTTTGACTACACCTTCTTGGCCAAAGAGGTAGCTCCAGACCCGGAGAAGGTGAGTGACACGCAGGAAGCCTTGGCCCAACCAATGAGTCTGAAATATTAGTACACAATGGAACAATCCATCTATGCATTCCCCAGGGAATATTGACAGCCTTCAAATTCCACCACAGGCCATGCTCCATGGCATGCCAGCATGGGGTGAGTGGTTGCAAACACAATCCCACATCACCCAGAGTAAAAACTCTTCAAAAGAGAAAGAGCACCAATCACCGAGCAAGTACGACTTGAACGACTCACGAGTCCAGCATCTGCCTTGGTGAACGAGCGTTTGTAAAGGACAAGCACCCTAGAAGCAAATTTAGACTGGCATTTGAACGCCATCCCTAGGTTGTCACATGGCGAAGGTGCAGCATGATCATTGCCCAGAGAGAGGATTAGGAAATTACTCAAAGCATCTCATTTTTCAAGCGGGATAGAGGAGACTTTATTGATGAACACCCTCACCCTGTTGGTAACTGCCCTTTGCCTGAGAGTGACGCTCCCTTGCTCTCCTCGTCCAACAATCTTCTGGGCTGGCATAGAACCCTGATGCTCCCAGTGTGGCAGGAACATTCACTGACGTTTCATGTCTCGCCTCCCAATAACTTTGAAGAATGGGGTTGTCACATGAGTTACTGTCTACGAAGCAATCCAGCGCCATCCACCTGCCTAAAGTACTATCTCATCTAAAAGCGACCTTTGACCCTGTCACCAGGTAGGTCAACCCCCCAGCCACCACACGGTCCCACTATGCTGCAGCTGTCCCGCTGAGTAGCCTGTTCCGTTGCAGTCCTCCTCTTCTGCCTCGGACTGTTCCTGCCTTTCCTTTTTCCATTCTCTGTGCCATTGTACCTGCCTGTTCTTTCTCTCAATCTTTTCCACTTTTTTTCAGTGCTCTCCTCATTTTTGCGTCACCTCAGTACCCGTGCCCTCCCCCCCGCCCCCCACCCGCTCCCCTCCCTCGCGCTTCCCGCCGCTGCCTCCCTGCGCCCCCCCCCTCCCTAGTTCCCCATTCACCACCCCGCTCCCATCTCGCAGCTGCTCCTCCCTCCCATAACCCTTCTTATGGAGGCCGCGCTGAGGCCACGCAGCAGACGAGCGCAGTGGGCGTGCCATAGGCAAGCCTGTCTAAGCCCGTCCGCGTGCCCACTGCCAGAACTCCTGGCCCCTGCCGAAACCAAGAAACCCGACTGAGATACGACACCACCACCCTCCACGCACTCAACACCGGCCGACCAGCCGACAGCTACCAAGTCACCCAGAAGCGCACCCACTGACCCTTCTCCTGCCAAACCTGCAAATTCACCTGCGTCCGGACCTTCGTCCCACCACCTAGACCAGGCAACAACAACAACCAACTCAAGTGCATCCTGCTCAACACCCGCTCCGTACACAACCACGCCGTCGAACTCTGGGACCTCCTCGATACAACAGCACCAGAGGTCGCCTTCCTCACAGAAACCTAGATGAACGCCTCCTCAGCCCCCGACATCGCCATAGCCATCCCGGATGGCTACAAGATCACCCAAAAGGACCGCGTCAACCAAACCGGAGGAGGAATCGCCATCATCTACAGGAACACCATTGATGTCACGACCAACTCCGAAGTTGCCCTAACCAACGCCGAACACCTACACTTCTAAATCCACACTGACCCCAAGGCCACCCTCAGAGGAACCCTTGTCTACAGACCCCCGGGCCCACGCACACAATTCAGTGAACCCATCGCCGACTTCATCAGCCCACATGCCCTGGCCTCATCAGACTACATCCTCCTATGGGACCTGAACTTCCACCTGGAGAACAACAATGAGAACAACACCACCACCATGATCGACAACCTCGCAAACCTCGGACTCAAGCCACTGGGGAACACCTCCACCCACTACGCCGGCCACACGCTCAACCCCATCTTCTCTGCCAGCAGCCATGTTACTGTCAGCCACTCCACCGGACTACACTGGACTGACCACAGCTGCATCCACTTCACCTTTAAGAAGACCACATCCCACCACCGCCCGCAGCAGATCCCCCGAAAATGCGGGAGCAAAGTCACCGCAGACCAGCTAACCACATCACTGAGCCAGAACCTACCTATCACCACCACTGACACCAACGACGCAGCCCACAACCTCACACAGTGGATCGTCAACTGCGCCGATGCCCTTGCACCCCTGAAGAACCCTCCAGTCAAGCCCGGCAACAGGAAAACAACATGTTTCACCGACGACCTCAAAAAATCAAAGAAATCCTGCCGAACCCTCGAGAAAACCTGGCGCCACGAACAGACGACAGAAAACATGACAGCCCTCAAGAACGCCACGCGCAAATACCACCAGCTGATCCGCACCACCAAAAAGACACCATTCAAAGAACGGCTGGACAACAACACACACAACAGCAAGGAACTCTTCAGCATCGTAAAAGAGCTCTCCAATCCCAAAGCCAACAGCAACAACATCACACCGTTGCAAGACCTCTGCAACTCCCTCGCCACGTTCTTTCACCGCAAAATCACCGATATCCACAACAGCTTCGGCGCCCAGACTCCACCCCCAGCCACCGAACCAATGCCCCCTACAACCACCCTCAGCGCTTGGACTCCCACCAGCACCGAAGACACCGCCCACGCTATGAACACCATCCACTTGGCTCTCCTTCCGACCCATGCCCTCCCACATCTTCAACAAAGCCGACACCATCATCGCTCCCCACCTACGGAACGTCATAAACAACTCCCTCTCGTCTGCCACCTTCCCAGAGAGCTGGAAGCATGCAGAGATAAACGCCCTACTGAAGAAACCCACAGCGGACCCTAAAGACCTTAAAAACTTCTGCCCCATCTATCTTCTAGCCTTCCCACCAAACGTGATCGAGAAGATCGTCAATAAACAGCTGACCGCATTCCTTGAGGTCAATGGATCCCTCGACCCATCCCAGTCCAGATTTCGAGCCAACCACAGCACTGAGACCACCCTCATCGGAGCCACCAACGACATCAGGACCCTACTCGACAACGGGGAAAACACCACCCTCATCCTCCTAGACCTCTCAGCCACCTTTGATACAGTCTGCCATCGAACCCTAATAACCCGCCTCCACAATACCAAGATTCAAGGTAAAGCCCTGGACTGGATCACCTCATTCCTCTCCAACAGAACCTAGAGAGTCCGCGTCCCTCCCTTCTGCTCCGCGGCCATCGAGATCATCTGCGGCGTATACTCCAAGGCTCATCGCTCAGCCCGACCCTCTTCAATATCTACATGAGCCCCCTCACCACCATCGCACGCAAACACAACCTCAACATCATCTCATACGCGGACAACACCCAGCTGATACTCTCCCTCACCAAAGACTCAGCCCCCTCCAGGCTCAACCTCCAGGAAGGAATGAAAAACGTCACGGAATGGATGAAACTCAGCCGTCTGAAACTGACCTCAGACAAGAAGGAGGTCCTCATCCTCGGACCATCCCCATCCACCTGGGAAGACTCCTCATGGCCCACAGAACTGGGCACCGCACCAACACCCACTGACCACGCACGCAACCTGGGACTCATCCTGGACCCCTCTCTCACGATGACCAAAAAAGTCAATGCCATCTCATCTTCATGCTTCAACACCCTGCGCATGCTCCGTAAGATCTTCAGGTGGATCCCTACCGGAACTAGAAAGACGGTCACCCGGTCCTCGTCACCAGACGACTAGACTACGGGAACGCCCTATACGCAGGAACCACAGTCCAACTTCAGATAAGACTCCAAAGCATACAGAACGCATCCACATGACTCATCCTCGACATCCCTCGCCACAGCCACATATCAGCCCACCTGAGTGACCTGCACTGGCTCCCTGTCAACAAAAGGATCACGTTCAGGATCCTCACCCACGTACACAAAGGGCTCCATTACATAGGTCCCGAATACCTTAACAACCGCCTCACGTTCAACACTCCAACATTGAAACACCGCTCCGCCAGCCTCGCTCTCGCCATAGTCCCACGGATTCGCAGAACCACCACCGAAGGAAGATCATTCTCCTACCTGGCGGCCAAGACGTGGAACTCCCTCCCCGACCACCTACGACTGACCCAGGACCACCTCACATTCAGGAAACACCTCAAGACCTGGGTCTTCGAGCAGTAGCGGCACTTCCCCCCCACCCAGCGCCTTGAGACCCTCACGGGTGAGTAGCTCGCTCTACAAGTGTATTGATTGATTAAAAGCCCCTTTTGGGCTAAAGGGCACCAGAATGTTTTGAAGTATTTGTGATTTGGTGAAATGGGTTTTTTTTTAAGAAAAGTTAGGAAGAGATGTAACATTGTTAAATTGCATGTTGGCAGGGGTGATCCGCGAACTCCCCCACCGACATGCTGCCCATAGTTTGGTCTTTTCGTTCTACAACGCAATTGAATAAAACGGCGTCTGATGCAGAGGCCAGTTAGACATGAACCAGACAAAGCAAATTACTCACAGTCACTTTCAGGCCCAGCCCTACACTCCTCTCGCCCTACCTCCACTGCCTGAATTCTAGCTACTACTATACTCTTTGCTTTGTAGATGGTTTTGCGGTATCCCTATCCAAACGTTAAGGGATCAAGAAAGATTGCGTTTAGGCAATGGGAAGGTGAGAAACACAGGATAAACAGGGAGGCATTATGAGCGAGTCCGATAAGCTGCACTATTCACACTGTTGAACAGATAGGTTCTGTGAAGCAAAATGTAAGAAATGATGGTGTTCTTTCTTTTGTGCCAAATCACAGAGCTGTTTCAAAAGTGGCAGCAAAACCGAACTCAGGCTGTCTCGTTAGAAGTTTTTTTCTCGAACATAAAACCGTGTCTGATTAATTAATTGAAGTAAGGTACATTTATTCGTATGTTTCTGTGAATCAGGGCTGTGTATTGTTTTTTCAGTAATAAGCTCTGACGTGTGAAGGGTCAATTTATTATAGCAGACAGCGCGTGTAAACTTGTCTGTGTGAAATACAATATTTGCAACTTTACCCTACAGGCTTGGCGCTCAACTTCAGTCATTGCAGGTGTTTAAAGGTTGCTCATGTAGAATGATCTAAGGAGGACGAAAAAAGTAACCTGAACAGCAGGCTCGCGCTCTGGCAGCTCTAAATAACGTTTTCCATTTGCAATCAAACAGCATGGAGTGCACATTAGCAACCGAAAAGCTGCCAGGCAGTTCCACGCTGCTTGTGTGCCCTGGAAGCCAAAAGAAGATAGCTTTGCAATAACCGTCAGCCTGGCCAGCGTCGGCCAGCGAGGGTGGATAAGGTCAGACAGGAGGTGGACTGAACGACATGGGCTGAGGGGAACCGGATGATTTTACAAATTGGCAAAGCCTGTTTGTGTCCTCAAATGTGGTTGAAGGAAAGAATGCCTGACACCTTCTCACGTCTCCCTATGAAAGACGTAAATGCTATGTACGCCGGCCTTTCAAATGTACGTCACCTATCCCCACAACCGGCAGTGTGTCAGGAACTGTTTCATAACACAGAGACAAACGACAAAGGCATGCTTTCTTGGTTTAATCGTTTTGACTCTATTGTCTGGCGGGATAAAATTGACTATAGTGCACCACCCTCTAGCACACACTTCTACTTCTAGTGTTTAAACAGGCCAATACCAGAAACTGTAGAAATTATTTGACAAGGGCGCTGTGTGTAATTGTGAGCATGGTATTTATTATCATTGTTGTTGCGTGTAAGGAGGGTAATTCATTAGGTGATTCCAGGTCATGTATCTGCCTACAGTTTTCACCTTTGTCCCTAGGTATTTAGGGGCTGATTTAGAGTTTTTTTGAGAGGGCACTCCGTCGTAATGTACCCTTAGTGAAGGTCCGCGTGTCTGATTGACAAATGGACGGATCTTAAGTACAACAAAGACTGCTATGTCTCCGTTGCTGACATACTCCTCTGATGGCCCGACAGAGCAAGGGCCGTTGGACGTTTGGCCAATCAACTACCTGGCCGATTAAGGGCCATTTTGAATGGCCAATGTCCACTGCCCCTTACTCCCTGTTAATACCTGACAGTAAGGGGCGCTATAAACTTAAAAATGACCCCACCATTATGGAACAGAACCCCCTTGCTTTGCTATTGAAGCATTAGTTTTTATAGTACAATAAACAAAACATTGTGGGGCATATTATCAAGGGCAGTATCGCCGCTTTAGCAGTACTTTTTGCCACTAAAGCGGCGATATTCTTATTGCCCCATTACCAAGGTGGCGCTAACATGCATGTGCGCATGTTAGCAACAGATTTTCTAACGCTATGCATCTTCGCGATATACATCGCTAATGAGATGCAAAGTAGGCATTCCTTACAATTAAGGCATTGAAAAATTTCGTAAACACAACTTCGCTGTATTATCAACGCTGCCCCGGACTGGGTAGCGATGAGAAAAGACGCGCTAAGCCCCCATTAACGCATGATCCTAACGCCTGAATAAAACCTGATTTACCATTATTGCCTATGGGAGGTGGATTGCATGGTTAAATACACACTTACCAAGCTTTTCATTAGCGCTGTGAAATCATCGCTGGATTTCACACGCTAATGAGGATTATTGCAGTCTATTGCTGGATTGCACTTCGCCTGTTAGCAAAGCGTTGCTAATACGCTGCTAACACGGCGATGTACTACAGAGATAAAGGGCGATAATGTAAAATGCGCTAAGCGCGTTTGGTGATATTTATCGCAGTTTGTAGCTAGTATGCCCCTTTGGAATTTATTAAAAATTTAAAAAATGTTAAAACTTTGAAAGAGGGCAATGGCATCTTGATGGAGCCGTCTGTAAAATATTTAAGATATGGAAGAAAACCGTAGTGACTTCCTGCCATGTTAAAGAAAGGTCTGCTGGGCTGGCAGACATCTCTAGATTCAGACATCCTTAGATTTGGTGGGCAAAGAACCCTCAGTATGGCGGGAGTTAGGTACAATGCTATTCCAACAGATTTACATCCATCTTCCAAAGTATAAATCAAGCTCATAGACAGTTTTTGGGAATATAAACTTAATAGTATCAAGCACTCACATGGACCCAAACAACAAAACCAATACCCAAACCAACATAACAGCACACAACATATGAACACAACACAACTATACAACAGCATAACATAATGCATCACTGAAACAAGGAAAGTTACGGTTACAACTAAAGCGAGAAATCTCTGAAATAGGCCAGTTAAGGTTATCTGCACAAATCAGAACTTGCACCCCCATTCATAGAAACCATACATTGCCACCAGTGACCTCACATACGATGTGACAGATGACATCACAAATGACAGGATGGCATTACATATCACCTTAACCATTAACATTGTCAATGGCCCTACTATGGATAACTTATAATTTGTTTTATGCATGTGTGTTGTTATTTCATAACGGGTGTGTTAAGTCCTGTTATTGGTACACTGGTTGACAAATTATGACACACCTCTTACCTCACTGCTTCATTTAACCCCTGCCATGTAAAGCCAAACTCACGACGGACAGGAAGTGTTGGCCACAGGCAACCAAACTCCTGTGCAGTCAAGCCACTGCAGAGTACAGAGTGCCAGGAATACGGCGAACCAGAAGCTAGGCAGGCCCCTTGCTGATCATATACAATAAGGAGCAACAGAGGGAGTTACAAAGCAGATCGCCGTCCACTCATAACAACAGTATATCAACAAAAACCTGCTCTGATTTAGGACCAATATTTTTCTTCAAAAAGCCACAGGCAAAGTACTCAACTGTCGTGCTAGCAAGTAGCTTCAAAAAATGCTAGTTCACACCAGGTTTTGCTGTCCAATTCTAAAAAGTTTGTCTATCAAACCCACTGAAATCCCTGTATGTAAGTGCACATTAGGAAAAAAAGGTGAAGGTCTGAAAGTACCTCCCGTAAGCACCACCAATGGAGTTACCGGTAGGTACTCACCAGTATGCTCACGTCTTTATCATCATTGGTACCTTTCAAGACCAAAAAAATGAAATCAGTGAGAAAATGTTAAACAAGGAAAAACTTAGTGATGTGTAGAGGGATGCATCGCAAGCGTTTGTCATGTGCTATCACACTGTGACCCCATAGTGAAAAGAAAAATAATTTTGTCACTTCTCCAAGCTAAAAATGAGATATGACCCTCTGGCGGAAATGTCAACTTTAATAAATGCAGTGAGCTACTCAGATGAAAAAGAACTATAAAAACACACAATGTTGCAAACCACTTCAATTAGAGAAGGCAAACATGTTTCATTGCCAAAGTACCCTTGGGCAATATCGTCAGGGCTCGGGGCCAGTCTTCACCTCACTAGTGTTTCATCATGAGCCTGGGGAAATAGACAAACAAACAAGACATAGGCAAATGCCGGACAATACAGGGGCTTGGCCAGCCACTGTCTTGGCCTTGACGCAGACTGGTACCAGCCAGCTCGGTTTTTTCCAACGAGAAAGGGGCAGGGTTTTCTAGAAGCTTCGTACCACATTGAATAATGGTATTAAAGCTGGGAGCTTTCGTGGGCCAGGTGGGAAGTTCACCACAGAATAGACATATTGCTGTGGAGATGACGGAACTCGAGTCCTGATTGCAAATCCTTCCTGGGCTGTTGACGGGCTTTCTACAACTTGAGCTGGCAAGGATGATGTAAATTCACTCTGTGAGGCGTTCCTAATCACTCTTCTACTCTTGTATATATTTTCTACTCTTTGCTATCTGTACATACTGCATGTTATTTCAATTGTTCATTTAATCTTCATTTGACATTTGGGAATCTGCATTTACTGATATATTTGGCTTACCTTTCTGAACATTGCATTAATCAACAGTTTTTTGAGTCTGCCATGACTGATAAATTCGGCCTGCTTTCTTAAAATGTTGCATTAATAAACTTGTGTTTGTTACTTTACCTACATTTGGATTTGTTTTCTTACCTCGCCTTAAGGAAGTGCTTGGTCTTGCAATGCCTTTTGGGGGTGTTGGGTTAGGGTGTGTTCTTTTAGCGAAAAGCACATTCATTACATCACCCCCACAAGCATAGTGTCCCGATGGAATCCCAGAGTCCTTGATCCTTTGGATGGGCTGGGTGTGGACCAACCGATCTCAAAAGTTTGTTGCTCTTCTAAAAGCAAACCTGGGTGGTGGCAATTTAAATGTGCTCATGCTCAGCACTGACCTATGTTTTTTAATAATGTGACAGATTCTTGTTAATAAAGGGTCAAAAGTGGTGACCACTGGCAAGCAATGCCACTTCTCCCTCACATTTCTCTCCAATAGGGCAGCGCGGTGGGTGCTGAGAGCTCAATAGCTAGCTCTTTTCACCACCTTAGTGAGGTAAGCTCTATTCTCAAGTGTAACCACCAACTCTGGGGATTGTTCCACATACTTCTGTGTAGACATACAGTCCTGCGATAATGCAGGAACTTTCCAATGGGCAGATTGTCACGAAGGAACCTGGGATGAAACTAACGATAGTTTAGCAAAGAGTTTCTTTCAGTAGGTTTTTGATGGGCAGTAGTATGGAGTCTATTGTCCACTGCATTGATGTCCAAATCTAAATAGGTGGCAGTGTGCCTAATCATAGTCCAAGTAAATTTAAGACGACTGTCCACCGCATTAAGTCAATTAAAAAAATGTAACAGGTCAGTCTAAGGTCCAGCCCGGATACACATCACATCATCGATACTGGTATAAAGTGATTCAATATCTATTGTTACCAAAAACTGATATTCAGGGTTGTATTCCAACATATCCAGGATGTGTAAGATGTTGGTGATATCTTGGACATAGGAGGCTTGGGTTATAACAGATTCTCTAAGAAAAAAATCAGCGAACTGAGGCAATGGCTCTAAAACTGATTGTATACCCGATACTACCAGACCCCCGGCGGGAGGTTGCTGTACTTTATGGATTTTTGACAAGATGTAAAATGGCGGCGTCCTTGGTTTAGGATTTACAAGGAGGTCTGCTTCCTTATATGTCATCTACTTCTTTTCTTTTGCTCTAATCACCAAAGTGAGGATCAGGTCTTGGAGGTCCCTTGTTGGGTCACGTGCCAGCAGTTGATAATTCTGGCATGACCCCAGCCATCTCAAAACCTCTGCCTCATAGTCCTTCGCATTCATCACCACCACCACACTGCCCTTTTCGGCTGATTTTGTACTCAACAGCTCATTCTCTTGTAGGGATTTGATTGCTTGCCAATCCTCACCCCTTCTGTTGTTAAAATATTGCTGATTCTCAGACTGTTCCAAAATAACAATGTCTTGGAGCATCCATTGTTCAAAGACCTGAACATGAGGCCCTATAGAGGAGATAGGAGCATAATTGTGAAGGACAATGTAAATTCATTGAGCACAATGACAGGGGACCCTGATTCTTATCAGCAGAACATTTTTTTGTTTGATTTTTCTCATTAATTCAAAAAATTCCATCCTGAATTTGGAGTCGTCATGTCTGGGTGTGGTTACACATCCCAGACCTTTATTAAAAACCTGGAGCTCCCCACTAGTCAGTTGATGATCAGACAAATTTACAACTATATCGCTCACAAGGGCGTTCCGCCCCTGCTGCGAGTGATACGATGTGAATACATCAGCCATGTTTCGTTCATACCCTGGCGTACCCTGCCCCATCCTCTCTGACCACCCCCTCTGTTGCCTCTATGATTCTGGCCTAAAAAAGACCTCAGTAGTGCCCCTAGATCTTCGTTTGTTCTATTCTGGGGATTGAATCTTACTCTATTTTGGTTTGACATGGAGGGTTGTGCTCTTCCCTCTTCTTCCTCATGCTGGTATCATCAAAGGTCCAGTTTTGCGGATTCTTCTAATCTGGCGGCGACCCCCTCTTTGAAAATTTGTTTGGTATAACTGTTCAGTACCGGGCTGGTATAAAGAGATTCAATATCTATTGTTACCAAAAACTGATATTCAGGGATGTATTCTAACATATCCAGAATGTTTAAGATGTTGGTGATATCTTGGACATAGGAGGCTTGGGTTATAAGTACTGGGCTGATAGTATTTGTCTTCCACGTAAGGAAATGCACTTTCTTGAGTGAACCCATCTAGATCCCGCTTTAAACCCTTGATCTTCTGGTTGACCATATAATTCTTATAATCTGCTAGGTCACTTTGGATTCGTGCTAATTGTTCCTTTGTGTCAGTGATGGTGGTATCAATCTTAATTGCGTCCTCTAGTTCTACTATTTCCTTTAGTAGCTCTTAACTGAGCCTTATTGCTGTATTAATAATAAGAATAAGCCAGTCCCGGGTGCATTTGTTTGCAATGTAACTCGAATCCACCCAGAACTGCCTTTCCTCCAGGAAGATCTCAGGTTCATTCCTTACTATCAAACTTGCTGATGCTGCACCTACTCACAAATACTCGGTCATTAAAGCCCCATGAAGAGCAACCCGAATTTGGTGGTTTTTGGTATTAGTCAACTTATCCCATTCCTATCTAGCTGACATGGTGCTAGTTATTGGGGCATCTGGTAATAGGGCGGGCAATCTGTTCACCGGAAAATGCCAAACAATTTCTGTCCATTATATCCCTAGTGACGTCAGTCATAACTGTTGTCAAAGAAATGACAACTGAACAATTAATGGTGTGTGAATTTACAGAAACTAAAAGCGTGCAGTTGGCCAATGGTAAAACATAGTCCCTGAATAAATTCAGTAACTGTAACACTTCTAACATTATATACAGACTGACCTGTGCCTCTAGTCTGTACTATGTCAGACTATCATCCCGCTAAGTGAAAGTAAGGATTCAAGAACATGTAAGCACATTGCAGCCGGGGAAGCTAACCACCCGCTTGGTTTGTCATTTTCAAGAACAACGATATAACTTTAGGGATGTCAAATGGACAGTGTTAGAAAGAGTAATGGGTGATGGACATAACAATGAGAGTAGACTGGCCAGTGAGGAGGCACGTTGGATTTTCCAAGAGCGGGCAGACCAAGTTGGTCTGAAGGACTATATCGAATGGAATAAAGTGGGCAAGTACCCGTGCTGGACCTTGGGCCCCGCCATTTCTTGCTTGCCAAACCCTGAGGTTTTTGCAGTTATCTGGCACTTCAATGGTCATGCAACATTTGGAAGAGGAACATATTCTTAATGAGAAGACATGGAAGGAACATGCAAGAGTTATCCTGCGATACATAGATGATATTTTCATTTGATGGCATGGGTCACATCAAGAACTTTCCATTGCTCTGAATGGATTGAATCAAATAAATGACCGGATTCTGTTTACTTTTGAGATACACCATGAGTACATAACATTTTTGGATGTGCTAATCAAGAAATCTGCCAACAAATTGGAGACAGACATGTTCCGTAAAAACACAGACAGAAACAACTTGTTGCATTTTACCAGTTTTCACCAACAGCCGTTGAAAAAACATTTACCTTACTTGCAACTATTGAAGGTTAAACACATTGTTTCACAATCCCAAACATGCAACAAACAGATGGATGACATGCCAACTAGATTTTATGAACGTGGGTTTCCCTCCAATATCTTAGAACAAGCCAAAAACGATGTACATCCAAGACTCAACCGGAATTGTTAGCAAAAACCAATGAAGCTCACCAGAATGGCATGGTAGTATTATCAAAATTTTCCACCATGAGTCAGAATTACCAGTACATTATCAATACGCATTGGCCCATACTCACGATGGAATCTTATTTTAAGGGATTGTTCATTAATAAACCTATTTTTGCTCATACCAGAGGTAAGAACTTGAAGGAACTTTTAACCCGACCTCCAACTGCTATCTCAAAAATAAACTACAAGGGGACTCTACCTTGTTTAAATTGCAGCACTTACAATAATGTGATCAGAGGCACATGGACTACTCATCCCATGAAAGGAACACACATTAACCTTCAAGTTACAGCTACGTGCAACACCACCAACGCGGTGTATCTTCTCAAATGCCCATGTGGGTGGCCCTACTTGGGCAAGACTGAAATAAAAATTAAGACTAGAGTGCACGAGCAAAAAAGCAATATCAGAACCAAGAACCTCTAAATCTACTGGTGCCACCCACTTCACAGACAATAACCACAACATCAGCCAAATGAAGTTTTTAGTTCTTGAAACTGTGGAGAAGTTAGAAGGAAGAAATAATAAGTATCTACTACAAGGAGACAATTACTGGATCAAGGCTAAATATGGGCGGAAAATCCGTTACGCTCGCGGATTTTGCGGATTTTCGGTAAATTCGCAATCCGCGAGATTCGCGAATTTCCCGCAAAATCCGCAAATTCGCACGCAGCGGATTTTTTTTCTTTGCTGTGTAAGTTCGCAATTGCGAACATGTAGGTGCGGAGGGCAGCAACAATCTCGCACTCGCGAAATTACAAAAATTCCAATTCCGCACAAGAAATCTACTAGCAAGCAGCATAGACCTTCTGAAAATGATTATTTTTTATTAGAATAACTCCTCAGGTTGATATTTGCCTGCACTTTTTTAGATTTGAGGCCTTTTGATTTTCTTTGGATAACTTTTGGATTAGAAATCAACTTTCTCATATAAGCTTGGTGGGGCATTAAAGTTGCTGTAATGCTGCTCTGCAGAAAGTTTTGCAAAAGTGAAAGCAGGTTCAAAAGTTCAAACTCATCATTAGTAACCGTTCCCTGTAGTGCTTCCTGACAAGGGCCCCTCCAATGTTCAGTTGCTAGTTGCAACAATTGTTCAGTTGCTAGTTGCAACAATTGTATGACCCTGCTCTGACCCTCACAGCAGGCTCATAGAATAGCTACAAGTAGGCCACAAAGGTCCTGGAAAAAAAAATTGCACTGCAACAGAAAGCAAATTACAGATAAGGATGCAGGTGCCAGACTGGAATTTTAAAACAGTGACACATTAATAAATCAACCCCAAATTAATCAAATTGAATCTTAATGTACGATAGTAAGTGTCTACTTTTGAGTTTTCCAATCAACACGTATGCTATTTATGCTCACAATAGATAGTTTGACATGCAAGTG
Organism: Lissotriton vulgaris; assembly: GCF_964263255.1. Lineage (NCBI taxonomy): Eukaryota > Metazoa > Chordata > Amphibia > Caudata > Salamandridae > Lissotriton > Lissotriton vulgaris. Next base: position 1,483,160,900 of record NC_141691.1, read on the forward strand.
TGGTTGCTCTTATTTTGATACTTGGCTTCACAATATGCTAAGGGCCTTTCAGCGGCATGTCACTTTACTTCGTTTATGATTGTTCACTATCTACGTATCATTCTTTATGGTTTCTAGCGACATGCACATTTCTTTGGTTTCGTTCACTCTGCTCTTAGGTTTGCCATTTGCACTTTGGCATTTCAGGTAGTTTTTACTGCATGACGCGATGTTTCTTGTATGCAGTTTCAGTATCAGTGATCTCAGTGTATCCTCTTTACTCATTATCATTTACCTGTATTAATGTTATATCAATGCTGGACGGAACGCGTCTTTTCATTGTATCCTCGCTGGTTATTCTAGATTATTTAGACCCTCACGAAGGGCTCTGTTAGCCCGAAATGCATCAGGATCTTGAAACTTACCATGATCTTCTGCATATGAATATATATGGGATTGATATGGGAAATGGAATATCAATGACCTATCCATATCAAAATATTGAAACTTCTCAACTTGGGGTTAAAATTGTTGATTGACACATAAGTGTGTGCTTTATTATTTTCACATACACTCTTTGCGGACTCTAGCAGTGCTCAGGGGGTACGTCCCATATTTAGGTGAGGCTGGCCTTTTTGAACCCTGAAATGGCCCATGATTTTGTGCGTTTTGTGTCCTTGGTGACAGTTATGGTTGGAACTATGGAGAGTCAGAACACTCCACAAACATATTTCCTTAATACTCACTCGCTCACCTACTTCCTGACGTATTTTACAAGTACCTTCTCTGTATTAACAGAATATGTTTGTGGAGTGTTCTGACTGTATTTGTATTTGAATATTTTGGGCACCTAGGATGGGCAAAGACGGAAAAAGTTATCAGCTGCCGGGAGGAGACAGATATCCCCTCAAACCCTTGTCCTTTGTATAAATTGAGTATTGCCCCCTTGCAAGCCAGGTCTTTGTTGATTAAATGGTTGATGTGTGGAGGGTGACCTGGCTTTAGTCAGTCAATTCAAAAAACTTTATTCGGTTTTGAATTACAAACCATAAAAGTTACACAAACAAATACATCATAATAAAAATTCATTGTGGAAGATAATGTCAGCAGCAAAAAACTAATCGATAACTAATTTAAAAGACTAAATAAAAGATCATTATAATACATTTAGACGGCAATAAAAAGTGACAGTGCATTCTTAAAGTGACCTCCATAGCAGCATACAATTAATAAATAATAAGTTAAAATTTTAAAAATAATTCATTTCAAGTCCATAAACTTCCTGGACTTAACAACTGAATTTAAAAATTCTAATATAAAAAGTATGCAACCTCCGTTCAGTAATTGTAGGTACATCATGGCTGGCCGAACCTGACAGAAATTAGGGGGCCGATTAGGATGATGGACGGATTGCCACCGCCATGCAGGCGGTGGTGATACGTCCACCATCTGTGCCCGTCTGCCGCCAATTCCCCCCCCGCCATATTACAATGGCGGGGGGACCGCGGTGGACAGAAACACGGCCCGCCACTTTTCCGCCCCAGCCGTGGTGGAAAAGGGTTCATATGGCTGGTGGTGTCTTCCAGACACCGTCAGCCATATTACGAAGGTCGGATGCAGATGCCTTTCCGTGGCGGCATTAAAAGGCATATGGGCTTTGCTTTGGGGGCCCGTTGTGGGACCCCAGGGTGAAGGGGGGGGGGTGGGAGGTGCACATTGGGGGACCTATGGTACCCCCCTTGTGTTTCACAGTACAACATGACAGGCACCACGCAGTGCCTGTCATGTTGTGCTGTGAAACGCACAACATGCATTTTTGACATTGTGGCGGACGGTGCTTTCAGCACCGTCGGCCGCAATGTTAAAAATGCGGGATGCACCCGCCACTGTGGCCTTTCCTGGTATAGTTCAACCACGTTACTGCAGACAAGTTGTCCAATAACAGGCAGTCTTTTCAAATCATGTGGGTCAAGGGGATATCAGGGTTTAACCAAGTTTTTAACCAGCAGGGATAATACATCGCTAACAAACTGGATCCCAGGTTCCTCATGAACAGCTAAGTTTGTTGGTCCTCATGGGACACAAAGTAAACGTTTCAAGAAAACATTCTCCACAATTTGTAAACAATCTCCCATGTTATACCCCCATATTTCAATGCCATAAGTTGCAGTGGCCACAGATTTAGCCTTATAAACTTGTAGCATTGCACCAGTAGGCTTTTCCCCCAATTTGGTTGCAAAGTTGAAAATTGCTGCATTCACCCTGGCAACGTCCCCTTTCTTTTTCAGAAAGTGAGGGCCCCATTTCAGCTTATTATCAAAAAGGACTCCAAGATACGAGAACGTGCAAGTAAGGGGAATTTTAGCGTCTCCTACCTTAAATTTAAAATTCTTTTTTGGAGACGGCCCTACCTGCATAATGTAGGATTTAGAATTATTTATTGTGAAATCCCTGTCTGTCATAAAAGCATCAAAGGCAGTTAAAAGTGCTTGTAGACCCCTTTCTGTCCTGGATATGAGGACCGCATAATCCGCATTTAACAGGACCGGAATTCCACGACGTCCCACTCTGGGAAAATCAGCCCCCAACCCCCTCAAGACGCTATCTATGTCATTAATATAGAAATTAAACCAAAAGGGAGCCAAAATACATCCTTGACGGACTCCCTTTTTGATATTAAAATCCTTTGTGACACTCAGGTCCTGGGAGAACCTGACGTTTGCTCTGGTGGACCTATGTATGTCTTCTAAAAAATCTACAATACCGCACTCAACCCCCTTTGTCCTCATGGACTGTCAAAGCTTCTTCCTGTTGACACAGTCAAAAGCGGAGGACAAGTCCATAAAGGCAAGGTGAATAGTCCCCTGGTGGTCCACTGTATACTTACTCAATATCAAGAACAGATTGAGGCACTTAGCTTTGGGAGATTGCCCCCTACAGAACCCATACTGTATATCAGACATGATCTTATTGTCCTCTGCCCATAATATGAGCCTCCGCAGGAGAACCCTCCCCACTACTTTCACCACAGAATCTATAAGTGATATGGGTCTGTAACAGTGCGGGCTAATTTTGTTCCCTTTTTTAAAAACGGGGACTATAGTAGAGGTCGCCCAAGACTGAGGGCAGCCGTGTTGTGCTGCAGCGTTAAAAACGGACTCCAATATTTGAGCTCAAAAGGAGTGTCAGACTTAAAAGATCTGGGGGGATCCCATCGGGACCAGTGGCTTTGCCGGCTGTTAAGCCTACAATACCTGCCAATATTTCAACCTCCCAAATTTTATTTCTACAACATTGGGACCGGATGACGGCCTGTCATTCTGCTCAGGGGAACAGGCATACATCCGCTCATAGTGGGCCTCCCATTCCTCCTTAGATATATAACATTCAAGGCCTCCCCCTGCCTTTTGATTAAAGAGTGGTTTATTTAGCATGCTCCAAAACTTTGAGCTATTGCTGAGGGTTTCAGGGTCCACTAGCTCCCCCCACGCTTCATCCCTTAAGGCTCCCTTTCATGTAGCTAAAGCTGCTTTATATTCCCTACGATACGCTGTAACATCAGCTCGAACTCTGGTTTGATAGCTAAGACTTCCCTCAGCCTTTTTGCTGTCTTTGAGCAGTGAGGATTAAACATTCTGGGGCCCACACTTATTTGTTTCTTGACTGGTGCAGATAACAACTCAGTCACCTTTTCTGTAATAGCCTGAAAGGCCACTAACACCTTTGTAGGTGGATGCCCCCCTGGGTGCAGAAGGCTATTTCATCCACACATGCAGCTTTAATATTATTAAAAATCAGTTCCGGGGTTACTTGCGACCATCTCAATCTGCGTTTTTCATCAGTTGGGAGCAATAGGCCCATTTAGGGATTTCCCCTATTTTAACTGCCCAAGGGCCGGTTAAATGCAGAGATAGAGGATTGTGGTCACTAGATTCATTCTCAGTAATTAAAAAAGTACGTACAAATGATTGCATTAAAGATGAAATTAAGACAAAGTCAATAAAAGTCCCTTTCCTGTGACCCTTAAACGTGGGTACCATAAATCTAGTATCCAGATCCGACATAGTCATAGTAGATGTAAAAAGGGGCCCCCTGAAGTTAATGATGTGGGGCAGACAAGCAGGGGAAAATTCAAATACTTCAAAACACAGAAAAATGCCTGCCCCCTTTGTTTTATATATCAGCTCAATTAGAGTCCTAAATTTGCAAAGTGCAAAGATGAGCTCACTAGTACCAGAAACAAGACCACATATTAGAAACATGTAAACATTCTTTTATTTCTTTTACATTCAATTTTTAGTATACCATTTCATATCAAAGAGATCGAAACTAACCAGTGATTTAGTACAATAAATAATTTGATATACACCCCAACACACACCCACATGCCTTCAATCAAACTATGCAGCAAACACACTCATTTAGAAATACCCATACATATCAAATATACCCAAACATCCTTCATTTGTTTCAAACTCATCATCCTTCCAGAATCAGATGTAGCACTAAATTGCTGTCCAAATATCTGTGGTATCATTGAGAAAGCGGGGTAATATAAGGGTCTCTGCCCTGACCAGCCATCTCCCTGATAATCTTCCTCCATGCCAGGTCTCACTGGATCCCTCCACGGTAATGGCCTATAGAAGAACCCCAGAGGTAATAATTGAATTAGAGTGCCCATTGTTGACTGTAGACTGAGACCCCTTGAGAGTATTCGGCCTGCAGTGTAGGGGTTGTCAAAATTAATGATAATGCAGTCACCCGTCCCTTGTTTACTGGATCTACCAATCCAACTAACCCGGCGTGCTATAATTATATGATTAGTTATATTGGCTCCATCTAAGGTGTTCTGGGAAATCCAGTGCACTATTTTATTTACCAATTGCCCATAATTTTCACTCTTTCCTGGTGGGAGGGCGGGAACATGCCCCAGAATAACTACATATGGAGTAGCTTCTGGCGGGAGATCGATAGTTGATGATCTCAGAGGCACGCAAGACCCCTCCTCTAACCTCAGGTTTAACTAGGGCAAAGGAGAGTTAATTCTGACATCGGAAGATTGTCTTTAATCCGTTTTATCGCTCGTATCCGCCCTAGGATTACTTAGGCCTCCTGCAACATGGGGCCTTCTATTAGCTAAAACTGGCACATTATCATCTTCATTTCCACTATTCCCTCCCACTCTAACATTCACAATCGGAGCTTGGGTTTTGGACTTTTGTAAATCCGCTATATCTGTGACTTTCGATAAGTTAGCCAGCAACAATTCTAAATTCAGTTACCTTGATTCCACCCCACATATTTTTTGTACTATAGGTTCTAATAAGGTATTTACCATGGTCTCTAATCTTCCCCGGAAATCCCCTTCAACAGGACCATCAATTGGTGCCCCTCCATTACTCTGATCATGATTGGTTAAATCTTTATGTATAACATTACCCATATCATGTATTTCTACCACTGTCACCCCCTTATTGCCTGATGCTGGATGTCCTAGGTGTCTGGTTCCCCGGTTTTTCTTTACTATGGTACTGGCTTTCCTAGGGTAGGTAGTTACTACTTTTTGTTTCTGTGCCCTTCCCCGTAGTTTGTAATTAACAGGGCTAGGTACCTGTTCTGGAGTCCCAGAGAGCCTGGTTTCATTCAGTAATGGTGTGTCAGCCTCCGTCCGGAAGATCCTTTGTTGTTCAGGAGGTGGGGTAGTATGATTAGGGACAATCAGAGTATCTGGGAAGGCAGGGGTGATAGAGAGCCTACCATGTGAGTGGTCCAGGGATAACCTACGCTCAGTCAGTATAGTTTCCATGGTGAGAACTGACTCTGCTCTATTCAAAAAGGCATCTAAGGTTCCAACCACTCCTGAACCCACACCTACTTTCCATTTGCTAATTTTTTTTAATTCAATCAATTCCGTCGGCACAATAAATAATAATAAATAAGTAGAAATCAAAGACTAATACAGCAAGTTATCCAAAGTAGAAAATAAAAACCGGGCTAGCTTGGTGCAGAACCACAGTACATGTTTTTTATAGTGGCCACACAGAATACTATATCTTGCTACTACAGAATATTACCATGCATATATGCCATAACAATGTAAAAAATAAAGATAAACTTACATATAAATAACTATTATTCCACAAATATATCTTAAAAGCTTAAGACAGTGGCCCGCTAATATTCCGCTTCATTATTTACAAAGTATCCATAATTGTCAGTGTTGGGCAGAACATATATTGCAGAACTGTATACTGTTCCAAGAGATAAATTAGCCCAAACGGTTACTCACGAAACCATAGAAAGTATTCAAAAGTAAAAGTTTAGAGGGATGGCCCAGCCCGGCCTCAAATGGCCTCTGATGGCAGTAGACGGCCCCGCCCTTGTCTGGGGCTTCGCCAGCCGCGCGCGTCCCTCGGGCGGAAGTAGCGCTCCTCTTTTCAAGCGCCTCTGGGCACTTCCTGCCTGGCGTGGATGGAATGCGCCGCAGGGGGAGTACTGGGACTTGGAGTCCTTGCCCCTGGTGATGGTGATGGCGGGAGCAGGAGCAGTGCGGCAGCCCCCCACGTACAGCCTGTGATCCTTGAAGAGTAAAAGGTAGCGTCGCAGGGTAGAGCCTCCTTTCGCTAGAGCGTGCGGCTAAGCTCCAGCAGCGCTCCTCTTTTCAAGCGCCTCCGGGCACTTCCTGCTGGCGTGGATGGTATGCACCGCAGGGGGAGTGCTGGGACTTGGAGTCCTTGCCCCTGGTGACAGTGATGGCGGGAGCGGGAGCGGGAGCAGTGCGGCAGCCCCCCAGGTACAGCCTGCGTCCCCTGGCTTTAGGCATTCCCTCTAAAGCTCCTTTTAGTGAAGAAGTGGTACCATGGAGAGACATGTGGATGGCTCCGGATGGAGCTGAATTACTGCTTTGTTGCAGGATAGACTGATGGAGGTTTTGCAAGTGAAGCCCTTGGTGGCATGTGAAACATAGTGTGACTCGTTTCTGAATTAAGGTGGCCTTGTAATATGAATTATGCTTCACCCTTACTTCCAGAATAGATGTTAGGTTGTGGTATGTGATGGATGAGAGGGTCCACTGCATCACCTGGGGATGCAGCATGTAGTAAATAATTTAGTAAGATTTGCATGTCTGGCAATATGTCCTCCTAAAAAATCCAATGTTTGTAATGCTGACTAACAAAGTATCTCTGGGCTACTTTTGTTAATTTAATCGTTTCTGTACGTTTAATTTTGAAGACAGACACGGTTTTATAATCATGTGAGTACTGTTATTATTGACCGCCGATCAATTTGATACCATTTAAAGATGGCGCCCGTACTTTCCCACACCGGAGTATCTGGCTTCCACAGGAAACTAGTGGGCCTGGTCCTGTCTGTGGCGCGATGGGAGGGCTTTTTAAATGGAGTGTAGCCACACCGAGATGGCGTGCTGAGTAAAAACTAGACGCAGAAGTTGTACTGCTAAGAATGCGCATGTCTTTACATTTGGGATTGAATGCGAGCGATAAGAGAGGATAAATGTCCCACGGGAGCACCCTTGTGGCTGTCAGTAATTTACGAAGATCTATACTTGACCGAACGTTCCCACAAGTTTGTTGGAGCCTCAAACATACTTGTTGGAAGAAACAAGTGGAAGAGAAACTTTGAACTCTTTACTCAGCAAGTTGCAGGGAAATCTGGTAAGCCATCACGCAGCTCAGGTAACCAACATGTTTCGGCCTATGCCACCCTTGTTCACGGTCATCACCAGAGAGCCCCAGCAGCAAATTTTCGCGCCGTTCCATGGTGTTTCAATTAAAGTCCCGCCCAGTGGGCGTGCCCTGCGAGGGCATTGTTGTCTCTGTAGTTTTCCGCATTTGTTTCACCCACATTGGAATGCCGCTATGTTCCCCAATATTGTTATTAAAATCTTCAGTAGTAGGCTGAGTGTGGCCACACAGAAACCCTGCCATCACTCTCGCTGAAAAATGGTCACGCCGTTCCCTCTTGCGCTATCAACTTCAAGTGCCCAGGAGCTGCTCGTCGCAGCGGGGTGCCTCGCTACCTGGGCAGGCTGCTATATATGCCACATGTAAACTGCACCACCATTGAGGCACCACACACATGCAGGTTACAACCTTCTTTATTCAGCAAGTTGCAAGGAAATCAGGTAAGCCATCACGCAGCTCAGGTAACCAACATGTTTCGGGCTAATGTATGTAGGGTGGGAGTTCAGACGCAATAAAGCCTCATAGAAGTGGAGGAAGTGAAGAATCAAATAGATTTCACTGCCCAACTTCTAGGATGGCACTGCACCAAATCCTTATGCCTGCCTCATAGTGTAAGTGTGACACAGTTCTATAATCATAGCCCTCCCCCCAATATTGCTAGAGTTGCTTCACGCTTCTGACACAACTCCAGCAATGCATCAGTTTTACACTGACAGATACATCAGTAATGCTGATGTATCTGTAATTCCTTGCGACATGATGTGTCGTACAGTAAATATGACGCATCCATCATGTCAAAAGGAGGCACAGTGAAAACTGTGGCTCGCTGGTTTTTAAGCAGCGATGCAACAGTTTTCATAAATAAGGCCCCTAGCATTTTTTACATTACATGATGTACATTTTTGTGGTGAATCGTTTAGGGGTTGCAAATATAAAAGGAGGGGTCTCAAAACACATTTTTCCACCAATGCATTTACTATGGTCTTTATGTATTTACGTATTTATCTTAGGGCAGGAACAGATTTACATAAAATTCTGGGGAAACATCCTTTACAATGCAACTTTGACCTCGCAGAGCCTTTACGACGCAACTATTACAACACATGCCATTACAACGCATTGCGCTGGGGGGCGCTCTAGGATAGGGAATAGATTTAATTTACTATCCATCACCTTCCCTACTGTCCACGGGGACTGGAGTTGGAATTAGGCATGAGCGAATTTTGCGGATCTCGCGTTCGCAAATTTTGCGGATTTGCAGATTCGCAATCCGCAAAATCCGCGAATTCCCGCGAATTTGCGGATTTTTTTTTTTGTGTTCGCCCGTGTTTCTGCCAGTTCGCGAGGGTTTTGTACACTTTCGCAAATTGCGAACTTACCTGTCGGGTCGCAAGTTTCGCGAACTTGTTGTTTCTACGTGTCCAGCCTGTTTGGGACACTCTTCTTCATCACTGCCACTCTCTGTCACCACTGCCACTCTCTGACTACTCATGCCACCCTCTGGCCCACCCATGCCACCCTCTGTTTCATCACCACACCCTCTGGTTGTCCAGTGTACATTATTTTCGGCAAAGCAAAGCACACCTTCCCTGCCTCAAGTGACCTGAATTAATTTGGGGCTGATTAATGTGTCACAGAATATTTTTTTAGCTGGCACCTGCTTCCTTAGTGCGCCCTGATTAGTGATCTTTTGCACTTGCTAAGTGCTTTCATTGTTGCAAAATTAGTTACAACACCTGCCCTGCCCCAACTGACAATAATGAATTAGGGGCTGATTAATGGATTTTAACTTCCAGCCTGGCTCCTGCTTGTCTCCCTTAGCTGTAATTCAGGACCTTTGTGGCATATGTGTAACTATTCTGAGGTTCAGAGCAGGGTCACATAATAGTTTCAACTGGCAACTGAACTCTGGAGGGGCCCCTCAGGAAGCACTACAGGAAATGGCTACTAATGATGAGCCTGAACTTTTGAACCTGGTAAGTAGTTACTTTCAGTTTTGCTAAGATCGTATTTCTGCAATTTTGCACTTATTCGCGGGGTGCGAACTCACGCGAACTCACGCGAACAGTGCGAGCAGTGCGAGCAAAATCCGCTGCTCGCGGATTTGCGGATTTTGCGGGAGATTCGCAAATCTCGCGGATTGCGGATTTCCCGAAAATCCGCAAAATCCGCGAGCGGAACGGATTTTCCGCCCACCCCTAGTTGGAATAGTAAACTAAACTATTCACTATCCAGCACCCCTCAACACTATGCGTTGTAAAAGCATACGTTGTAAAACTTGCGATGTAAAGGCATGCGTGGTAAAGCATGCGCTGTAATGTCATACATCCGAAATTCTGGCAGGAATATACATTACGGTGCACAGATCATCCATTTTGTGTACTGCAAGTAAGTAGGGTAAGTATTTTTTTAAGTTATAAGGGACTTAAACTGAATGAGATCTGTGACCATGGTACATTTGTGAAATTTCTCAAAATCTCATGAAACCACCACGGCACATGGAATATGACACATTGCCAATTTTCTGGTTTAGGGTCTTAGGTCTAGGTAAGTATTAGGTTTTAGATTTTTAATTAAATATCTTTGAAAATTGAAAAAACACTGTAATACACTACATTTCACAAATATATTGTAGTACAGTGTATATACAACTTTTAGCATAATTAATTCTGAAATATAAAATATAATGAGTTATGCGGAAATAGCTAACATATTTCCGAGAAAATAAGCTATTTACTAGGTAACAGCTCAGAACTCTGTAAACGTATTTAAAAATGTGTAATAATATATACATGCATTTCCCTACCTCCTACTACTTTAATCAATCAATCACGGCATTTATAAAGCGCGCTACTCACCCGGGAGGGTCTCAAGGCGCTAATAAAGTGGCAATAAATAGGGAACTACAAAAAATACCTACTACTCAAAGGCTGAAACACAGAACACAGCCAAATTGCAGTAAAAACAATATGGCTGCCTTTTAATTGTCTAAAAACAGCCATTACTCAATTATATATTGGCTTGTCATTGCCATATACCACGGTATATCGCAAAGTAACTGGTTATATTATGGCCCAAAATATAACTAAGGCCTATCCGTATCATTGTATTGCAGTACCCTTGAGTCACACAATACTTGAATAAGATTTACAATGCAACTCAAGGTCCCCATTTTGGTAAATACAAGGCAGCGAAATTCACTTTTTTGCATTACATTGAACACCATAAACCACATGTCCACTAAATCTCACATATCTGTATGCCACTCCACTGGATGCCACTCCACTATAAACCACTACATTTTACAGTATTCTCGTAAATGCCGCTCCAGTGTACACCACTCCGTGCCAAGCCACTTATACCATTCCACTACATGCCACTCCACTCTATGGCATTCCACTGTTCCCCTCCTAACTGTATGAGAATCCAGGGGGGCGTGGCCAGCCGTCAACCAGCATGGCCGCACGAGGTTGAAGCTCCAGCAGCCGATGTCTGCAACGATCCTGAAACAGCATTTTGGAACCCCCAAAGGCATGCTGAGCTACTGCGTCACCCTTCCAGGGGAAGTGGGGACCCAATCGGCACCTGGGACCGCGACAAACAAGTCTGTAATTGATAGATACCCCGCCGTGCATTGCTGAGTGTTAGACGCGAGGACCCGGCCTGCCTCGGATGCCCTTGGTGACAGGGTCCACGGGCGAGCCTGAGGCCAGAGTCGCATAACTCCACCGGGCCCCACCGCTTGCAGCACGGCAGGTCGTCGTCTCCCCACAGAGGCTGTGGGACCTGCCGATCTAGCACACTGGGGAGCGCCGTAGCAGACATTCGAGGAGTAGGGGGCACGGGAGAGCTACAGTTCGTGCCTCTCTCCCATATTGCTGTCTCGACTGGCCTGGTCCCCTCTGCAACAAGGGCCCAACTCCATCAGTGGCCCGGGTCTTCCCAAACTCTTTCTCTCACCCTCCTCTGGACCATCTCTATTCTAATGGTGGTTTGCTCGCTGAGGGATACTTTGATCGGCACATCTGTACTTGAAGCACCATATTAATCAATACTGGGGGTGCGGGGCAGGCGGGTGCAGTCCCAACCCCTCCTAAGCCCCTTGTTGCTGTTTTTATCAACACACCTGGGAGAACAGGGGACCTCCCCCCGACTCACCGATTCCTCAGGGATCCCTTTCCTGGGCATGCTTCATCGAGATCTGGGCCATTACTACCCTGGTATGTCCCGCTACACTCTGGCAGCCATCTTGAGTCTCAGACCACCCCTGAACACAGTTTGCAGATCAGTGATGCTCGGTCAGGAAGTGACCAGCCATCCACGACCCCCTCTGGGCCTGCTCCAGTTCCCAGTGCTGGCCCTTTCTTTAGGGTGGGTGCGTGGGTATGTGGCAAGCCCTTCCCGAAAACCTGATTCCCCACACTAGCGTTGCCTTCCTTTTTTCAACACATCCCCTGCAATCATAACTATGACGATGGGTCGTGGTGACCCAAGCCAATGGTGGCTAATGCTTGACAAACTGGACACATCTGACCAACACCGATAGCGACAGCACCACAGAGCAGGGAGACCCTCTATCCACTCCGGACGGGGCCTTTGCCATAATGGCGGAACTCCGTGCGGGATTCCGTGGCCTAGACGCCCAGCTAGACACCCTTACTTCTCGACTTGAGAGGATGGGGGAACGGTTAGATGGCCACCATACCAGACTTAGAGAAGCGTATCAAAGAATATACAATCAGGAGGCTCAACCCTGTGATATGACGTGGCATATTGAGCGAATGGACCGGTTATTGAAATCGGTGGCAATCAAGAATGAGGATTTGGAGGCCAGATCTTGTAGAAATAACGTCCTTATTACGGGGCTGGCAGAGACCAACAACATAGGCCGTCCTGAACTTTTCATAGAGGGATTGCTCAAGGAACTGCTTGGTGCTGAGAACTTTTCCAGTAACTTTGTGGTGGAGCCGGCACTCCCGTCCCTAGGCCCGCGTCTGCCACCTGGTAATGCCCCGCGTCCCATTGCGGGACGATTGCTCAACTATAGGGACCGGGACACTGTACTCCATCTTGCCCGCGAGAATTCCCCTGTGAATTATCAGGGGGCAGATCTGTATTTCTACCCAGACCACACCATGGTGGTACAAGAGGTGCGCAGAAAGTTCCTGGAAGCCAAACCCCAGCTCCGTCCTCTTGGGCTCAAGTACGCCATGTTATACCCCGCGAGACTCAGAGTAATGGTAGACGGTAAGCCTCGATTTTTCAATACAGCGACAGATACTCACTGTTTTCAGGTTTTTCAGGGGGGCATCTGATACCCAGGGCTTTCAGGCCCGGGTGTTGGTGAAGGATGATTTTTTGGGGACTGTGCTCTGTGTTGTATATGTTTTTTTTCTTTGGTTTGGTATTTTAGGTTCCTGCCCTATAGTGTGCTCCTGTGTGGGTTATGTTTTTTTATACCTCCCAATGGAGTTGTATACCCTGCCTCTGCAAACATATGTAGTTTTTTTTATTGGTCATGACTGTCACCCCTTCGGTGAATGTAAATCTTATTACATGGAATGTTAGGGGTCTTAACAACCAGAGGAAATGTGAGTTAGTTGTGGAATAGAATTCCTTTTACCGGATTTGCTAACATAATAATTGTTAGCATGATGTAGCTGCATACACATATATTTACAGCTTATGCATTATATGATATTAGTAGCCGAAAGTAGCCTTTGCCTCTTTCCTTTCAGTTAACTTTTGCAATAGTTCGAGAACCACACTAACGCCATTTTGAATTTATCGACTAAGGGCTTGGGCAGTGATCACGTGTTGTTTTCCCAGTTACCAAGTAGGTCCCAATTAGTTGAGTTACAAGACAGTGAATTTATGATGTTCTCTCTGCTCCGAGGCCCAAGGTCGTATCTGGCTGTAGAGGTGATAAGCACACTTTCTGACCTTCCTTATAATAGCAGAAACAGACTCCTGAACAAGCTTTGTGTGCCATATATGGTGCTTCTTTAAGATCTTGTACCTATTGGTAGGTTGCCAAATATGGTTATTTCGTGTAATGTAACTATGGTATAAATGACCTGTCTCATGTGTAACTCAGCAGTCTTCTCGGAGCACTGATTGGGTGTGGACGAGGGGGCTCTTCTGCGCAGAGTCTTTTTGTTAATAAACGATTGCCTTTTCTTCACTGCCAACTAACTGGTTATTTGGGAGTGGTTATTGGGCTATTGGTAAGTGTGGCCCTTTTTGTCATTTTTCCAGTACTACAGTTGGCGACTCTGTCGGGACTCCGCATTTGGGGTCATCCTCCTGTAGTACGGGGTGAAATAAGGACATTAAGGGGAGTGCTCTGGTCGAGGGAGTGGACTGACTAAAAGATTTTGGCTGAACTCCGCTCTCGCAATCAGAGGGCTCCCAGCTGCTAGTGACCCCTCGGGTGTAACCCAGGAACTGATTTGAGTTGATCTTCAGGAGTGGGCTGTGGAGAACTTGCAATCCTACCTGAGTGCACCAGGTGAGTTTATTAGTTCGTTGTTTATGGATTGTGCTATTGAGCGACGTTTTGGAAACAGTTAACTGATTTTTGTGGTTTGGTGGTTAGCGTACCACGAGGAGTTTTGGAAATCTGACAGAGCGGCATTGAGGCTGCACGGGCGGATGCTCCGCGGACTTGTTTGGTGGATAATAGAGGATTCAATCAGACGCCCCGGTGTGGCATTTCTATTGGGCACCCGTCTGGACTATCCCTCGGAAACGCCCGTGGTTGTACCTGGGTGAATTCTGGACACATTGAAGCGGAGCTAAGGTAGCGAGCTCAGTCAGAATAGTCCTGAAGGTGAACCAGGAAGATTGCCGGATGGTCTGTAGGCCGGTCTGTGGTTGATTCTTGTCTGACGACCTCTTGGTAGTCTCTGGACTGCCTGTTTTTTGTTTCTGTTTGGTCCGGTGGCTGGAGATTCACAACTTCTCTACGAGCGGGAGTCGATGGGCTCCGTTCCTTGGTAGTTTCATATTGGTTGAGAATTGAAAAAGAAAAAAAAATGTTTTCCTTTTTAATGTGAAAGGTTGTGTGTTTAAATTTGCACGTATGGTTGGCGTTGAGTCAATGAAAATTGAGAGTGAATGAAACATGGCCATGTTCAGACTGTTTGTGACGAAGTGTGAAGAGTGATCACTTAAAATGTTGTGTTTTAGTAAAATATGTTGTTGTCGACGGAAAAATATGCGATTAGATGAAAGCCAGCCTGCCCCACCAGAAGGCAGCCCAAATTTTGATATGTTTGTAAAACATGGCCTTACGCCCATTTTATTTAGCAATTTGTGGCACAAGTATACTGAGGATAATGAAGAATTACAATGGCCCGTAACCGGGTCATTTGATGAGAAGAAAATACAGTATTTACAGGATCATTTGTTCTCTAAAAGAAGTCTGCAGGGAATGTTTGATTCTTTGAGATTATGGCAGAAAGAGGCAAAACATCATCGAGTTAGAGAGGGAAAGTTGTTGAAAATACAGAATGGTCAGACCATAACACAAAGGGCTATAGCGTATGATAAAGAACAAACAGAGAAAAAGATAGAATGTTTAGACAGACAGTTCCGACTACAGGCAGATAAAAGTTACACAGCTCGAACTGAGGCAGAGGATGAAATAGAGGACTTATTAGATATGCGTCCTCCACCCCCTTATGCTCCGCAACGAGTGTATCCTGCGATACCCCTTGCAAGTGCCCCCGGTTCACCTGCTTTGTTAGCTATGGCTCCTGTCACCCCTGCCACTACTATTTCAACGGGAACTATTTTTACTCCTTCCTCTACAACACCTGCTATGGCTACTTTATTGACAGGCAATTCACGACCCCTGTCATGTTCCCAATAACATTGATTTCACCTTCGTCTTCTGCGGCTTGGCCTTCCCAGTCAGCCACTTCGACTCCTGCCATGATAGATTCGACCCCCTCCCATGCCCCTGGAATTGGGGGCGTTCGACGATTGTATACCTGTGATGTTGTAGGATGTAAGGAGAAGCAGATGGTGATAGATCAGTCGTCCCAATGGGTGGGGAATGCTATTTATACTGTTGTCTGTATTTGGGGAACTATGAAGGATTACGAAACAGTTATGCAGCAGTATGCATTAGAAACTATGGCTAATCGGGTAATTTCTCTATGGGAACAATGTTTTGAGGACGGGAGAGCCCCGCAGGTCCTATACAATATTGTGGATCGGGCCCATAAATTCGAACTAGGACAGGAACATGTATATGGAATTTGGTCACTATTATGAGGTATCGGGAAAGATTATTTACAAAATGTCCAACATGGGATTCTCAGCATCCCATGCGGGAAGTCCATCCCATTTACCATCCTGAAATTCCGGAACTTAAGGATAATGCCAATCAGGTAATTCAGGCCTGTGTTGAAGCTCGGATTCAAGAGCAGTGGGTCTATACTCTTTGGAAGAGAATCGAAGTCCTTTCCCTGAAATCTCATTTACCTGATCTGTGTAAAAATCCCACCGCCTATTACAAAGAGCTCACTGGAGCTGCTTCTTCATCCGTGATGACCTTAGCTGATACAGAATTATTTTTTGGATTGTTGGTTCCAGTCGATGTGTGGCGCCAGGTACATGACCAGCCTCACGATAATGAATTAGGGGGAATGTGGGAGCAATTTAAGATTTGGGATGGGAAACGGAAACCCGGAGATAAACCTAGAGACGAAATTTTGGCCCTGCCAGGTTGAATAATTACATATATGCACACTTTAATCCCACCCCAGACGGTGGATTGGGACAAACTGACTGCTTGTAAACAGAAAAAGGATGAAAGTGTATCGGATTTCTTTACTCGGTTTGAAGGTGTGTTCACTGATTTCAGTGGACAGGATTTATCGGTAGAAGGGGGAATAAGATTGTTTGTTAATCGTTTTGTGACTAACCTATTGCCGGAAATATCAACACGGCTCCAGGCCACAGAAAGTACCTGGACCACCTCTACTCCTTCAGTTATATTGAGTATGGCTCAATATTATGAGCATAGGAAGAATGAGAGTAAAGACAAATCCGATAAAAAGACGAA